>NC_086450.1:327005957-327320957 GCF_028390025.1 Pseudophryne corroboree | reverse complement strand
TACCCCAGTGTATACAATTTTATTTTATTTTCATAAGTACTGTGACACTGCTGGTCAGACGCAGCATGTTATTATTTTGTACTCCTACATGTATTGTGCAACACTGTTGGTGATGTTGGTGATTACTATTTCTGACTCATACACGTATTGTGCGACACTATTGGTGAAGGTAATACCACAGTAATATATTGTGTGACACTGTTTGTGAAAATAAAACCAAAGTGTTTGATTACTATTTCTAACTTATACATGTATTGTGCAACACTGTGGGTAAAGGTGGTACCACAGTAATATATTTTCATACTCATACTTGTTTTGTGCGGCACTGTGGATGAAGGTGGTACCACAGTAATATATTTCCATCCTCATACACGTATTGTGCGACACTGTGGGTAAAGGTGTTACCACAGTAATATATTTTCATACTCATACTTGTTTTGTGCGACACTGTGGATGAAGGTGGTACCACAGTAATATATTTCCATACTCATACACGTATTGTGCGACACTGTGGGTAAGGGTGGTACCACAGTTATATTTTTTTATTTCGTACTCATATTGTGACACTGTCGGTCAGAAGCAGTATACAATTATTTCATACTCATATATGTATTGTGCGAAACTGTTGGTGAAATTAGACCGCAGTGTTTTATTACTGTTTCTGACTCATACACGTATCATGTGTCACTGTGGGTGAAGTTCTTCACACGGGAGTTTCTGATTTTCACAGTTGTAAGTATAACCTGCCCCCTGGACCCCCTCCCTTCCTGTCTTCTCTGCTCCCTCTCCCCCACTGCCTGCTCCCACCTTGCTCATCTCTTTAACCTATTGCTCTCTACCGGCATCTTTCCCTCACTATTAAAACATGCTCTGGTCTCACCTATTCTCAAAAAAACCAACCTCAATCCTTCATCACTCACTAGCTACCACCCCATCTCTCTTCTCCCATTTGTATCCAAACTACTTGAACAACTGGTATACAGCCTTCTCACAAGCTACCTCTCTGACAACTCCATCCTTGATCCACTACAATCTGGCTTTTGCCCACTCCACTCCACTGAGACTGCCCTGGTGAAAGTCACCAATGACCTGCTTTCGGCCAAATCCAGGGGCCACTTCTCTCTGCTCATCCTTCTGGACCTCTCTGCTGCCTTTGACACCATGGATCATCCTCCCCTCCTCCGCACACTTCAAAATGTTGGCCTCTCTATCACTGTCCTTGACTGGTTTACCTCTTACCTCACTAACCGCTCCTTCTCTGTGCCTGCCTCCGACACCACCTAACACCCTTCCATCCTTCCTGTTGGTGTCCTCAGGGTTCTGTCTTAGGCCCCCTTCTGTTCTCCCTGTACACCTCTTCCCTGGGTGCGCACATTACCTCCTTTGACCTTCAATACCACCTCTATGCAGATGACACATGACTCTACCTCTCCTCTCCTGATCTGTCCCCTTCTGTCCTCTCCCAGGTTTCCAGCTGCCTCTCGGCCATCTCCTCCTGGATGTCTGAGCACTCTCTGAAGCTCACCATGGACAAAACTGAACTAATTATCTTTCCCCCAGCCAGAGCAACACTCCCTACCAATATCTCAATCACTGGTGACAACACCATCATCTTCCCCATTCCCAAACTCTGCTGCTTGGGCATCACTCTTGACTCCTCCTCCTTTGCACCTCACATCCAAGCTCTGGTGCAATCCTGTCAGTTCCAGTTACACAACATTGCTCGCATCAGCCCATTTCTCTCCCAGAGTGCAACTAAACCTATCATCCACTCACTGGTCATCTCACGACTCGACTACTGCAATGTTCTCCTCACTGGCCTCACTTGCTCCCCTCCAATCTGTCCTCTACTCCGCAGCTAGGCTTATCTTCCTCTCCCGCTGCTCCATATCTGCCACTCCCCTTTGACAAAATCTACACTGGCTCCCATTCCCCTACAGAATCCTCTTCACACTCCTTACCCTCACATACAAGGCCATCTCTAATTCCACTGCTCCCTACATCTCCAACCTCCTCTCCCTTCATACTCCCTCCCGTCCCGTATGGTCGGCAAATGACCGTCGCCTCTCCTCTGCCCTGGTCACTGCTTCCCGTGTTTGTTTTCAAGATTTTGCCCGTGCTGCACCCCTTCAGTGGAATGCGCTCCCCTGCTTCATTAGACTCTCCCCAACCTTGCAAAGCTTCAAATGGGCACTAAAAACACACCTATTCATCAAAGCATACCCTTCCGATGCATAACCTAGTCCTGAGGCTGCTCCTCCATCCCCCTATCTCATGCCATGATCTTCTCTGTTCTGCTTACATACTGCCATCAGGCTACCTCCCGCTTGCGTGCACCTCATGTCATCTGTCTGTCACTCCTCCCCACTAGATTGTTAGCTCTTCAGAGCAGCGCTCTCTTTCCTCTTGTTGTCAAGGCCCTCTTCTCGACACATTTCACTCACAGCCCTCTCCTACTCAGCGACCATCTTTACCCGCTTTTTCTCCTGCTGGTAAAGGCTCATCTCTATCTATGGCCGCAAGCCCCAAGTAGTGCGATGATTACACCCTCGCTACTTACATCTTAGCTGTATTATGTTTTAGGAATTGTGGTGCTCTTTGTTACCTGTACTCTATTTTTGTTATTTATTTACTGTAATGTTAAGTTTTGTCTCCCTGTACTGTCCTTTGTACGGCGCTGCGAAACACTTGTGGTGCCTTATAAATAAAATGTAGTAATAATAATAATAATAATAATAATAATAATAAAAAATGAGTGTTAAAAAATTGGTAAATCTACCAGTATAGAGATGTGAATTTGAGATGTCTTATTATATGTAAATATTAATCTATGGTTCTAGCCGTTACTTGAGGAGCATCCATAGCAGATATGGTAGAAAGTGACAGGGCCATTTTTGTAGTTTATTAATTCTACACAAATTTTAATCTGATTGTCTGTTTGGGCATTACCATTCACGCAATGCAAGCCTCGCATCAGTAATGATGTCATCATATCAACCCCCTTTTCATCCCCTTAGTGGAGGTTTATTAAAATTCTAATTATGTCATTTTGCCTATTGCCCACCTGCAGAACACTTATGTTAAATTTCATCTTCCTAAAATATCAGGAAGTACTGTAAGAGAATTGTTTCGCTTTCAGATCATAAGGCCGGGTCCCACCCGGGAATTGGAAATGGGTTCTTCCTGGGTGGGGTCCAGCATTGGACCCTACACATCACAATCCTGACCCAGCAATATCGGGTTGCCATCCGGGGGCAGGGACGGAGCAGGCATCAGGGGTGGGGGCGGAGGCGGTGCTGCGAGATGACATAATCTCCCTATACAGTGAACGGGTACCTGATCGTATCGACCAGGGTAACCCATTCACACTGCTCCTGACACGGTAATTACCTGGGAATAACCCTTTTTATAACCTGGGTTAAATTACTGTGTCAGGCAACCCAGGAATTCGTCCACGGCCCCTTTCACACCGCACAGTGATCTGAGTCGAGTTGGCAATATACCAAGTCGAAACCAGGTTATTTGTGCTGCATGGAAGGGGTTTTAGTGATGAGTGAGTGAAGGCTTTTGCATTTTTCTAATTTATTAAAATCTACACACTGAGATGCAATCCAAATTCTGATCCGATTGTCCGGTTGGGCATTATCGTTCCCGCAACGCAAGCCACACATCAATATTAACATAATTATGTAAATATCCTTTTCATTCCCTTAGGGGAAGACTTTTTAAAATTCTAATTACGTAGTTTTCTTATTTCTGACCTGCAGAACACCTATGTTAAATTTCATCTTCTTAACATATCGGGAAGGGTTGGGTTTGGAAAGCCGCACAGGAACTCACGCTAAATGAGTAGATGCTTCAGAGATGAACTGACACTCATGGGATATTTTCCCTTTTAGTCTGTCAAAAACATACCTCGACAAAATGTCTGATTGGTATGAGCAGTTTTGACGGTCAGTGGTGCTACCAAGGGTATAGAAATGAGTTATACAGAATGTATCGAAAGAGAAACAGGACTACCCTGGTAGGGAGCACTCTTATCTAAAGCAAAAATTGATTCACAATGTATAATTATCTTAGATAAAATTATAATTTTTATTAGGTAAGCCTTAAAAAGGAATTTTTAGTTAACATAGCACATGTATATTTAAAAATAAAAAATTGTGATCATGTGTGAAAATATGTAATAATAGTAATTATAGTGTTACCTGATTATAACTATCTGGAATATGTTAGGGTCCGTCAGTGCAATTGCCCCCCTGTATATAAAATGTGTGATCCCTTAGAAAAAGAGGCTGTTCTGTTCTAGAGTGACCATCATCTTATTGGTATTGTAGCCCATGTGTAGTATTCTAGGGCAAAATGTTTGAATCATAGGTCACAGGTTCAAAAAATATAAATTATTAGTTTAGGTTGAATCCCCTAAAAGGAGGTATGAGGCACTTGTGCCTTAGATACTGCTTTCTCCTAAAAAAGCGGAAAGCACCTATATCAGGTAGTCATATGGTAAATATAATTACTTGTGATCAAGCTCTAATTTGTGAAACGTACGTCAGGTACAGGTATAGGGGTCACGTGGTGCGCACACGTGACACCCAGGTCCGTCAGCAGCAGGCGAGCACTGGAGCGGCTTACCACCGCTCTGAGAAGCGGCACATACAGACGGGGCTAATGTGGCTGTACATACAGCAGCGGCTTTTCCCGACACTAAGGATGTTTGACGCGGGACCCCGAGACAGCCTCTTCTCCTCCTAAATTTCCCTCACGATGATATCTACTATTGGTAGCTATATACAAATAATAATAATAACAAATGCTGGTGTTGGTAAAAAATCTTTAAAACCTTCACGATGCCCTGAGCTTACGGTGGTGGCATAAGTGGGGTAAAAAAGGGGGTCTCCGGACTGGTTTCCTCTCTCTGCCCCTGCTGCCCGTGGTGCGTCCTTGTTCAGACGCCCCCCGGGTGCAGGTCAGTCAGAGAGGTGGACCTGTCTAGCGGCGGGGAAAGGATTCAGATGCCGCTCAGCAGAGCGGCTAGCTGCGCTTCTCCCACCGCTTACAGAGAACTCACCTGTCGCCCGCTCCAGCCGCACGCCGCTCTCCGTCACCGGCTTCCTCCGCTGTCTGGTATCCTAGCAGCGCTGCTGGCTTCCGGGTTGGTCCGGTCACGTGACCGGGTCTTTTCGACGTGGGAAAGAGTCTTCCTGATGAAGTCTTTGAATCTGTAGTGGTTCTTTCTTTGTAGTTCCTCCAACGCGTTTCAACCTTTCGGTCTTCCTCTGGGAGTGCTTGAAGTGTCTAGATCAGGGGTGTCAAACACAAGGCCCGCGGGCCAAAACCGGCCCGCCAGACCTCGTCTGATGGCCCGCGGTGCCGCCGCCAGCCTTGCAGCCTCCCCTTTTTTTTTCAATGAATTTACTCCGTGCCTGCTCAAGTTAAAAAAAAAAAAAATTGACTTACCTTCCGGGACCTGGCCCGACTTCTTCCTGCCCCGCACTGCTCCCTGGGTGTCGGACGTGACGTCATCACGTGACGTCCGCCCGACATCTCCAGGGATCAGAGGAGCGCGCGGACGCCGCGGAGAGGAGCAAGAAGAAAGAAGTAAAAGAAAGAAAGAAGTAAAAGGTAAGTAAAGTAAATGGAGGGGGCACTATAAATGGGGGCAGATGGCTGGGCACTATAAAAGGGGGCAGATGGCTGGGCACTATAAAAGGGGGCACATGGCTGGGCACTTTAAAAGGGGGCAGATGGCTGGGCACATATAAGGCAGGTGGAGCGGTAAATATTTGTATGTTTAAAAAAAAATTAATGTTTGTTACCAAAAAACATTTTTCAATACATTGTACAATAATTGTACATTTGAATATCTACTTGTCATTATTCTGACTATGTTTCTGCTTTCAGAGCTAGTTATTACTTACATTATTACAAAAAACAGTAATAATTGAATGCAGTGACATTAATTTATGATAATAAAGAGTGGACACATAGACCTACAGATACAACCGGCCCTTTGATGGGGACCAAACTGCTGATGCGGCCCCCGATGAATTTGAGTTTGACACCCCTGGTCTAGATTGACATGATTGACATGATTTATATGTTTTCTGAGGGGGCCACTTTATCTAAGATAATTATACATTGTCAATCAATTTTTGCTTCAGATAAGAGTGCTCCCTACCATGGTTGTCTTGTTTCTCTTTTGATACATTCTGTATAACATATCGGGAAGTAAGAGAATTAGTGATGAGTCAGTGAGTGAGTGAGCGAGTGAGTGAGTCTTATGCATTTTTGCAGTTTATTCAATTCTACACACTAGAAGTGCAAGCCAAATTTTGATCTGATTGTCCATTTGGGCATTATCATTCACACAACGCAAGCCATGCATCAGTAATGACATCATTATTTCATACCAATTTTCATCCCCTTAGGGGTGGTTTATTAAAATTCTAATTATGTAGTCTTCCTATTTCCCACCTGAAGAATACCTACAGTATGTAAAATCTCAGCTTCCTAACATATCGGGAAGTAAGAGAATTAGTGATGAGTCAGTCAGTCAGTAAGTGTGGGCTTTCAAATTTATTTATATATATATATATATCTCCACCACAAAAGCGGGGTACACAGCTGTACTTACCACTCACAGGGCGGGGTGCATGTAGCCCATGACCACATCACTTTAATAAATACAAACAAAGAACCCAGCACTCACCAAAGTGTACTCACTTATCCTCAACAATTCAATAAATAAATGATGGGGGTTTAGTTAGTGGATTGGCCAATGCACGGAAGCCTGCATACCGATTTTCAAGGTACGCCACCTTCATGCAGGTCCTACACTATCACAGAATCTTAAAACCTGACTACTTCACTGCTGTTACACACATCATCTGCCTGCTAGATTTAATGTGTACCTGCCACACCTTTATGGCTTTTAAAGGTATACTAGTCACCTTTTGCACTGGCTCAAAGATGATTGCTAAGGAACAGCTGAGACAGGTTCAGGATAATAAAGTCCACACATAGGTGCATGAGAAAGCTAGTGGCCACGGTTAATAAGAGCTAACCATAGATTAACCCCATCGTATACGCACAGAGAAAAAACCACAGCACTCACCACACCAGAAGCGGGGCACAGCTATGCACTTACCACTCACAGGGTGGGGTGCATGTAACACAGCACTCTCCACCACAAAAGCAGGGTACACAGCTGTACTTACCACTCACAGGGCGGGGTGCATGTAGCCCATGACCACATCGCTCTAATAAATACAAACAAAGAACCCAGCACTCACCAAAGTGAACTCACTTATCCTCAACAATTCAATAAATAAATGATGGGGGTTTAGTTAGTGGATTGGCCAATGCACGGAAGCCTGCATACCGATTTTCAAGGTACCCCACCTTCATGCAGGTCCTACACTATCACAGAGTCTTAAAACCTGACTACTTCACTGCTGTTACACACGTCATCTGCCTGCTAGATTTAATGTGTACCTGCCACACCTTTATGGCTTTTAAAGGTACACTAGTCACCTTTTGCACTGGCTCAAAGATGATTGCTAAGGAACAGCTGAGACAGGTTCAGGATAATAAAGTCCACACAGGGGTGCATGAGAAAGCTAGTGGCCACGGTTAATAAGAGCTAACCATAGATTAACCCCATCGTATACGCACAGAGAAAAAACCACAGCACTCACCACACCAGAAGCGGGGCACAGCTATGCACTTACCACTCACAGGGTGGGGTGCAAGTAACACAGCACTCTCCACCACAAAAGCAGGGTACACAGCTGTACTTACCACTCACCGGGCGGGGTGCATGTAGCCCATGACCACATCGCCCTAATAAATACAAACAAAGAACCCAGCATTTATTGAATTGTTGAGGATAAGTGAGTTCACTTTGGTGAGTGCTGGGTTCTTTCTTTGTATTTAATAGAGCGATGTGGTCATGGGCTACATGCACCCCGCCCTGTGAGTGGTAAGTACAGCTGTGTACCCCGCTTTTGTGGTAGAGAGTGCTGTGTTACATGCACCCCACCCTGTGAGTGGTAAGTGCATAGCTGTGCCCCGCTTCTGGTGTGGTGAGTGCTGTGGTTTTTTCTCTGTGCGTATACGATGGGGTTAATCTATGGTTAGCTCTTATTAACCGTGGCCACTAGCTTTCTCATGCACCTATGTGTGGACTTTATTATCCTGAACCTGTCTCAGCTGTTCCTTAGCAATCATCTTTGAGCCAGTGCAAAAAGTGACTAGTGTACCTTTAAAAGCCATAAAGGGTGTGGCAGGTACACATTAAATCTAGCAGGCAGATGATGTGTGTAACAGCAGTGAAGTAGTCAGGTTTTAAGACTCTGTGATAGTGTAGGACCTGCATGAAGGTGGGGTACCTTGAAAATCGGTATGCAGGCTTCCGTGCATTGGCCAATCCACTAACTAAACCCCCATCATTTATTTATTGAATTGTTGAGGATAAGTGAGTTCACTTTGGTGAGTGCTGGGTTCTTTGTTTGTATTTATTAGAGCAATGTGGTCATGGGCTACATGCACCCCGCCCTGTGAGTGGTAAGTACAGCTGTGTACCCCGCTTTTGTGGTGGAAAGTGCTGTGTTACATGCACCCCACCCTGTGAGTGGTAAGTGCATAGCTGTGCCCCGCTTCTGGTGTGGTGAGTGCTGTGGTTTTTTCTCTGTGCGTATACGATGGGGTTAATCTATGGTTAGCTCTTATTAACCGTGGCCACTAGCTTTCTCATGCACCTATGTGTGGACTTTATTATCCTGAACCTGTCTCAGCTGTTCCTTAGCAATCATCTTTGAGCCAGTGCAAAAAGTGACTAGTGTACCTTTAAAAGCCATAAAGGGTGTGGCAGGTACACATTAAATCTAGCAGGCAGATGATGTGTGTAACAGCAGTGAAGTAGTCAGGTTTTAAGTCTCTGTGATAGTGTAGGACCTGCATGAAGGTGGGGTACCTTGAAAATCGGTATGCAGGCTTCCGTGCATTGGCCAATCCACTAACTAAACCCCCATCATTTATTTATTGAATTGTTGAGGATAAGTGAGTTCACTTTGGTGAGTGCTGGGTTCTTTGTTTGTATTTATTAGAGCAATGTGGTCATGGGCTACATGCACCCCGCCCTGTGAGTGGTAAGTACAGCTGTGTACCCCGCTTTTGTGGTGGAAAGTGCTGTGTTACATGCACCCCACCCTGTGAGTGGTAAGTGCATAGCTGTGCCCCGCTTCTGGTGTGGTGAGTGCTGTGGTTTTTTCTCTGTGCGTATACGATGGGGTTAATCTATGGTTAGCTCTTATTAACCGTGGCCACTAGCTTTCTCATGCACCTATGTGTGGACTTTATTATCCTGAACCTGTCTCAGCTATTCCTTAGCAATCATCTTTGAGCCAGTGCAAAAGGTGACTAGTGTACCTTTAAAAGCCATAAAGGTGTGGCAGGTACACATTAAATCTAGCAGGCAGATGATGTGTGTAACAGCAGTGAAGTAGTCAGGTTTTAAGACTCTGTGATAGTGTAGGACCTGCATGAAGGTGGGGTACCTTGAAAATCGGTATGCAGGCTTCCGTGCATTGGCCATTCCACTAACTAAACCCCCAAAATTTATTTATTGAATTGTTGAGGATAAGTGAGTTCACTTTGGTGAGTGCTCGGTTCTTTGTTTATATATATATATATATATTTTGTACTCATACATGCATTGTGCGACACTGTTGGTGAAATTAAACAGCAGTGTTTGATTGCTATTTCTGACTCTCACGTATTGTGTGACTCTTTGTCAAGGTGGTACCACAGTACTATATTTTATTTTGCACTCATACATGTATTGTGCCATCCACTGCTGTTGCTTAGCTTAGTCATCCAGCCACCTCGGTGCAACCTTTTGGCTTAAAGTGGAAACAAAATATTGTGAGCTGGTCAAAATTGACTGGAAATGAGTGGAAATTAATACGACTGATGTTAATAAAACTGTAGGACAAAAACAGACCAAAATGCTGATATTTTAGCTGTTTTTATTATTTATTTTAAAAAAAAATACAGATCCAAAACCAAAACCCACAAGGGCGGTTTTGTCAAAACCAATACAGATCCAAAACACGAAGGAGATAAAGATCCAAAACCAAAACCCAAGATTTAGGCTGGCACACACATCTACAGGAAACCCTGTCAAAGTTCTTCTCTGCTTTGAGATCAACCGCCAGGGTGACAGATCCCTCTCTCGTGTAAGGTGAATAAGATTAATGAGGTGTCTGATGTTGTCTGCAGCCTGTCTATTTGGAATAAACCCTACTTGGTCTGGGGGAATTAAAGATGATAAGAAGAAATCAAAGGAGCCAATTGGTTGGCCAGAATCTTAGTGAATAGTTTGAGATCTACATTTAAGAGGGTTATTGGTCTGTAAATTCCCATACCTAACCATTCACAATCTGGTTTAGGGATAACAATACTGTTGGCTCTCGTAGTTGCAGTATCAAGCGACTTTCCCTCTAGCAACAAGTTAAATAGTAGTTTAAGCATGAGTAGTAGAGGCTTTGATAGTTTCTCAAAATAAAGGCTCATAAAGCAAACAGGGTCTAGAGCAGTGGTACAGCCAAGATGTTTTATCACCCCAGTAATTTCCTCATTTGTGATAGGGGATTTAAACAACAGTACATGGGCCATAGATATCTAAGGCAGGGAGCAGGAATTAATATAGGCGGATCGAGTCTATAATGTGGGGGCTTGAGGTAACAGGAAGTAAGTTTTAAAGAGATGCAAAGAAGCAGTGAAATTGTTTGCCCATCTCTCAGGGATTATAAGTAATGGTGCCATTTGAGTGCTTAAGGGCATGACTGCAGCTGTGAGAAGGTTTAGCTCGCAACAGGTGGGTCAGCAGCGAGTTTGCTTTGTCAGACTTCTCATAAATTTGCTGTTGTACCCATAAAAGCACCAAAATGCTTTATGAGAATCTGTGACAGTTGGCCTTTAACTGCTAGGATTTTCAAGCATAAGTGCATTTTGGGGTTGTGTTGGTGGAGTTGGGTTAAGGAAGTGAGTGTGGCCTCAAGATCTAAAACTCATGCAGTTTCAGATTTTTATTATTTTTGCGTAGCTGATAAGCTAACTAATTTCCCCCAAAAGGTGGCTTTATGATCTTCACAGATGGTAGAGGAGGGATCATCTGAAGTGGTGGTTGAGGTATAATAATCAGTTACAGAAGGAAAAGGGCCCTAATTTGCACACCTTAATTAGGTAGTGATGTGCTACTCTGCTTGAGACTTAGTAAAGTGTACAAAGAGGAAAAGTAGCAGGTGCACAATCTCACACTAGCTCAACCTGTAGTAACCAGAGGCATTTAGCATATTCCTGGCCAGGGCTATGAGCTTACCCACCGCATCAAGGTAGACTCTCATTGGGTAAATCCCTAACACTAACTATAGGGGTTCAGGTCCGGGGTGCAGGACACCCCAGAGCCACCCAGCCAGACAACCCCAGGGCATCGCAGGAGTGATAAAATTATAGGGTTAAAGTGGTAGGAGCAGCTGTTGCTGCATGTGTGAATAATGTGAGCAGTAAAAGAAAATTATGTGAAGGTGTTACATATATATAAAACAAACTAAGTGCCATGGAGTGATGAAATAATGTTAAATTGCGATGCCCCAGGGACACCCAGCCACGGCAGGCACAGGGAGCCCCGCACCCCAGAGAATTCCCCCCATTATGGACTGCCATATTAAACAAAATGTAGGAGTCTTACCACAGTGTGCTCATTCCAAATGTAAAGGCTAGAGTGTTGGACTATTTAAAATCAGAGGGGTGGGTGGGGCAGGGTGCTAAATTAGGATGAAGGCGTCTCCTACCTTCAAAAATGTATGAATACATCGGTTACAGAAGGAAAAGGGCCCTAATTTGCACACCTTAATTAGGTAGTGAGGTGCTACTCTGCTTGAGACTTAGTAAAGTGTACAAAGAGGAAAAGTAGCAGGTGCACAATCTCACACTAGCTCAACCTGTAGTAACCAGAGGCATTTAGCATATTCCTGGCCAGGGCTATGAGCTTACCCATCGCATCAAGGTAGCCTCTCATTGGGTAAGTCCCTAACACTAACTATAGGGGTACAGGTCCTGGGGGCAGGACACCCCAGAGCCACCCAGCCAGACAACCCCAGGGCATCGCAGGAGTGATAAAATTATAGGGTTAAAGTGGTAGGAGCAGCTGTTGCTGCATGTGTGAATAATGTGAGCAGTAAAAGAAAATTATGTGAAGGTGTTACATATATATAAAACAAACTAAGTGCTATGGAGTGATGAAATAATGTTAAATTGCGATGCCCCAGGGACACCCAGCCACGGCAGGCACAGGGAGCCCCGCACCCCAGAGAATTCCCCCCATTATGGACTGCCATATTAAACAAAATGTAGGAGTCTTACCACAGTGTGCTCATTCCAAATGTAAAGGCTAGAGTGTTGGACTATTTAAAATCAGAGGGGTGGGTGGGGCAGGGTGCTAAATTAGGATGAAGGCGTCTCCTACCTTCAAAAATGTATGAATACATCGGTTACAGAAGGAAAAGGGCCCTAATTTGCACACCTTAATTAGGTAGTGAGGTGCTACTCTGCTTGAGACTTAGTAAAGTGTACAAAGAGGAAAAGTAGCAGGTGCACAATCTCACACTAGCTCAACCTGTAGTAACCAGAGGCATTTAGCATATTCCTGGCCAGGGCTATGAGCTTACCCACCGCATCAAGGTAGCCTCTCATTGGGTAAGTCCCTAACACTAACTATAGGGGTTCAGGTCCGGGGGGCAGGACACCCCAGAGCCACCCAGCCAGACAACCCCAGGGCATCGCAGGAGTGATAAAATTATAGGGTTAAAGTGGTAGGAGCAGCTGTTGCTGCATGTGTGAATAATGTGAGCAGTAAAAGAAAATTATGTGAAGGTGTTACATATATATAAAACAAACTAAGTGCCATGGAGTGATGAAATAATGTTAAATTGCGATGCCCCAGGGACACCCAGCCACGGCAGGCACAGGGAGCCCCGCACCCCAGAGAATTCCCCCCATTATGGACTGCCATATTAAACAAAATGTAGGAGTCTTACCACAGTGTGCTCATTCCAAATGTAAAGGCTAGAGTGTTGGACTATTTAAAATCAGAGGGGTGGGTGGGGCAGGGTGCTAAATTAGGATGAAGGCGTCTCCTACCTTCAAAAATGTATGAATACATCGGTTACAGAAGGAAAAGGGCCCTAATTTGCACACCTTAATTAGGTAGTGAGGTGCTACTCTGCTTGAGACTTAGTAAAGTGTACAAAGAGGAAAAGTAGCAGGTGCACAATCTCACACTAGCTCAACCTGTAGTAACCAGAGGCATTTAGCATATTCCTGGCCAGGGCTATGAGCTTACCCATCGCATCAAGGTAGCCTCTCATTGGGTAAGTCCCTAACACTAACTATAGGGGTACAGGTCCGGGGGGCAGGACACCCCAGAGCCACCCAGCCAGACAACCCCAGGGCATCGCAGGAGTGATAAAATTATAGGGTTAAAGTGGTAGGAGCAGCTGTTGCTGCATGTGTGAATAATGTGAGCAGTAAAAGAAAATTATGTGAAGGTGTTACATATATATAAAACAAACTAAGTGCTATGGAGTGATGAAATAATGTTAAATTGCGATGCCCCAGGGACACCCAGCCACGGCAGGCACAGGGAGCCCCGCACCCCAGAGAATTCCCCCCATTATGGACTGCCATATTAAACAAAATGTAGGAGTCTTACCAGAGTGTGCTCATTCCAAATGTAAAGGCTAGAGTGTTGAACTATTTAAAATCAGAGGGGTGGGTGGGGCAGGGTGCTAAATTAGGATGAAGGCGTCTCCTACCTTCAAAAATGTATGAATACATCGGTTACAGAAGGAAAAGGGCCCTAATTTGCACACCTTAATTAGGTAGTGAGGTGCTACTCTGCTTGAGACTTAGTAAAGTGTACAAAGAGGAAAAGTAGCAGGTGCACCATCACACACTAGCTCAACCTGTAGTAACCAGAGGCATTTAGCATATTCCTGGCCAGGGCTATGAGCTTACCCACCGCATCAAGGTAGCCTCTCATTGGGTAAGTCCCTAACACTAACTATAGGGGTTCAGGTCCGGGGGGCAGGAAACCCCAGAGCCACCCAGCCAGACAACCCCAGGGCATCGCAGGAGTGATAAAATTATAGGGTTAAAGTGGTAGGAGCAGCTGTTGCTGCATGTGTGAATAATGTGAGCAGTAAAAGAAAATTATGTGAAGGTGTTACATATATATAAAACAAACTAAGTGCCATGGAGTGATGAAATAATGTTAAATTGCGATGCCCCAGGGACACCCAGCCACGGCAGGCACAGGGAGCCCCGCACCTCAGAGAATTCCCCCCATTATGGACTGCCATATTAAACAAAATGTAGGAGTCTTACCACAGTGTGCTCATTCCAAATGTAAAGGCTAGAGGTATAATAATCAGTAAGGGATTTTGTAAGATCAGCCACAGTAGATGGTTTGAGGAGTATGGAGTCATTGAGATGCCACTTGTGGGTAACATGTGAAGTCTTTTGGCCAGCAATTTCTAACTCTATGGCAGAATGGTCCGACCAAGAAACATGGAAAATATGGGCTCCAAGGAGATTTTGAGTGGTAGCTCAGGCTATGAAAAAAAAATGGTCTGTACATGTATAAAGCTCATGAGGTGGGGAGTAGTGAGTATAATCTCTTACTGAAAGATACGTGACTCTGGTGTCATAAAGGTTGTGAAAAGAGAGTTGTGAAAGGAGACTTTTAGAAATTTTTGTGTGAGCGGGGATGGTGGAGCTTGTGTGTGATCTATCTAAGGAGGGATGTAAAGTGGCATTAAAGTCACTCCCTATAATGGTAAGGCAGCGGGGGAGTTGAGCAAGGTCTTTAAAAAAAGGTGTCATATAAAGAGCTCTGCTGTATGTTTGGAGCATAAACAGAGGCTAGTACAATTGGAGCCTGATTATAGGATCCAATAAGAATAAGAAAGAGGCCCAGAGAATCAGAGATAGAGTCTTGTATGATAATAAGAAGAGCATGGCACAGCATAATAAATAGCAGTGCCCCTTTGTTTAGCTGTCATAGAAGAACAATATATATAGGGGTATTGTTTACATGCTAGGGAAGGGTGTGGGGTCTTAAAATGGGTCTCCTGTAGCATAATAAATATTGGGTGTGCACTGAGAAAAGTATTGGATAGCCATGACTCGTTTAATAGGGGCGTTAAGGCCGTTGATGTTAAGCTCAAGGAGTTTCAAAATCAGGGTGGATTATGTATGTAGATTGGTGGAGGGAGACCCCTCAAATGATCATGCTCTGGTAGATTATTATAAATTAATACTATAATAAACCATCCATTTTATGATTTATTTTGCAATTACTTGTAATATATCAGAGGGCTGGAGGTGCACCAGAAAGCAAAATACAATAAATCTTACATAGGGGTAAATGAGTGGTCAGAAAGGTTCATCCTAGGAAGGCTTTCTTTTTGGTGCACTCTTTTAAAGAATTATTAGTTAGTTAAAACATAACTTTTATTTTATTTTTAAAATTGAAAAAAATGTATAACATTAATTACACAGTAACTTTGTAAATAACAATACAAAAGGAGGTAATTGTTAAAAAGGAGAGGTGATTATCGATTCAATCATATTGGTTATCAGAGAGAACTGTATAGAAAATACTAGTATTTTATTAAAGCTTGTATAGCCAAAATATTATAAGTATATTCCTATACAATATAGGTATTAAATTGTACAGAAGAGATATTTTATTATTGTAACTGATAATTGTAAACCATTGTTTAATTTTTACTGTACTGATTATAGGCAGCAGTCAGATATAGGCAGGAGAGACACAGCTGTATCATAACATTAAATACTGCAACAAAGCAACACTTCCTTTGGCTAGACTGTTTTGCAACAGTTGTAACAATTCAATAGATACTTGTGTAAGGTTGTCCATGAATCAAGCACTCAACATCATGCATACATATTGCTTTGAAATAGAATGCAAACAACATGGAAGGTAAATCTGAGCCCAAAAATTACATTGCGTGAACTTAGACCATTTTTATAATGCAGGTAATAGGTTTGATATTTGGAATACACAAACTATATAATTAAGTTGCCCCAATTAGCAGTTTAAAACAAAATGTTCTTTAGCTCTCATATTGGTGAGTTTATATATGTGTAGTAGCAGTAGATAAGATAGTAAATGGGATAATTAATTAATTTTGAATGTTGCAAAGTTAGACAGCTATAAAATTCTCAATATCTTTCAGTCAACTTCTCCTATTGTAATAAAGATAATTCCTTCATTCAACGCTTTATAATAGCAAAAACATGTAAAGTTTCACAAATGTTTTATGCTGATTGCAATCAATATTGTTTCATTGTGATAAAACAAAAGTGGAGGAAGGATAGAGATCTCTGTGTCAATTGTGAAGCACCCCTTCTACTGTTAACCCATGTGCCGTAATAGCAGTGAATGGGTATAATGAGAGTGGGGAACTACCACACACACAGAGAGAAGGAAGGAGAGTAGCATCGACTTCTGCTGTCCCCTATTTATCCGTTACCAACACCTGGTGTTGATACATTGCAGGGGAAGTATCCAGTGGCGTGCGGTGAGGTCAGTGGCTGGTGAGGCACTGCAGCCATAATGTCCGCCGAATCCCGCCGATGACCCCTACCGCCAAAGCCCGCTACTGCCCTTGAGCGGATGCCCGCTACCCCTGCCACCGCCAATGGCTTACAAACTCGCCCACCATCATCTGCCCCGACCCTCCACCACTAATTCGCATCTCAGTTCGATGCTGCCACCAATGCCCGCAGCCTGCCTGCTTATCAAACATGTGATGAGCAGGCGGCTAATATATTGTACATTTTTATAGAAGAAAAAAATTGTGTTTGGGACTGGGGAGAGAGTGGGAGGAGAACATGAATGCAATTTTGTTGTCCAAGGCTTCCATTAACTTAATAGCACCGTGGGTGTGGCACTATTAAGTTAATGGAAGTTCTGGACAACAAAATAGCCAGCAGTGGGTGACAGGGAGAGCGTGACGCCAGAGAGAGGGTGACAGCTGTGGGTGACAGGGAGTGGGTGACGCCAGGGATAGGGTAACCGGAAGAGCGTGACGCCAGGGAAAGGGTGACAGGAAGAGCGTGACGCCAGGGAGAGGGTGGCACGCTATGTTTGTATGTGCCTATGTCTGTATGTGCTCCTGTATGTCCGTATGTGCCTATGTCCGTATGTGCTCCTGTATGTGCCTATGTCTCTGTTTGTGCTCCTCTATGTCCGTATGTAGCACTTTATGTCTGTATGTGCCTATGTCCATATGTGCTCCTGTATGTCCGTATATGCCTATGTCCGTATGTGCTCCTGTATGTCTGTATGTGCTCCTGTATGTCCGTATATGCCTATGTCCGTATGTGCTCCTGTATGTCTGTATGTGCTCCTGTATGTCCGTATATGCCTGTCTGTTTGTGCTCCTCTATGTCCATATGTGGCACGCTGTCTGTATGTGCTCCTCTACGTCCGTTTGTGGCACGCTATGTCTGTATGTGCTCCTGTATGTCCGTATGTGCCTATATCCATATGTGCTCCTGTATGTCCGTATGTGCCTATATCCATATGTGCTCCTGTATGTCCGTATGTGCCTATAACCATATGTGCTCCTGTATGTCCGTATGTGCCTATATCCATATGTGCTCCTGTATGTCCGTATGTGCCTATATCCATATGTGCTCCTGTATGTCCGTATGTGCCTATAACCATATGTGCTCCTGTATGTCCGTATGTGCCTATATCCATATGTGCTCCTGTATGTCCGTATGTGTCTGTTTGTGCTCCTTTAAGTCCGTATGTGGCCCGCTATATCTGTATGTGCTCCTCTATGTCCGTATGTGTCTGTTTGTGCTCTTCTATGTTCGTATGTGGCACACTATGTCTATATGTGCCTATGTCTATATGTGCTCATGTAGGTCCATATGTGTCTGTTTGTTTGTGCTCCTCTATGTCCGTATGTAGCACGTTATGTCTGTTTGCGCCCCTCTATGTCTATATGTTTCTATAACTGTATGTGCTCCACCAATATGTCCTGTATAGTGCTCCCTCATCTATATTTACTTTATTGTGCTGTCTCCCTTCCCATCTTCTGTATTGTGCTAATCCTTTTTTATATGCTTTTTAATGTTCCCCAAATCTGTATTTTCCTTAACCATTAAAAATGACCCACCAACCACATACCTGCTTCCACCAGCACCCTGCTACCACACCCCTTACCAGAAGCGTTGCAGCGTAGTACATCACGTCCGCAATGCTGATCCTCCTCCCAGAAGCAGTCGTGATAAAACACCGGGGCCAATGTTTGGGGCAGTGTGAGGGGCTCCCATCTTGTATGTTCCTGAGTGTGCTCCAGCCTTCTTCAATAAGTTATTTACTGTGCCGCCCCCAACACCCACCATATGCACTGTATTTTATTTATCTATTTTTATTTATTTATTTATTTTTGTATTATATATATATATATATATATATATATTATATTCAGACACTCCAGAGTGTATATTTTCTTTATTTTCCTGTTTAAATCCGCCCCCCGCCCCACACCCCCGTCTCCCTCCGCTATGGACCCTGCTGCACCTCTGACCCCAGTACTAACCCTAAGAAGTCTTCTTGACTTCTCTCCTCGTCTGGTCTGTTAGAGATCCTCATGCAGTGAGTTCAGATGGCACTGGCAGTAACATCGGGAGAGCGGCTGAGTCGCTGTCAGGGAGCCAGGAAATGAGACGCCGGTGGGAGGACGGACCCGCTGCATCCGAGTGTGCGGCACACAGGGAGACCGGGTGCAGGGTGTTGAGGTCTGGGAGCTTAGCTCCCAGCGCCCCAGCGTCACATGCAGGCAGAGCAGGCGCTCAGACGGAGCTTGTCTGCACGGCTGGGGACCGGGAGCTCAGCTTAGCAGTGTACACCCCGGATCCACCACTGCCCAATCACCTCCTTCACAGTGACAGGGGCGTGCTTTAATATGGGCTGAAAGCACGCCCCTGTCAAAGCGGCACTTATACCAGTGCCGCTTGCAGGGCTTTTTTTCAATTGGATTTTACTCCCTGCAGTTTGGCCCCGCCCCCCACTTCCGGCACTTTTCCGTTGTCAGCGGGAGGCACCACGAGCGGTGCCTCCTAAACACTTTTAACATGTACTTTTGCAATGATAAAAATTATTAAAATAATACAAATATACTTATGACACAAAATCTGTGTCATAAGTATCTTCTTTGTATTATTTGAATCATTAATAACAGGGGAGGCACTGCCTCCCCTGACTGCACGTCCCTGGAAGTATCCAGTGTGCAGGGATGAGAGAGTCGGCTGAAGGTACCTGAATCCTGATAGGATGGAGAGTTCTTTTTAAGATCCCACTGTGATTTTGCAGGTGGTAAAGCCGCTCTGTGTCTCTATCAGTTGCTGCTCTCAACCTCTTCTGGATATAGCGGTGAAGGAGCTGGGTGATCTCTCAGCTAAGCGGCTTCTCCCTGCCGCTTCTGACTGCTGCCAGGCGCCGGGTCACATGAGCACTACACGGACCCATGACACCCTCTTCTCCGTTGACGTACGTTTTGCATAAGCTTGATCACATCTGGATCTGGTTACAGCATACCAGGGATAACTATTTAAAACACCCTAGGGCGTGATCAGACTCCCTGTCCACCATTGATGGGGGGCTGAGTGATGTTCACTCTGATAGTCAGTTTAAAAATCTGATTGAATAACATAGGATTTTTATATAGTGTATATACATAAATGTATGTTATACAAATGGTGATTATGAGCTCTTATGAAGGACGCTAATCATGTATATTCTTTTGAGAACATGTTAAAGTTTCTATATTAGTATATATTTTAAAATCAATGACCAGAGGCTATTGCAGAGGGTGCAAGTGTCTGCAGCACTACAATCTTATAATTATCATAAGATAAAATATCCACAAAGAGTTTTAAGAGGGGGAAAAAAAGGAGGGTATTGAAAATATTAGTTATATTGGAATAGTAAAAGGTAGTATCTGTAATAAGGAGAAAAAGGAGAATATTTATTATATTGGAATAAAAGGTAGTATCCAACATGACAAAATTATTATCAATATTGTATCAATAATAATAATTGATATTAACATAGTAACATAGCATCTAAGGAAGAAAAAAGACAATTTGTCC
This sequence comes from Pseudophryne corroboree, assembly GCF_028390025.1. Taxonomy (NCBI): domain Eukaryota; kingdom Metazoa; phylum Chordata; class Amphibia; order Anura; family Myobatrachidae; genus Pseudophryne; species Pseudophryne corroboree. The sequence goes on along the minus strand of NC_086450.1, from coordinate 327,300,695 downwards.
ATCAAGTTCAACCTATTTTTTGTTCTTCTATGCAGGTGTATTTTGGTCTAAATTTTGTCTGATGCTGATGTCAGCCGTTGTGTTATATTCCTCTTTTTATATTAACTATATTGCGTGACTACGCACCATGACCCTGGATATCCTTATTCATTAGGAATTTATCTAACCCATTCTTATAGGTGTTGACTGGGTCTGCCATTACAACTCCCTCAGGCAGGGAATTCCAAACACGTATTGTCCTTACTGTGAAAAAACCTTTACGCTGCATTGTGTGGACTCTCCTCTCCTCTAACCTAAGAGAGTGTCCACGAGTCCTCTGTGCTGATCTTACCAAAAACAGGTCCCGCGCAAGCTCTGTGTATTGTCCCCTTATATATTTGTAGATCATGTCCCCTCTTAGTCTCCTCTTTTCCAATGAAAACATGCCTAGCCTTGCAAGCCTTTCCTCATATTCCAGCTTCTCAATGCCCTTAATTAGTTTGGTCGTCCACCTCTGAACCTTTTCTAGCTCCAGGATATCCTTTTTGTAGTATGGTGCCCAAAATTGTACACAGTATTCAAGATGTGGCCTCACTAGTGATTTATATAATGGGAGTATAACACTCTCGTTCCTTGCATCAATTCCCCATTTTATGCATGCTATTATCTTATTAGCCTTCTTTGCTGCAATCCTACTTTGGGTACTGCTGCTTAGTTTGCTATCTATGTGAACACCTAAGTCCTGTTCCAGTACAGAATCCCCTAATATTACCCCATTTAGTATGTGGGTGTTATATTTGTTCTTGCTACCACAGAGCATTACCTTACACTTGTCTGTATTGAAGCACATTCTCCATTTGGCTGCCCATGCTTCTAGTTTAACTAAGTCATTCTGAAGAGACTCAGCATCCCCCTCCATATTTATAACCTTACACAATTTGGTATCGTCTGCAAAAATTGCCACCATGCTCTCTAGAACTACTGTCAGGTCGTTAATGAAAATGTCGAACAATAGTGATCCTAGTACAGACCCTTGTGGCACACCACTTAGCACTTTAGTCCAATTTGGAAATGATCCATTAACCACAATGCGCTGCTCCCTATTATCTAACCAATTTTTAACCCAAGTGCATATTGTGCTACCTAGCCATATTTCTTGTAGCTTAAAGATAAGTTGCATGTGTGGTACTGTGTCGAAAGCATTGGCAAAGTCTAAAAAGATTACATCCACCTCCTTAGCCTGATCAAGATTCAAACCTACTGTTTCATAAAAGTCAAGTAAGTTGGTTTGACATGACATCACCTGTTCTTCACAAATCCATGTTGATTCCTTTTAATGCCCTTATTGGCTTCAAGGAACTTCTGAATACTATCCCTTAGAATACCTTCCAATACTTTCCCCACTATAGATGTAAGACTAACTGGTCTATAATTACCCGGTTCAGCTTTACTTCCCTTTTTGAATATTGGTACTACTTCCTCTATATGCCAGTCTTTGGGAACCATACCTGATATACAACTGAATCTTTAAAGATCAAAAATAGCGGTCTTGCAAATTCAGAGTTAAGCTCCATTAGAACCCTTGGGTGAATACCATCAGGACCCGGTGACTTATTAATCTTTCAATTTTTTAATCAGTCACAGACTACCTCCTCACTTAAGTAAGCACTTATCAATTGGACATTATCATTATTGAGATTGTGGTAGTCCCCGAATTTGGTCCTCTCTTGTAAATACCGTTGAAAAAAACTCATTTAGTTTGTCCGCTATCTCATTATCATTTTTGATTAAGACTCCCAACTTGTCTTTTAAAGGGCCTATACACTCCTTCTTTAATCTCTTGCTGTTGATGTATTTAAAAAAAAAAATTGGGATTCACTTTGCTTTCTTTTGCTACTAGTTTTTCAGTTTCTACTTTAGCCGCTCTTATTTATTTTTTGCATATTTTGTTACAATCCTTATATTGCTGAAATTAATCCGCATTCCCGTCAGATTTGTATTTTTTGAACGCTCGCCTTTTCTTGCCCATAAGTTCCTTTATTTGTGATTTTTATTCCTTTTTTTACTGCTTGTGGGAATAAATTTGAAAGTATTTTTAACTAGCAGAGATTTTAATACATCCCATTTCTCCGTAGTATTTTTTCCTTGAAACAAAATTTCCCATTTGATATCCCTTAAAGCTTCCATCATCATGTCAAAGTTGGCTTTGCTAAAGTTTAGAGTCCTAGTTGAGCCAGTATAGGACTGCTTATGAAAACTGATATTGAATGTGACCATATTGTGGTCACTGTTTCCTATGGGCTCTCCAACTATGGTGGTCATTCCGAGTTGATCGCTAGCAGAAAAATGTTCACTGCGCAGCGATGAAGCAAAAAGCCGGCACTTCTGTGCATGCGGCGCAATGCGCACGCGCGACGTACTTTCACAACGGCCGATGCAGTTTTACACAAGGTCTAACGAAGCTTTTCTGTCGCACTGCTGGCCGCAGAGTGATTGACAGGAAGAGGGCGTTTCTGGGTGTTATCTGATCGTTTTCAGGGAGTGTTCGAAAAAAACGCAGGTGTGTCAGGAAAAACGCAGGCATGGCTGGCCGAACGCAGGGCGTGTTCGTGATGTCAAAACAGGAACTGAATAGTCTGAAGTGATCGCAGGCGCTAAGTAGGTCTGAAGCTACTCTGAAACTGCACAATTTATTTTTGTAGCCGCTCTGCAATCCATTCGTTTGCACTTCTGCAAAGCTAAAATACACTCCCAGTGGGAGGCGGCGTAGCATTTGCACGGCTGCTAAAAACAGCTAGCGAGCGATCAACTCGGAATGACCACCTATAATATTTGATACCAATTCCCCATTGTTTGTTAATACCAGATCTAAGATTGCATTGTATCTAGTAGGTTCGTCGATTAGTTGAACTAAGTAGTTATCATTTAGTGTGTTTAAAAACATATTACCCCTAACAGTGTCACATGAATCGCTTTTCCAGTTTATCTCTGGATAGTTAAACTCTCCCATCACTACTATGTCTCCTACTCCTGCTGCTCTTTCAGTTTGCTTCAGTAACAATTCCTCATCAGACACATTAATACCAGGCGGCCTGTAGCATAAACCCAGTACTAACTTTTTTATTCCTTTACCCCCGCATGCAGTTTCTATCCATAACATCTCAACAGTGTTTACAGTCCCCTCCTGAATATCTTCCCGTATATTAGGTTTAAAAATGGCTTTACGTAAAGAAATACCCCTCCACCTCTTTTATTTAGTCTGTCTCTCCTGAACAGCATATAACCCTTTAGATTGGCTGTCCAATCATGAGATTCGTCCCACCAAGTTTCAGTAATGCCTACAATATCATACTGCTTGCTTGCTGCAAGGATTTCTAGTTTGCCCTTTTTACCTGTAAGGCTTCTAGCATTTACATACATACAATTAAGATAAGTATTTCCCCTTGTGCTAGGGACATCATTCACTTTAGCAGCAGTAGCGGCAGCCAGTGTTATTTGCCGTGGTATCCGGCGGCTCCGCACAGCACTACAATAAAGAAACTGCATAAACTACAGCTACCAGCAGCCTTTGCAGCTTTGCTGCTGTGAACTTCGGCAGCAAGGGCAGCTGTAGTTTATGAAGAGTTTCTTTACTGTAGTGCTATGCGGAGCCGCCGGACACCAGCTCACATAACACTGGCTGCCGCTACTGCTGCGGTAGTTGTTTTCAGGCGACACTGCAGGTGAGGAACTGCATGGGGGATGCTGCCTCTACAGTCTGAATTATTGATATATGTGCGTGTGTATATATAAATATATATACATGTGTGTGTGTGTGTATATATATATATATATATACACACACACACACACACACACACACACACACACACACACACAACGATTGTCCGGCACTCTGATAGACAGTTGCAGCACCCACAGTGCTCACAATAAAGTAAATAGCAGATGAATCAGGGCACTCTGTGGTTTTGTGTTAGAATAGACTCAGCATACAAATGAGTTCGCATACACACACACATCAGATCATCACAGGCATCTCCTGGCTGTCAACATTTCATTTATTTACATAAATTTCATCAGGAGATGCCTGTGATGATCTGATGTGAGTGCCGCATCCACCACATGAACTGTATATGATTTATTGATGGCACCCGAGCATAGTACTGCAAAGTGGATTGTGAATGCCAGCTCTATCTATCTATCTATCTATCTATCTATCTATCTATCTATCTATCTATCTATCTATCTATCTATCTATCTATCAATCTAGATATATGTGCTTAACAAGACTTGATGGTGGCATAGCAGTAGGCTAAATGTCATAAACTCAGTCAAATAATAGGCTTCATGATAGTCACCCAGCCATCATGAACAGCATCCAATGGACTGCACAGTACAGTTTATGACATTTAGCATACTGTTATGCCACCATCAAGGATTGATGTATGTCTTTTAATGATTTTTATTATGATTAAATCACTTATTTTGCATTACTGTGCTGGTCCCCATGTTTACAGAGAAGGACATCAGGTGGTCGCCCTAAACCTCCTTGGTGGTCCATAAACCGAGCCCCTCTCTCCATAGCCTAAACCCGCTGCAGTCTAACCCTAACCCTCCCTGGTGGTGTCTAACTCTAACAACCCCCCTCACCACCACCCTCCTGGCAGCCTACTCTAGCCTCCCCAGTGATTTCTAAACCTACCCCTTCCCAATAACCCCCTGCCGCCGCAGCCTAACCCTAGGAGTCCCAAGCATACTTATGGCCGGGATGTCTGCAGTTGGGATTCCGGCCTCAGCATTACTGCATACTGACCGACTTTATGACTGCTCTCTCCGGGAGAGAGCAGCCAGGTTGGCTCAGCAGGGGGCGGGGCAGGGTAGTGATGAGCAGAGGGGGCGGGGCAGAGGTGGAACGGGGGTAAGGTGGAGGTGGGATGGGGGTATCGAGATGTATTGCGTCATTTAAGCCACGCCCCCACTGTGTAATGCCGATATTATCAGCATTATACTGCAGTGGGCATGGCTATGATGACGCATTTCAACAAGAATTGCATCATCGACTGCCCAGACCACCCACTTTACTCACTAAGTGAGCGGCCAGGCAGGGGGGACCACAGAAATCGGGACATTTGCCTGTTCTTCCGGGGGGCCGGGAGGCTCACCCGATTTTTGGGAGAATCCGGACCATTCTGGGAGAGTAGGCAAGTATGCATTACTGTGCGGTGTACTGTGAGTAAGGGATACTACCGTGTGGTGTAATTTGAATTGGTGGTACTATTGTGTGGCCATGCCCTTTATTTGGCATACGCTCCATCCCCATTTCAAATATGGGGGGGCGCGTGCCAGTCCCTTACTTTGCCAGGGGTGCTCAGACCCCTAGATACACCCCTGTCCCCTACCACCACAATCTGATTAGGCACCTCACTATCTTTTATCCCAGCTGCGCCAGAGGGACCACTCCTCTGGTTGCTAGAGGGAACAGTCTCCTCCGGCACCGTCATTTCCTCACTATCATCCTCTAAATCCTCGTCCAATCGGGCAAATTGTTGGGGTTTTATAGTTCAGAGATGTCGAGCCTCTCACTCTTTTTCTTCCTTCTAACTGTGACCCAGCTAACTGCCTGGTCATTCTCATCTACTGGTGACACCACCCTGCAACTCCTCCACCGTTCTATCTAAGCCTTTCTCGAGATTGTGAATCAACCTCGGCCACGTAACGGTTTGCTCTAGATCAGTTACCTGGGCTTCCAGGGCAACCATTCGCACACACCTTGTGCAGATGTATTCACACTGGGACGGTTGCTCCAGGTGCGCGTACATCTTGCACGACATGCACTGAGTGAGATCCCCAATCACAGCCCCACCCATCTTCTTTGTTAGGTCTAACTCCCTGTTAACTTCAGAAGAAAAAAGAAAAACAATCTTTGTAATGCAATACAGTACTATAGCCTATCTGTGACGAGAAACAATATACAACAATAGGACAGTAATTGATAATACAAAATAAACAGGGACAAAGAGAGAAAAGAAGGATAGAGAGAACAGGAGATAAACACAAAGAACACTCACTTATGCAATAATGAAGCTGGGCTTATACTTATCTATCCTTGTGCACCCCCTGATCCTTCTGTTTTATGCAGCAGTAGTCCCGGCTCCACCAGTGGCAGCAGCAGCAACGGTAGCATTCCCCGGCCCCCTCCGCTCACTCCTCTAATGGCTGCAGCAGACTCCGGCCACCTTGTGCAGCAGCAGCAGCAGTAGGCTCTGACCCCAAAGGCAGGCTATGGCAGCAGCAATTCGCGGCTCGTCCGAAGCAGCGTCACTGGGCAGTACCTAGTACACTTACACACAAAAACAAAAAAACAGGCAGCCCTACACAAAATCTCTGCCCCTTACACACACACAATCTCTGCCCCTTACACACACACAATCTCTGCTCCTCACACACAAACTTTCAGCCCCACACACACACACACACACACACACACACACACACACGAAATCTCAGTCCCTCACACACTCACAAAATCTCAGCCCCTCACACACACACACACACACACACACACACACACACACACACACGAAATCTCAGCCCTTCATACACAATCACAACCCCCTCTCACACACACAAAATTCACAGCCCCTCAGTCATTTGCAGACTTGCACAGAGAGCGGCTGTGCACTTTGCACAGCTCTGGTCCCACACCAGCACTCGTTCTGCCTCCCCCCACCTTCCCCTTTCTGGTGCCCAGTACCTGATCTCTCCGGCACCTCCACAGCCCCTCCGCAGCCCCCTCACCCACTCACATGCTCATTGTAAGGACTTGTATTTTAAAGTGTTGCTTGGATTTGCAAGTGTATGTGAGTTGGTAACAGCAAAAGCAGGAGCTGTAAGCCGAGTGAAAAGGAGGTGCAGTGAGCTGGAACAACTGCAACTGCTAAGTGGAGTATCAGTGCCGCAGGAGAGGTCCCACTCAGAGGGGGCACTGGAGTACTACGGCTGCATAAAAGTGAAGGACCAAGAACCGCACAAAGATAGGTAAGTATTAGCCAGCTTAATTATTGTATAAGTGAGATTGTTTGTCTTCTACTTTTTCTTTTTGCTTCTTTTTCTTTGAGAGTAACAGGGAGTTAGACCTTACAAACAATATAGGAGGGGCTGTGATTGGGGACCTCACTTAGTGCATGTCGTGCAAGATGTATGCACACCTGGAGATACCGGCCCAGTGTGATTACATCTGCACGAGGTGTGTGCGAACGGTTGCCCTGGAAGCCCAGGTAACTGATCTAGAGCAAACCATTACGTGACTGAGGGAGATTCACAATCTCGAGCGAAGTTTAGATAGAACGGTGGAGGAGTTGCGGGAGGGGTCACTGGTAGAAGAGGATGATGATCAGGTAGCCAGCTGGGTCACAGTTAGAAGGAAGAAAAAGAGGGGGAGGCTCGACATCTCCGAACTATCAAACCCGAACAAATTTGCCCGACTAGACGAGGAATCGGAGGATGATAGTGAAGAAATGACGGTGCCTGAGGAGACTGCTCCCTCTAGCATCCAGAGGAGCGGTCCATCTGGCGCAGTTAGGATAAAAGATAGTGAGGTACCTAGTCAGATGTTGGTGGTACGGATTCTATCATCAGGAAGGCAGATAGGGCAATCTGCTACCGGGACCGTGATCGCCGTACAGTCTGTTGTCTCCCGGGTGCTCGGGTACGGCACATCGTGGACCGGGTAGATAGATTGTTGGGAGGGGCTGGGAAAGACCCGGCGGTCTTGGTGCACGTTGGCACCAATGACAAAGTAGGCGGAAGGTGGGATGTCCTTAAGAAAGACTATAGGGACTTAGGAAAGAAACTTAAGGCAAGGACATCTAAGGTAATATTCTCTGAAATATTACCCGTGCCACAAGCTAGTCCAGGGAGGCAGAGGGAGATTAGGGAGGTAAATGGGTGGCTTAGGGATTGGTGCAGGAAAGAGGGGTTTGTGTTCCTGGAACACTGGGCTGACTTCTCAGTCAGGCCCATCTCTTTTGTTGTGACGGATTGCACCTGACTGAGGAGGGGGTAGCGGGGCTGGGGAGAAGGATGGTTAGAAGGTTGGAGGAGATTTTAAACTAGGAGCCTGGGGGGAGGGTTTAGCTAGAAACTACGGGTCATGCAGTGAGAATAGTGGGGATGGCGGTAGTAAACGAAATGGGGAGAAGTTGGGGGGAGGGTAAGAGCAGGCGGTAAGGTTACTAACATAGGTACTAAAAGAGATTTTACCAAAACACTAACCAATGATGATTACAGGTCATTATTGCTACATAAGGTGAAAGATGTCCCTAACGCAAGGGAAAATACTTATCTTAGTTGTATGTATGTAAACGCTAGAAGCATTACTGGTAAAAAGGGCGAACTAGAAATACTTGCAGCAAGCAAACAGTATGATATTATAGGCATTACTGAAACTTGGTGGGATGAATCTCATGATTGGACAGTCAATCTAGAGGGCTATACACTGTTTAGGAGAGACAGACTAAATAAAAAGGGTGAAGGGGTGTGTATTTACGTAAAGCCGTTTTTAAAACCTGATATACGGGAAGATATTCAGGAGGAGACTGTAGACACTGTCGAGACATTATGGGTAGAAATTGCATGCGGGGAAAAAGGAATAAAAAAGTTAGTATTGGGTGTATGCTATAGGCCGCCTGGTATCAATGTAGCTGATGAGGAATTGTTACTAAAGCAAATTGAAAGAGCAGCAGGAGTTGGAGACATAGTAGTGATGGGAGATTTTAACTATCCAGAGATTAACTGGAAAAACTATTCATGTGATACTGCTAGGGGCAATATGTTTTTAAACACACTTAATGATAACTACTTAGTTCAACTAATTGAGGAACCAACTAGGTACAATGCAATCTTAGACCTGGTATTAACAAACAATGGGGATTTGGTATCAGGTATTATAGTAGGGGAACCCATAGGAAACAGCGACCACAACATGGTCACATTAAATATCAGTTTTCATAAACAGCCCTATACTGGCTCAACTAGGACTCTAAACTTTAGCAAAGTGAATTTTGAAAAGATGAGGGTATTTTTCAGGGATATTGAATGGGAAGGTTTGTTTTTAGGAAAAAATACTACGGAGAAATGAGAGGTACTAAAATTCCTGCTAGCTAAAAATACTCTCAAATTTATTCCTACGAGCAGCAAAAAAAGGAATAAAAATCATAAACCGATGTGGCTTAACAAAAAGATAAAGGAACTTATGGGCAAGAAAAGGCGAGCATTTAAAAAATACAAATCTGACGGGGAAGCAGATTCATTTCAGCACTATAAGGAATGTAACAAAATATGCAAAAAGGAAATAAGAGCGGCTAAAGTAGAAACTGAAAAACTAGTAGCAAAGGAAAGCAAAGCGAATCCCAAAAAATTATTTAAATACATTAATAGCAAGAGATTAAAGAAGGAGAGTATAAACAAGTTGGGAGTCTTAAGCAAAAATTATAATGACATAGCGGATACACTAAATTAGTTTTTTTCAACAGTATTTACTAGAGAGGACCCAATTCAGGGACTAACACATAATCTCAATAATGAGAATATCCCACTGATCAGTACTTATTTAAGCGAGGAAGTAGTCTGTGACCGATTAAAACATTTGAAGATTAATAAGTCACCAGGTCCTGATGGTATTCACCCAAGGGTTCTAATGGAGCTTCACTCTGAACTTGCAAAACCGCTATTTTTGATCTTTAAGGATTCAGTAATATCAAGTATGGTTCCCAAAGACTGGCGTATAGCGGAAGTAGTGCCTATATTCAAAAAGGGAAGTAAAGCTGAACCAGGTAATTATAGACCAGTTAGTCTTACATCTATAGTGGGGAAAGTATTGGAAGGTATTCTAAGAGATAGTATTCAGAAGTTCCTTGAAGTCAATTGTTATGATTCCAGTACTCCTGACCGGAGGAGATCTTATGACAATGGCCAGAGTACTGGAAGGGAATGCTGGTTACGGGAGCAGGAAAGACTAGTTGCCCCTGGCGCCCTAACTCTATTGTCTCACCCGTGCTATCGGAAATCCCTTGCGAGACTATGATTTCTTGAGCCCCTGGCAGCCACGTTTGAAAGGCGGATTATGTCTGCCCAACTCCGGTGCCCCCCGGTCTTAGTGAGAGACAAAGGGAAATCCGAGGCAGGATGATGACAAGAGGACCTCTGACTACAACAGGCCAAGGGCAACAAGCTAACTAACCAAACTTGAAGTATGCGCGGAAAAGCCGCCAGATAAAAGGACAACCAAAATCCACTAGTCCATTACTCCTACCCAGCACCGCTGGATACCAGAGTGGATCTGTGGGAGCGGAATCCTCCGCAAAAGCTCCGAAACACAAATAATAAATAGTAAGTAATAAAGCGGCCAAGCCGCAACACACGGCTACGCCGCGACTCACGAACACCACTGGATGTTTAACGGTGCTCAGTCAGGACTCTAGGAACAGATGACGACTTCCGAGTGCAGGACAACTGGGGACAGGAACGACCGGATACAGCAGGACTGGAAACACTCTCAGCAAACAGATACAGCATGCAGGAAGCTATTACCGGCGTCTGTGTGAGGCACTGCAAGAGCATATAAACCGAAGCCCTCCAATCAACTGCTGCCAGTGCTGATTGCATGAATGCCGTGCAGCTGCCTTGCCGCACGGCCAGGAAACAGGTGCCCTTACTAATTTAAATGGACCCAGCAACGGGGAACGCGGTCCGCCAGTGGCGTCCCCGTTGCTAGGGTCCGTGCGGCTCCGTGCGCCCGGCGTCTAGCGTTGCCAGGGAGCCGACGGCTGTACGCGCACGGCGTCCCTGGTTGCTAGGCGCCGGGCCGCACCGACGAGCGGACCCCGGCGCCTAACAGTACCCCCCCTTGAGGAGGGGTCAAGGAACCCCTAAAGCCAGGTTTCCGAGGAAATTCCCGAAAAAATGCCCTCTTGAGCCTCGGGGCATGGAGATCCTTATCCAGGACCCAAGACCTTTCCTCTGGACCATAGCCTCTCCAGTGCACCAGAAAATAAAGCCGACCCCGGGACAATTTGGAATCGAGAACCTTCTCCACCAAGAACTCCTGTTGTCCCTGTACATCTACTGGTGATTTCCCCTGAGAGATCTTCCGAGGAAATCTACTGGAAGAAACGTATGGTTTCAACAGGGAGCAATGGAACGTATTTCCGATCCGGAGAGCTCTTGGTAAACGTAACCGGAAAGCAACTGGGTTGATTTTTTTAATAATAAGAAATGGTCCAATAAATTTGGGGCCCAATCTAGCTGAGGTTTGTCGAAGTCTAATGTTACGAGTCGACAACCATACCCTGTCTCCCACCTTAAAAGTGCAAGGACGTCGGAGCCTGTCCGAAAAAATTTTCTCTCGAAATGCCGCTTTTCTGAGGGCAAGGTGCACTTTTTTCCAAATGACTCTGAGATGAGAGGTTAAGGTTAGCGAGGAAACAGAAGAATGTTGAAAAAAAGAATTAGCTCTGGGGTGAAAACCAAAAACTGAAAAGAATGGAGACACATTAGTGGAGGAATGACAAGAATTATTGTAAGCAAACTCCGCCAAAGGAAGAAACTCGGACCAATCATTCTGGAGTTTGGCTGAGTACAAACGCAAATACTGTTTTAATGATTGATTAACTCGCTCGGTCTGCCCGTTGGATTGGGGATGGTAACCGGATGTTAAAGACAATTTCATCTTTAATGAGGCACAAAAGGACTTCCAGAATTGTGCAATGAATTGTGGACCCCGATCAGAAACAATATCAGTGGGCAACCCATGAAGTCTGAAAACATGGCGGAGAAACAAAACAACCAATCCCTGGGCAGATGGCAGTCGGGTAAGAGCAATGAAATGAGCCATCTTGCTAAAACGGTCCACTACCACCCATATGACTCGGAATCCGGCTGACAGAGGGAGGTCTACCACAAAATCCATGGAAATATGAGACCATGGCCTGAGAGGAACATTTAAGGGCATAAGTTGCCCGATAGGCAAGGAACGGGGAACCTTATGCTGTGCACAGACCTGACAAGAAAAAACAAACTCCTTAATGTCTTTAGAAAGACCAGGCCACCATACTGAGCGGGAGACTAATTCCAAAGTCTTAGAGATCCCCGGATGCCCGGCAACTTTGCTATCATGAAATTCAGTCAAAACAGTAGCTCTCAAAAACTCAGGGACGTAAAGACGACCAGCAGGAGTATTTCCAGGAGCTTGATGTTGAAGCTGCTTTAACTGGGTAAATAAATCTTGTGTGAGGCCTGCCCTAATGACTGAAGACGGAAGTATGGGAGTAACAGGACTGTTATTATGAACTGGAAGAAAACTGCGTGACAGGGCATCCGCCTTGGTATTCTTGGAACCTGGCCTAAAGGTGATAATAAACTTGAAACGAGTAAAAAATAAAGCCCAACGAGCCTGCCGGGCATTCAGCCGCTTAGCTGATTCGATGTACTGAAGATTTTTGTGGTCAGTCAATACTGAAATGGTATGTGTTGCTCCCTCAAGCCAATGTCTCCACTCCTCGAAAGCCCATTTAATAGCCAGTAACTCCCGGTTACCAACATCGTAGTTGGATTCAGCGGATGAGAATTTCCTGGACATGAAGGCACAAGGATGTAGTTCCAGAGACTCCGGATCCTTTTGAGATAGGATAGCCCCCACTCCAACCTCCGAGGCATCAACCTCAACAATGAAGGGCAATTCTGGGTTGGGATGTCTGAGGACTGGAGCTGAGACAAAAGCTTGTTTCAAGGCCTGAAAGGATAACTCAGCTTCACGTGACCAGTTGGTAGGATCCGCTCCCTTCTTAGTCAGTGCCACCATGGGAGCAACCAGGTCGGAAAAAGAATGAATAAATCTTCTATAATAATTCGCAAACCCTAAAAAGCGCTGAATTGCTTTTAAGTTGGTGGGTTGCGCCCAACTAAGGATGGCTTGGAGCTTCTTAGGTTCCATGCAGAATCCCCGAGGGGAAATAATGTACCCTAAAAAGGATACCTCCGTGACATGAAACTCACACTTCTCCAGCTTGGCATATAGATAATTTTCACGTAATTTTTGAAGAACCTGACGCACCTGGGTAACATGTTGTTCAATTGAGTCAGAATAGATCAGGATGTCGTCTAAGTAAACGACCACGAATCTTCCTAGAAAGTCACGGAGCACATCGTTAATGAGATCCTGGAAAACTGCCGGAGCGTTAGACAAGCCGAACGGCATCACCAGATACTCGTAGTGACCCGGCTGAGTACTGAAAGCCGTCTTCCACTCATCTCCAGACTTGATTCGGATGAGGTTATATGCTCCCCTCAGGTCAATTTTAGAAAAAATCACAGCCGAACGCAGCTGATCAAAGAGGACAGAAATCAGCGGCAGAGGATAAGTATTTTTAACTGAGATCTTATTCAGGGCTCTAAAGTCAATGCAAGGTCTGAGTGATCCATCCTTTTTCTCCACAAAGAAGAAGCCTGCACTTAAAGGGGATTTAGATGGCCTGATAAATCCTTTCCCTAGACTCTCCTTAACATACTCATTCATGGCCGCAGTTTCTGGCCCGGATAAAGCATATAACCTTCCCTTTGGCAATGTGGCACCGGGAATTAGCTCAATAGCACAATCATAAGGCCGATGGGGAGGCAGAATGTCCGCATTGCCCTTGGAAAACACATCAACAAAGTCCTGGTATTCCACGGGAATGAGTTTGGGAAAGGCAGCAGCTATTCTAACGGGAAACGTAATACGTTCCTTATTACAGATGGTACCCCATTGTGAAATCTCCCCCGACTGCCAATCAATGGTGGGATTATGAAAGGCCAGCCAAGGGTGACCCAGAACCACTGGAACTGCTGGGCAATGGGTAAGGAAGAACTCGATCTTTTCGGAATGAAGAGCTCCTACCGTAAGTAGTACAGGAGGTGTACAGAGGGAAATAACCCCATTGGACAAGGGACTCCCATCTAAACCATGCATGGTGATACACCTACCCAAGGCTAACTGAGGAATACTTAAGGCCTTGGCCCAAGTTAAGCCCATAAAGTTCCCTGCAGCTCCACTGTCGACAAAAGCCGACACCGAAGAACTGAGGCTGTCAAAGGAAACTTTAGCTGGGACAAAAAGGGAGTTATTCGAGGAGATAAGCTGCAGACCAAAGTGAACCCCCTCACAATTCACTTGGTCGAGGCGTTTCCCGACTTGTTCGGACAATTACGGGCAAAATGTCCCTTACCCCCACAGTACAAACAAAGACCAGAGTTTTGCCTTCTGGCTCTTTCTTCTGGAGACAGTCGGGAGAGACCCATCTGCATGGGCTCCTCTACGTCCTCAGGAATGGAAAATACACATGGAATAGTCCTGACTGGTGCTCCTTTTTCAGCCCTCCGCTCTCTGAGACGTCGATCAATCTTAATAGAAAGCTCCATGAGTTTATCGAGAGACTCAGGAGCGGGATACTGAAGGAGACTGTCTTTTATAGACTCAGATAAGCCGAGGCGAAACTGACTGCGCAGGGCTGGGTCATTCCAGCCACAGTCGTTCGACCAACGGCGAAACTCTACAATAAACCTCTGCAGGATTTCTACCCTGTCTGAGAGCGCGTAACTGACTCTCAGCGGATGCCTGTCTATCAGGGTCATCATACAAAAGCCCTAAAGACCCCAAAAAAGCGTCGACTGACAACAATGCCGGATCCTCTGCTTTTAAACCAAATGCCCAGGTCTGAGGATCCCCCTGGAGCAAAGAAATAATGATTCCAACCCGCTGAGATTCAGTACCTGAGGAGATCGGTCTTAAACGAAAATAAAGTTTACAGGATTCTTTAAAATTAAAAAACTCCTTCCTATCACCAGAAAAACGGTCAGGCAAGTGCATTTTTGGTTCAGGGACTACCCTCGGGGAAGTTCGTAAAAGATCTTCCTGCGACTTCACCCGCAGGGAAAGATCCTGAACCATCTGAGTAAGTTCTTGAATCTGGCTGACTAGGAGCTGACCAGGATTTGGCCCTAAACCTGTGGGATTCATGAGGCCGATAACTCTTACAAAACTGAATAAGGAAAAAATCAAACCCAGTTTAATTTTAAGTTTTGGTTTGGCCGGTAATAATGTTATGATTCCAGTACTCCTGACCGGAGGAGATCTTATGACAATGGCCAGAGTACTGGAAGGGAATGCTGGTTACGGGAGCAGGAAAGACTAGTTGCCCCTGGCGCCCTAACTCTATTGTCTCACCCGTGCTATCGGAAATCCCTTGCGAGACTATGGTTTCTTGAGCCCCTGGCAGCCACGTTTGAAAGGCGGATTATGTCTGCCCAACTCCGGTGCCCCCCGGTCTTAGTGAGAGACAAAGGGAAATCCGAGGCAGGATGATGACAAGAGGACCTCTGACTACAACAGGCCAAGGGCAACAAGCTAACTAACCAAACTTGAAGTATGCGCGGAAAAACCGCCAGATAAAAGGACAACCAAAATCCACTAGTCCATTACTCCTACCCAGCACCGCTGGATACCAGAGTGGATCTGTGGGAGCGGAATCCTCCGCAAAAGCTCCGAAACACAAATAATAAATAATAAGTAATAAAGCGGCCAAGCCGCAACACACGGCTACGCCGCGACTCACGAACACCACTGGATGTTTAACGGTGCTCAGTCAGGACTCTAGGAACAGATGACGACTTCCGAGTGCAGGACAACTGGGGACAGGAATGACCGGATACAGCAGGACTGGAAACACTCTCAGCAAACAGATACAGCATGCAGGAAGCTATTACCGGCGTCTGTGTGAGGCACTGCAAGAGCATATAAACCGAAGCCCTCCAATCAACTGCTGCCAGTGCTGATTGCATGAATGCCGTGCAGCTGCCTTGCCGCACGGCCAGGAAACAGGTGCCCTTACTAATTTAAATGGAAAAAAACTGTGTTCCCTAATGCACACCGAGTGAATAATATATCTACATAATAATAGTCAGATAATACGGAGATCTTAGTTGCGTATATCTGCAGATATAGGGTTAAGCCCCCAGGCCGATCGACAAGGCTTCTCCGTCACTGGGGGTCCCTAATACTAGGTATGGGCCTGGGGTGCAGGACCCCACGATGCCGGCACAGGTCGGCCACCCCAGGTCAGCACACAGGTGAGAATTAATAGGGGTTAATAAGAAGCACAGAAGTGCTATGTAAGTGGTGTGATTAAAATAATATATACAAAGTGATAGGAAAAATAATAAGTGTTAATAAAGTGTTAGGGTGTGCCGACCTGAAGCAGCCCAGCCATACCGACACAGGGGCCACCGCACCCCACACCCACCCCATAAATAATTACAAATATTTCTGGGTTAAATTCCCAGTGTAAGGCCACATGGTAATGGCACCTACAGCATCTGAGAGCCAGCTTACCTGGGGATACCCCTGGCTTCCCCTATGGCACTTCTGGAGTCAGCAATCCCTCCTAATGCTGACCCATTTATGCCTCTCTATATACAATACACAAAGTGGAAAGCTGCTCAATCAGATTGTAATGTCACTCAGGTGCTAAAAGGGGAGGGGTAATTCTGTGTAGGAAAAAACTGTGTTCCCTAATGCACACCGAGTGAATAATATATCTACATAATAATAGTCAGATAATATGGAGATCTTAGTTGCGTATATCTGCAGATATAGGGTTAAGCCCCCAGGCCGATCGACAAGGCTTCTCCGTCACTGGGGGTCCCTAATACTAGGTATGGGCCTGGGGTGCAGGACCCCACGATGCCGGCACAGGTCGGCCACCCCAGGTCAGCACACAGGTGAGAATTAATAGGGGTTAATAAGAAGCACAGAAGTGCTATGTAAGTGGTGTGATTAAAATAATATATACAAAGTGATAGGAAAAATAATAAGTGTTAATAAAGTGTTAGGGTGTTCCGACCTGAAGCAGCCCAGCCATACCGACACAGGGGCCACCGCACCCCACACCCACCCCATAAATAATTACAAATATTTCTGGGTTAAATTCCCAGTGTAAGGCCACATGGTAATGGCACCTACAGCATCTGAGAGCCAGCTTACCTGGGGATACCCCTGGCTTCCCCTATGGCACTTCTGGAGTCAGCAATCCCTCCTAATGCTGACCCATTTATGCCTCTCTATATACAATACACAAAGTGGAAAGCTGCTCAATCAGATTGTAATGTCACTCAGGTGCTAAAAGGGGAGGGGTAATTCTGTGTAGGAAAAAAACTGTGTTCCCTAATGCACACCGAGTGAATAATATATCTACATAATAATAGTCAGATAATACGGAGATCTTAGTTGCGTATATCTGCAGATATAGGGTTAAGCCCCCAGGCCGATCGACAAGGCTTCTCCGTCACTGGGGGTCCCTAATACTAGGTATGGGCCTGGGGTGCAGGACCCCACGATGCCGGCACAGGTCGGCCACCCCAGGTCAGCACACAGGTGAGAATTAATAGGGGTTAATAAGAAGCACAGAAGTGCTATGTAAGTGGTGTGATTAAAATAATATATACAAAGTGATAGGAAAAATAATAAGTGTTAATAAAGTGTTAGGGTGTGCCGACCTGAAGCAGCCCAGCCATACCGACACAGGGGCCACCGCACCCCACACCCACCCCATAAATAATTACAAATATTTCTGGGTTAAATTCCCAGTGTAAGGCCACATGGTAATGGCACCTACAGCATCTGAGAGCCAGCTTACCTGGGGATACCCCTGGCTTTCCCTATGGCACTTCTGGAGTCAGCAATCCCTCCTAATGCTGACCCATTTATGCCTCTCTATATACAATACACAAAGTGGAAAGCTGCTCAATCAGATTGTAATGTCACTCAGGTGCTAAAAGGGGAGGGGTAATTCTGTGTAGGAAAAAAACTGTGTTCCCTAATGCACACCGAGTGAATAATATATCTACATAATAATAGTCAGATAATACGGAGATCTTAGTTGCGTATATCTGCAGATATAGGGTTAAGCCCCCAGGCCGATCGACAAGGCTTCTCCGTCACTGGGGGTCCCTAATACTAGGTATGGGCCTGGGGTGCAGGACCCCACGATGCCGGCACAGGTCGGCCACCCCAGGTCAGCACATAGGTGAGAATTAATAGGGGTTAATAAGAAGCACAGAAGTGCTATGTAAGTGGTGTGATTAAAATAATATATACAAAGTGATAGGAAAAATAATAAGTGTTAATAAAGTGTTAGGGTGTGCCGACCTGAAGCAGCCCAGCCATACCGACACAGGGGCCACCGCACCCCACACTCACCCCATAAATAATTACAAATATTTCTGGGTTAAATTCCCAGTGTAAGGCCACATGGTAATGGCACCTACAGCATCTGAGAGCCAGCTTACCTGGGGATACCCCTGGCTTCCCCTATGGCACTTATTTTAATCACACCACTTACATAGCACTTCTGTGCTTCTTATTAACCCCTATTAATTCTCACCTGTGTGCTGACCTGGGGTGGCCGACCTGTGCCGGCATCGTGGGGTCCTGCACCCCAGGCCCATACCTAGTATTAGGGACCCCCAGTGACGGAGAAGCCTTGTCGATCGGCCTGGGGGCTTAACCCTATATCTGCAGATATACGCAACTAAGATCTCCATATTATCTGACTATTATTATGTAGATATATTATTCACTCGGTGTGCATTAGGGAACACAGTTTTTTTCCTACACAGAATTACCCCTCCCCTTTTAGCACCTGAGTGACATTACAATCTGATTGAGCAGCTTTCCACTTTGTCTAATTTAAATGGACCCAGCAACGGGGAACGCGGTCCGCCAGTGGCGTCCCCGTTGCTAGGGTCCGTGCGGCTCGTGCGCCCGGCGTCTAGCGTTGCCAGGGAGCCGGCGGCTGTACGCGCACGGCGTCCCTGGTTGCTAGGCGCCGGGCCGCACCGACGAGCGGACCCCGGCGCCTAACATCAATAAGGTCATTAAAAGGAATCAACATGGGTTTATGAAGGACAGATCCTGTCAAACCAACTTACTTGGCTTTTATGAAACAGTAAGCGCAAACCTAAATTAGGGTAAAGAGGTGGATGTAATCTTTTTAGACTTTGCCAAAGCATTCGACACTGTACCACACATGAGACTTATCTACAAGCTACAAGAATCAGGGCTAGGAAGCACAATATGCACTTGGGTCAAAAACTGGTTAGATAATAGGGAGCAGCGCGTTGTGGTTAATGGATCTTTTTAAACTTGGACTGAAGTGCTAAGTAGTGTGCCGCAAGGCTCAGTATTAGGATCGCTATTGTTCAATATTTTCATTAACGACCTAACAGAAGGTCTAGAGAGCATGGTGTCAATTTTTGCAGATGATACCAAATTGTGCAAAGTTATAAATGCGGAGGGGGATGCTGAGTCGCTTCAGAACGACTTAGTTAAATTAGAATCTTGGGCAGCAAAATGGAGAATGCGCTTCAATACAGACAAGTGTAAGGTAATGCACTGTGGTAACAAGAACAAAAATAACACCTACCTACTAAATGGGGTAAAATTAGGGGATTCTGTACTGGAAAAGGACTTAGGTGTCCTCATAGATAGCAAACTAAGCAGTAGTACCCAAAGTAGGACTGCAGCAAAGAAGGCTAATAAGATATTAGCATGCATAAAACGGGGAATTGATGCTAGGGACGAGAGTATTATACTCCCATTATATAAATCACTTGTGAGGCCACACCTTGAATACTGTGTACAATTCTGGGCACCTTACTACAAAAAGGATATCCTGGAGCTAGAAAAGGTTCAAAGGCGGGCGACCAAATTAATTAAGGGTATGAAGATGCTGGAATACGAGGAAAGGCTTGCAAGACTAGGCATGTTTACACTGTGAAAGATGAGATTAAGAGGGGACATGATCAACATTTACAAATATATAAGGGGACAATATACAGATCTTGCGCAGGACCTGTTTTTGGTAAGATCAATAATAATAATAATAATAATAATTTTATTTATATAGCGCTCTTTCTCCCATAGGACTCAAGGCGCTTAACAGATACATAGCATAATATAGTACAGAAAATAATGAAGTACATTTTCATAAAATACAGAAGCATGAAGATACTAAAAGGGATAATTATGGGAATGCTTGAGTAAACAGAAAAGTCTTGAGTCTACTTTTGAAGGATTCTATAGTTGGGGCCTCTCGCACTGTGCGGGGAAGTGAGTTCCATAGAGTCGGAGCCACATGACTAAAAGCTCGACCCCCAGATGAATTACGGTAGATTCTAGGTACTGCTAAAAGTCCTTCATCTACAGATCGCAGTAATCGAGTGGGGCAGTATGGGGTCAGAAGCTGTTTCAGGTACCTTGGGCCTTGGTCATGTAATGCTTTGAAACTCAGTAAGCCAATCTTGAAGATGATTCGCCATCGTACAGGCAGCCAGTGAAGGGAGTAGAGGATGGGTGTTATGTGGCTAGAACGGGGCTGGTTGGTTAATAGCCTGGCAGCTGTGTTTTGCACCAGCTGTAAGCGCTGCAATTCTTTTGCTGGGAGACCAAGGTAGAGGGCATTACAGTAGTCTAAACGAGATGATACAAATGCATGTATGACTTTTGGCATATCATCTGAGGGAATTAAGTGCTTGATTCTGGCTATGTTCCTCAGGTGAAAGAATGAGGATTTGATTGTGGCTGATATCTGATGTTTAAGTGTCAAGCCACCATCCAGGACAACGCCAAGATTCCGCACACGATCACTGGTCTGTAATTCTGAATCCCCGAGTGTAAGTCCAGTTGGTTGGCTATGCTGCAGTCTTGTCCTTTGATGTTGCGGTCGTATCATAAGGACCTCTGTTTTATCCGGTTTCAGTCGCAGCCAGCTGGTGCTCATCCACTCCTGTTGTTCAGCTAGACAGCCATTAAGGGTTGCTATTGGGTTATCAGTGCCCGGAGCAAAGGACAAGTACAGTTGTGTATCATCTGCATAGCAGTGGTAGACCAGGCCATGGCGCCTGATTATTTCGCCCAATGGGAGCATGTATACTGCAAAAAGCATGGGGGATAGTATAGAACCTTGTGGGACACCACATGGCAATGACACTGGTGGTGATGAGTATAATCCAGATGATACTCTCTGTGACCTGCCTGTGAGAAATGATTTGAACCATCTTAGGACTGTGCCATCCAGACCACAGAAATGTATCAGTCGCTCAATCAGAAGCCCATGGTCCACGGTATCAAATGCTGCCGAGAGATCCAGAAGGATTAATATTGAACAGTCACCTCTGTCTTTTGCCATCAGAAGATCATTTAACACACACACCAGGGCTGTTTCAGTGCTATGTCTTCTCCTGAATCCTGATTGAAATGGATCATAAATATCATGGGTTGTCAGGCGGGTTTCCAGTTGATTTGCAACGACTTTCTCAATAACCTTTCCTAGGAAAGGAAGGTTTGATACCGGTCTGTAGTTGGTCATGCAGTCGGGATCTAAATTAGGTTTTTTAAGAAGCGGTCTAACAATTGCTTCCTTTAGGGGTCCAGGAAAAATGCCTGTCTGCAAAGAGCATTGAACAATTTTTGTAAAGACAGGACCAATTATATCCATACAACCTATTAGAAGCTTGGTTGAGGCTGGGTCCAGATCACAGGTGGTGGGACGCAAAATCCGAGCAATTTCAGCAGTGTCCTTTACATCCACTGGATCAAAGCTGGTCCATGAAGGCAGGTAGCTTATATTGGCGGGCTTTGTAGTTTGGCACTCCTTTGATGGCACTGTGGAGATTCCAGCCCGGATGGTGGATATTTTATCTGCAAAGAAGTTTGCAAACTCGTTGCATCTTGCCTGGGAGAGGGTCTCATCAGTCTGCAGGCATGCTGGCTTGCAAAGCATCTCCACTGTGCGGAAAAGTTGAGCTGGCCTATTGTTTGCTGCTGTGATCTCATTTGACAGGAACTGTGCTTTCTTACGAGTGATTGTCGATTGATATTCTTCGTTATGCTTTATTAGTTTTATTTTGTCATCCACTAGGTTAGTCTTCCTCCATCGTCTTTCCAGTCTACGCCCCCTTTTCTTGAGCTCACTAACACTGTTGTCGAACCATGGAGCTTGACGTTGTGGTTTACGAGGTCTTAAACGCACAGGGGCGATAATATCAATTGCAGCCATAACATCCCTATTATAATAACGGACTAGGGAACAGGGATCTTCACAGGCACCCTGTATAGCAGAGAGATCCAGATTTGCTGCAAGAGCCTGGGGAGTCATACCCCTCCTTGGACGATGCCTGGTCAACTCCACGGGCAGAGATCTTATTTGAGGGGTTGCAACTGAGAACCAGAGAGAGTAGTGGTCTGACCAGATGACTGGGTTTATTTTTAGGTCAGTGACCTCTAATCCAATCTGAAAGACGAGGTCGAGAGTGTGACCACTTTTATGTGTGGCAGAGGGAATGACCTGTGTGAAGCCCAGACCATTCATTGTGCACAGGAGGTCTTGGCCAAGGCGTGAGAGCTCATCATCCACCCATGCATTGAAATCCCCGAGGATGAGCCATCTTTGATGTTCCAGAACCAGGCCAGCAACAGTGTCTGCAATTTCTTGTAGAAATATCTGTCCATCTCCAGGTGGCCGGTAAATAAGAAGTAGTCTGAAACCTAATCCTGTCGAACTCCGGGCAGCAATGCACTCAAATGAGCGAGTAGTTTCAATAGGGTGGACCCTAAGTTTAAGTTCTTTTTTGAAGCAGATAGCCACCCCGCCACCCCTGCGGTCCAGTCTTGGGTTGTGGATAACAGAGTAGTTTGTTGGGACTGCAGCCTCCAATATAGGTGCTGCATTTTCATCTAGCCAGGTCTCTGTAATACAGGCTAGATCTGCAGATTCAATAAGGTCAGCAATTGTTGCAGTCTTGTTTCTTATAGATCTGGCATTACAAAGGACTGACCTGATTGGGCATACCAGAGGGCCTTCAGTTTTCTTTATGTTAAGTGCAGGAGCTCTGGGTATGGGGGTCACAAAGTGAGAGTAGACAGTTCTGTCCTTCCAAACACAGGGCCGTCTTTTGGGTATCACTTCTATTTGATTGTTCTTTGAGTATGGGGGTGAGCAGGTGGTCAAAGGACTTAGATGGTTACCGGGGGAAATACATTTCAACACAGAGAACTCGTGGACACTCGCTCAGGTTAGAGGAGAGGAGATTCCACACAATACGGCGTAAAGGCTTTTTTACGGTAAGGACGATACATGTTTGAAATTCCCTGCCTGAGGAAGTTGTAATGGCCGACTCAGTCAACACCTTTAAGAATGGGTTAGATAAATTCCTAATGGATAAGGATATCCAGGGTTACGGGGCATAGTCACGCACTATGGTTATTATAAAAAAGAGGAGTAAAACATAACGGCAGTCATCAACTTTAGTCAAAATATTATACAAAATAATCGTGCATAGGAGACCACAAATAGGTTGAACTCGATGGACAATTGTCTTTTTTCAACCTTAGATACTATGTTACTATGTTACTATGTTACATGCATCCGTCCCGCACCCGCTTACATGCGTCCAACCCGCACTTCCACTTCCGGGTCACCACTCCTCCTCCTCTCACAGCATCACAGCGTCTCCCTCCTCCAAAGCTCAACTGAGTATTAAGTATAGATACATTGAATCAATCAATAAAGATATTTAAAAAATACTACAAATGACCTATTATATTATGTCTATCAAGAACTATAAGTAAAAAGGTAATAGAGTGGAGTAAGAATACATATAATATATAGTGTAATATTTATAGAAGTAATATAGGGGAGTAAAAGTACATATAATATATAGTGTAACAATATGAATAACAATAATAGGAATAATAACTAATATATGGATGTGGTAATTTAATAGTACTCGTGTGTATGGATATGAGTGAAATAATGTTATAATTAAGTAAATCATATTGCACAATAGCCTCTGATCACTGATTTTAAAATATATACTAATATAGAAACTTTAACATGTTCTCAAAAGAATATACATGATTAGCGTCCTTAATAAGAGCTCATAATCACTGTTTGTATAACATACATTTATGTATATACACTATTTATATAAAAATCCTTTGTTCAATTAGATTTTTAAACTGACTATCAGAGTGAACATCACTCAGCCCCCCATCATTGGTGGACAGCGGGTCTGATCACGTTCTAGGGTGTTTTAAATAGTTATCCCTGGTATGCTGTAACCAGATCCAGATGTGATCAAGCTTATGCGAAACATACATCACGGGAGAAGAGGGTGTCATGGGTCCGTGTAGTGCTCATGTGACCCGGCACCTGGCAGCAGTCAGAATCTGCAAGGAGAAGCCGCTTAGCTGAGAGATCACCTAGCTCCTTCACCGCTTTATCCAGAAGCGGTTGAGAGCGGCTACTCATAGAGACAAAGAGCGGCTCTACCACCTGCAAAATCACAGTGGGATCTTAAAAAGAACTCTCCATCCTATCGGGATTCTGGTACCTTCAGTCGACTCTCTCATCCCTGCACACTGGAACCTTCCCCTGCAATGTATCAACACCAGGGGGTAAATTTACTAAGGTGGGAGTTCTATTTAAGATGGGATATTGCCCATAGCAACCAATCAGATTGTACTTCTCATTTATCTAGCACCTTCTAGATGATAATACCTAGAATCTGATTGGTTGCTATGGGCAACATCCCATCTTAAATAGTACTCCCATCTTAGTAAATTTACCCCCAGGGGTTGGTAACGGATGAATAGGGGACAGCAGAAGTCAACGCTACTCTCCTTCCTTCTATCTCTGTGTGTGGTAGTTTTCCACTCTCATTATACCCATTCACTTCACTGCTATTACAGCACATGGGTTAACAGTAGAAGGGGTGCTTCACAATTGACACAGAGATCTCTATCCTTCCTCCACTTTTGTTTTATTACAATAAACAATGATTGCAATCAGCATAAAACATTTGTGAAACTTTACATGTTTTTGCTATTATGAATCGTTGAATGAAGAAATTATCTTTATTACAATAGGAGAAGTTCACTGAAAGATATTGAGACTTTTATAGCTTTGTAACTTTGTAACATTCAAAATTAATTATTTATCCCATTTACTATCTTATCTACTGTTACTACACATATATAAACTCACCCATATGAGAGCTGAAGAACCTTTTGGTTTAAACTGCTAACTGGGGCAACTTAATTATATAGTTTGTGTATTCCAAATAACAAACCTATTACCTGCATTATAAAAATGGTGTAAGTTCACTCAATGTAATTTTTGTGCTCAGATTTACCTTCCATGTTTGCATTCTATTTTAAAGCAATATGTATGCATGATGTTGAGTGCTTGATTCATTGACAACTTTACACAAGTATCTATTGAATTGTTACAACTGTTGCAAAACAGAGTCTAGCCCAGGGGTGGGGAACATCCGGCCCACGGGCCGTATATGGCCCGCAAAGCCATTTGTTCTGGCCCACCCACTAGTTTGGCAGCAAGACACGCCACCGCTCAGTCCAGCGACGGTGTGTCTCAGCTGTTAGTAGCTGAGCTCTCCTCCCTGCCCTATGTCCAGCAGCCGTGGGTAGGATCTCAAACCAGCTGCCAGTTCATGAGCCAATCAGAGCTCGCGGACAAGCAGCCAATCAGGAGCCTGCCACTGCCAGTCCGCGAGCTCTGATTGGCTCACGAACTCGTGGCTGGTTTGAGGTCCTACACGCCGCTGCAGCCTGACATAGCCACACTCTCCTCCCTGTCATGACCCGACAGCTGAGACACGCCGCTGCCGGATGGACCTGCAGCAGTGGTGAGCGATCTGGCACTCTGGGGGCACTTGTATAGCTGGCACTCTGGGGGCACATGTATATCTGGCACTCTGGGGGCACTTGTATGTTTTCTGGCACTCTGGGGGCACTTGTATATCATCTGGCACTCTGGGGGCACTTGTATATCATCTGGCACTCTGGGGCACTTGTATATCATCTGGCACTCTGGGAGCACTTGTAGATCATCTGGCACTCTGGGGGCACTTGTATATCTGGCACTCTGGGGGCACTTGTATATCTGGCACTGCAGGGCATTTGTATATTTGGCACTGTGGGGGCTTTTTTATACCTGGCACTGTGGGGGCATTTGTGGATCTGGCACCGTGGGGGCAATTGTGGATCTGGAACTGTGGGGGCATTTGTGGATCTGGCACTGTGGGGGAATTTGTGAATCTGGCATTGCACTATTGGAGGCATATGTGTATCACATCCCATTTTAATTGGCCACACCCATTTATTTTGGCGTGTGCACCTCCGAAGTGCGCACACAGTACCTCTAAGGGGCAGACCTACTGGGGGGCAGGGTCATTTCTTAAGTTGAGAATTTTTGTATGGCCCCCGAAGGATTTTATAAATATCCAAATGGCCCTTGGTGGAAAAAAGGTTCCCCACCCCTGGTCTAGTCAAAGGAAGTGTTTCTTTGTTGCAGTATGTAATGTTATGATACAGCTGTGTCTCGCCTGCCTATATCTGACTGCTGCCTATAATCAGTACAGTAAAAATTAACCAATTGGTTCACAATTATCAATTATTATAATAAAATATTTCTTCTGTACGATTTACTACCTATATTGTATAGGAACATACTTATCATTTTTTCGCTATAGAAGTTTTTTCGGCTCAAGATTTAATAAAATACTGGTATTTTCTATACTGTTCTGTCTCATAACCAATAGGATTATTGGAGGTATGTTTCAATCAATTATCACCTCTCTTTTTTAACAATACCCCCTTTTGTATTATTTACACAGTTCCTGTGTAATTAGTGCTATAAAAAAAAATTTAAATTTTCAAAATAAAAGTTATTAACTAATAGAGATGAGCGGGTTCGGTTCCTCTGAATCCGAACCCGCCCGAACTTCAGTTTTTTTTACACGGGTCCGAGCGACTCGGATCTTCCCGCCTTGCTCGGTTAACCCGAGCGCGCCCGAACGTCATCATCCCGCTGTCGGATTCTCGCGAGGCTCGGATTCTATCGCGAGACTCGGATTCTATATAAGGAGCCGCGCGTCGCCGCCATTTTCACACGTGCATTGAGATTCATAGGGAGAGGACGTGGCTGGCGTCCTCTCCGTTTAGAGAAGAGAGTGAGACAGTAGAGAGAGACACAGTAGTAGTAATTTTGGGGAGCATTATTAGGAGGAGTACTACTATACTACTACTACTTGCTGAAGTGATATAGATTAGATAGTGTGACTGTATTAATTATCTGACTTGTGGGGGAGACACTGACAGTGGGGAGCAGTTAGAGTCTGAGAGCAGGACTCAGGAGTACATATAACGTACAGTGCACACTTTTGCTGCCAGAGTCAGTGCCACACTGCCATTGTGACCACACTGACCACCAGACCAGTATAATATATTTTGTGATTGTCTGCTTAGGAGTACTACTTGCAAGTTGCTGATAGTGTGACCAGTGACCTGACCACCAGTTTAATAATCAATCACCACCAGTTTAATATATATATATATATATATATATATATAATTGTATATAATATATATATATATATATATATATAATATTGTATACCACCTACCCGTGGTTTTTTTTTTTTTTCATTCTTCTTTATACATATTACTATAGTAGCTTACTGTAGCAGTCTGCGGTGCTGCTGAGCTGACAGTGTCCAGCTGGTCCGTCATCAGTCATTACATAATAAATATATATACCTGTCCGGCTGCAGTACTAGTGATATTATATATACATATATATTGATTTCATCTCATTATCATCCAGTCTATATTAGCAGCAGACACAGTACGTTAGTCCACGGCTGTAGCTACCTCTGTGTCGGCACTCGGCAGTCCATCCATAATTGTATACCACCTCCCCGTGGTTTTTTTCTTTTCTTTCTTCTTTGTACATACTACTTTAGTATAGTAGCTTACTGTAGCAGTCTGCGGTGCTGCTGAGCTGACAGTGTCCAGCAGGTCCGTCATCAGTCATTACATAATAAATATACATACCTGTCCGGCTGCAGTACTAGTGATATTATATTGATTTCATCTCATTATCATCCAGTCTATATTAGCAGCAGACACAGTACGGTAGTCCACGGCTGTAGCTACCTCTGTGTCGGCACTCGGCAGTCCATCCATAATTGTATACCACCTCCCCGTGGTTTTTTTTTTCTTTCTTCTTTGTACATACTACTATAGTATAGTAGCTTACTGTAGCAGTCTGCGGTGCTGCTGAGCTGACAGTGTCCAGTAGGTCCGTCATCAGTCATTACATAATAAATATACATACCTGTCCGGCTGCAGTACTAGTGATATTATATTGATTTCATCTCATTATCATCCAGTCTAAATTAGCAGCAGACACAGTACAGTAGTCCACGGCTGTAGCTACCTCTGTGTCGGCACTCGGCAGTCCATCCATAAGTATACTAGTATCCATCCATCTCCATTGTTTACCTGAGGTGCCTTTTAGTTGTGCCTATTAAAATATGGAGAACAAAAATGTTGAGGTTCCAAAATTAGGGAAAGATCAAGATCCACTTCCACCTCGTGCTGAAGCTGCTGCCACTAGTCATGGCCGAGACGATGAAATGCCAGCAACGTCGTCTGCCAAGGCCGATGCCCAATGTCATAGTACAGAGCATGTCAAATCCAAAACACCAAATATCAGTAAAAAAAGGACTCCAAAACCTAAAATAAAATTGTCGGAGGAGAAGCGTAAACTTGCCAATATGCCATTTACCACACGGAGTGGCAAGGAACGGCTGAGGCCCTGGCCTATGTTCATGGCTAGTGGTTCAGCTTCACATGAGGATGGAAGCACTCAGCCTCTCGCTAGAAAAATGAAAAGACTCAAGCTGGCAAAAGCACCGCAAAGAACTGTGCGTTCTTCGAAATCCCAAATCCACAAGGAGAGTCCAATTGTGTCGGTTGCGATGCCTGACCGTCCCAACACTGGACGTGAAGAGCATGCGCCTTCCACCATTTGCACGCCCCCTGCAAGTGCTGGAAGGAGCACCCGCAGTCCAGTTCCTGATAGTCAGATTGAAGATGTCAGTGTTGAAGTACACCAGGATGAGGAGGATATGGGTGTTGCTGGCGCTGGGGAGGAAATTGACCAGGAGGATTCTGATGGTGAGGTGGTTTGTTTAAGTCAGGCACCCGGGGAGACACCTGTTGTCCGTGGGAGGAATAGGGCCATTGACATGCCTGGTGAAAATACCAAAAAAATCAGCTCTTCTGTGTGGAAGTATTTCACCAGAAATGCGGACAACATTTGTCAAGCCGTGTGTTGCCTTTGTCAAGCTGTAATAAGTAGGGGTAAGGACGTTAACCACCTCGGAACATCCTCCCTTATACGTCACCTGCAGCGCATTCATAATAAGTCAGTGACAAGTTCAAAAACTTTGGGCGACAGCGGAAGCAGTCCACTGACCAGTAAATCCCTTCCTCTTGTAACCAAGCTCACGCAAACCACCCCACCAACTCCCTCAGTGTCAATTTCCTCCTTCCCCAGGAATGCCAATAGTCCCGCAGGCCATGTCACTGGCAATTCTGACGAGTCCTCTCCAGCCTGGGATTCCTCCGATGCATCCTTGAGTGTAATGCCTACTGCTGCTGGCGCTGCTGTTGTTGCTGCTGGGAGTCGATCGTCATCCCAGAGGGGAAGTCGTAAGCCCACTTGTACTACTTCCAGTAAGCAATTGACTGTCCAACAGTCCTTTGCGAGGAAGATGAAATATCACAGCAGTCATCCTGCTGCAAAGCGGATAACTGAGTCCTTGACAACTATGTTGGTGTTAGACGTGCGTCCGGTATCCGCCGTTAGTTCACAGGGAACTAGACAATTTATTGAGGCAGTGTGCCCCCGTTACCAAATACCATCTAGGTTCCACTTCTCTAGGCAGGCGATACCGAGAATGTACACGGACGTCAGAAAAAGACTCACCAGTGTCCTAAAAAATGCAGTTGTACCCAATGTCCACTTAACCACGGACATGTGGACAAGTGGAGCAGGGCAGGGTCAGGACTATATGACTGTGACAGCCCACTGGGTAGATGTATGGACTCCCGCCGCAAGAACAGCAGCGGCGGCACCAGTAGCAGCATCTCGCAAACGCCAACTCTTTCCTAGGCAGGCTACGCTTTGTATCACCGCTTTCCAGAATACGCACACAGCTGAAAACCTCTTACGGCAACTGAGGAAGATCATCGCGGAATGGCTTACCCCAATTGGACTCTCCTGTGGATTTGTGGCATCGGATAACGCCAGCAATATTGTGTGTGCATTAAATATGGGCAAATTCCAGCACGTCCCATGTTTTGCACATACCTTGAATTTGGTGGTGCAGAATTTTTTAAAAAACGACAGGGGCGTGCAAGAGATGCTGTCGGTGGCCAGAAGAATTGCGGGACACTTTCGGCGTACAGGCACCACGTACAGAAGACTGGAGCACCACCAAAAACAACTGAACCTGCCCTGCCATCATCTGAAGCAAGAAGTGGTAACGAGGTGGAATTCAACCCTCTATATGCTTCAGAGGTTGGAGGAGCAGCAAAAGGCCATTCAAGCCTATACAATTGAGCATGATATAGGAGGTGGAATGCACCTGTCTCAAGCGCAGTGGAGAATGATTTCAACATTGTGCAAGGTTCTGATGCCCTTTGAACTTGCCACACGTGAAGTCAGTTCAGACACTGCCAGCCTGAGTCAGGTCATTCCCCTCATCAGGCTTTTGCAGAAGAAGCTGGAGACATTGAAGGAGGAGCTAACACGGAGCGATTCCGCTAGGTATGTGGGACTTGTGGATGGAGCCCTTAATTCGCTTAACAAGGATTCACGGGTGGTCAATCTGTTGAAATCAGAGCACTACATTTTGGCCACCGTGCTCGATCCTAGATTTAAAGCCTACCTTGGATCTCTCTTTCCGGCAGACACAAGTCTGCTGGGGTTCAAAGACCTGCTGGTGAGAAAATTGTCAAGTCAAGCGGAACGCGACCTGTCAACATCTCCTCCTTCACATTCTCCCGCAACTGGGGGTGCGAGGAAAAGGCTCAGAATTCCGAGCCCACCCGCTGGCGGTGATGCAGGGCAGTCTGGAGCGACTGCTGATGCTGACATCTGGTCCGGACTGAAGGACCTGACAACGATTACGGACATGTCGTCTACTGTCACTGCATATGATTCTCTCACCATTGAAAGAATGGTGGAGGATTATATGAGTGACCGCATCCAAGTAGGCACGTCACACAGTCCGTACTTATACTGGCAGGAAAAAGAGGCAATTTGGAGGCCCTTGCACAAACTGGCTTTATTCTACCTAAGTTGCCCTCCCACAAGTGTGTACTCCGAAAGAGTGTTTAGTGCCGCCGCTCACCTTGTCAGCAATCGGCGTACGAGGTTACATCCAGAAAATGTGGAGAAGATGATGTTCATTAAAATGAATTATAATCAATTCCTCCGTGGAGACATTCACCAGCAGCAATTGCCTCCACAAAGTACACAGGGAGCTGAGATGGTGGATTCCAGTGGGGACGAATTGATAATCTATGAGGAGGGGGATGTACACGGTGATATATCGGAGGATGATGATGAGGTGGAGATCGTGCCTCTGTAGAGCCAGTTTGTGCAAGGAGCGATTAATTGCTTCTTTTTTGGTGGGGGTCCAAACCAACCCGTCATTTCAGTCACAGTCGTGTGGCAGACCCTGTCACTAAAATGATGGGTTGGTTAAAGTGTGCATGTCCTGTTTATACAACATAAGGGTGGGTGGGAGGGCCCAAGGACAATTCCATCTTGCACCTCTTTTTTCTTTAATTTTTCTTAATTTAATTAATTAATTAATTTTTCTTAATTTAATTTTTAGCGTCATGTGCTGTTTGGGGAGGGTTTTTTGGAAGGGCCATCCTGCGTGCCACTGCAGTGCCGCTCCTAGATGGGCCCGGTGTTTGTGTCGGCCACTAGGGTCGCTTATCTTACTCACACAGCTACCTCATTGCGCCTCTTTTTTTCTTTGCGTCATGTGCTGTTTGGGGAGGGTTTTTTGGAAGGGCCATCCTGCGTGCCACTGCAGTGCCACTCCTAGATGGGCCCGGTGTTTGTGTCGGCCACTAGGGTCGCTTATCTTACTCACACAGCTACCTCATTGCGCCTCTTTTTTTCTTTGCGTCATGTGCTGTTTGGGGAGGGTTTTTTGGAAGGGACATCCTGCGTGACACTGCAGTGCCACTCCTAGATGGGCCAGGTGTTTGTGTCGGCCACTAGGGTCGCTTAGCTTACTCACACAGCTACCTCATTGCGCCTCTTTTTTTCTTTGCGTCATGTGCTGTTTGGGGAGGGTTTTTTGGAAGGGACATCCTGCGTGACACTGCAGTGCCACTCCTAGATGGGCCCGGTGTTTGTGTCGGCCACTAGGGTCGCTTAGCTTACTCACACAGCTACCTCATTGCGCCTCTTTTTTTCTTTGCGTCATGTGCTGTTTGGGGAGGGTTTTTTGGAAGGGACATCCTGCGTGACACTGCAGTGCCACTCCTAGATGGGCCCGGTGTTTGTGTCGGCCACTAGGGTCGCTTATCTTACTCACACAGCTACCTCATTGCGCCTCTTTTTTTCTTTGCGTCATGTGCTGTTTGGGGAGGGTTTTTTGGAAGGGCCATCCTGCGTGCCACTGCAGTGCCACTCCTAGATGGGCCCGGTGTTTGTGTCGGCCACTAGGGTCGCTTATCTTACTCACACAGCTACCTCATTGCGCCTCTTTTTTTCTTTGCGTCATGTGCTGTTTGGGGAGGGTTTTTTGGAAGGGACATCCTGCGTGACACTGCAGTGCCACTCCTAGATGGGCCAGGTGTTTGTGTCGGCCACTAGGGTCGCTTAGCTTACTCACACAGCTACCTCATTGCACCTCTTTTTTTCTTTGCGTCATGTGCTGTTTGGGGAGGGTTTTTTGGAAGGGACATCCTGCGTGACACTGCAGTGCCACTCCTAGATGGGCCAGGTGTTTGTGTCGGCCACTAGGGTCGCTTAGCTTAGTCATCCAGCGACCTCGGTGCAAATTTTAGGACTAAAAATAATATTGTGAGGTGTGAGGTATTCAGAATAGACTGAAAATGAGTGTAAATTATGGTTTTTGAGGTTAATAATACTTTGGGATCAAAATGACCCCCAAATTCTATGATTTAAGCTGTTTTTTAGTGTTTTTTGAAAAAAACACCCGAATCCAAAACACACCCGAATCCGACAAAAAAAAATCGGTGAGGTTTTGCCAAAACGCGGTCGAACCCAAAACACGGCCGCGGAACCGAACCCAAAACCAAAACACAAAACCCGAAAAATTTCAAGTGCACATCTCTATTAACTAACTAATAATGGATTATGTATGTCTTAGCTAAAGAAGGATATCGGAACACACACCAACTGGAGGGGAAGAAATAGGATGAAAGTACATGCATAGCAGCATATTTTGTGTTGGTAAAATATGACAGTTATAAAGGACTGGTGACCCTTTTCTATGACAGGCTGGGTCTAGCATGGAAAAAGGAAGTGTCACAAAGACACATTTTTCACCGGGAGGCGTAGGAAAAGCTCAATGTTAGACATGATAGGATGGGAAGCATCTAAGAGTAATTACTGGGGAGACGAAAAGGTGATAAGGGATAATGAACTATGGTGGAAACATAGTAAAACACCAGAGGGTAAAATAAAAGGGTACAGCTGCAATGAGAAGTAGGGACTTGCCTATGTAAGCAATATCAATTTCAACATAAAGAACAGTGACATGGATAAAACATTAAAGATAACCCAGAGGTTACTATTGTAACTGCTGCATTCCGACAAATATACTGTAGGCCCTATATGTGTTGTCTATTAGGAAGAACAGCAGATAAAATAAGTTAATAACGATGATAGGCAAAGAATGGAGAGCACAGATATAGCAGAGTGGGATCTCTATGGGTTATACTAGCCACAAAAATGCGTGAAAACCTGAAACTAAAGACATAATGTCCCGAGACCCCCTTAGATTAAGAACTTTGATAAAACACGTTACTCATATCATATGGTATGGTCTTGAATAAAGCATTGGAGTAATAGACCACAATGCAGTCACCAGGGGCATGTAAAGAGAGGAGGAGGCCAGCAGCGCTGTAGACTGTAGGCACTAGGGTCACTAGGGGACCTTAGCACTGTCCCAGAGTCTCGTTCGCATGCGCAGGTCTCCGGGAAAATGGCACGGCTGCCATTTTCCCAGAGAATTTCTTACTGTGCATGTGCAAAATGCTTAGAAAATGGCTGCCACGCTATTTTCCTGATGATACCTGCAGCACTGCTGCTGCCGATGCAGGAATCCGGAGGATAAGTATTGAAATAAATGGGTTCAGGGTGTGCGATGGGATCCTCCTGGACCCCAGGGGCCCAAATGCACTGCATACACTGCACCCATTATAAATATGCCACTGCCAGTCACGCTGTAGACCATTCCGTGGAAGGAACAAAGGGGCTGTGCTGGGAGGCATCAACATTTTTTTCAGAAAAGCCACAGGGAGTTTGTCAATAATTCAGATTTCTGGAGCAGTTTATACATTTGAGTGTGAGTCTTAACAGCATAGGTCATTCCATTTCTAGCGATGAAAAGTTGGAAAGAGCTACTTGATGAAATGAAGTTGCAGGATTTTGGTTGCATTAATCAGGTCTCATTGCTTTTTGAGGGTGGATTAAGCAAGGTCTTAAAAGATTTATAGCAGTGACCCAGAGTCAGATACTACGGGAACCCCTCTAATGGCTGTCCTAATTTGTTCACTAACTCAATATATTAATGATTATTCTTGTTATTAATATTATTAATAATCTGGTTTTTAATATGACATTACAGTATTTGCTTACTCAGCATGCAGTCACAGATGAACATCGTGACCATTCATCCAGAACTGTGATCGCATCGCAGTGTACAGATTGCAAATGCAGGAAAGAGGCGCTATGCACCTCCTCCGGCATTTGCATTGCTGGGGATTGCTAAGGATAGCATTTGCAAAGCTGCTGCGAGCAGTGTTGCAAATGCAATCCTTACTAAATTAGGCCCGCAGTGCAGTGTATAGTGAGAAAAGGGATGTGTTACAGAACATTGCAGAATGTGAAGTGGTCAATATGTCATTTTATTCTTGTAGGGGCTATGTATGTTCTTTGTTACTGTATGTGTGCTCGGGGTGGGGGTGGGGGGGTGTTGTATTGTGGGGGAGCTCTAAAAAAAAATCTTGCACAGGGTGACAGCAGATCTGGGGTCTCCTGAATAGAACTACCTGTGGCAAGTGAGTTTGGGTTAAACAATACACAGATCATTATTATATTCATTTATGTAAAGGGTAGACATGGTTAAAATAAAAAATAAAAACAGTGTGGGCTAGTGGCGGAACTAGCGAGCGGTGGGCCCAGGTGCAACAAAATGCTTTGGGCCCCCCTTCTCATCCAATCCAAGTCAACCCCCCTCCCCCAACTCCAAATTAGAGATTCTTTGCATGCTCCCATTATATATATATATATATATATATATATATATATACACACACAGTGGTGCAAGTAGAAAGAAAATGTTAGTTGTGCTGTATGCGCGCGCCGAAGGCAAAAAATGGGTGTGGCCACATGCCACATGGGATGTTGTCATTGAAAATGGGGGCGTAATACACATGTGACCCAAATAGTGCAGTGCCAGATACACATATGCCTCCACAGTGCCAGATATACACATTCCCCCACAGTGCCAGATACACATATGCCTCCACAGTGCCAGATACACACATTCCCCCACAGTGCAAGATACACATATGCCCCTACAGTGCCAGATAAGCCCCTACGGTGCCAGATACACATATGCCCCTGCAGTGCCAGATATGCCCCCACTGTGCCAGGTACACATATTCCGCCACATTGCCATATATGCCCCAACACTGCCAAATACACATGCCCCACAGTGCTAGATATGCCCCCACTGTCTCAGATACACGTATTCTGCCACGTTGCAGATATGCCCCCACATTGCCAAATACATATGCCCCCACAGTGCTAGATTTTTTTCCACAGTGCCAGATACACATATTCCCGCACGGTGCCAGATATACTCCCACATTGCCAGATACACATGCCCCCACGGTGCTAGATATGCCCCCACAGTGCCAGTTTAGCATGTTGCCAGGGGTTTCATGCGCATTGCCAGGGATCTCTAGCACATTGCTATGGGTTTCATATGCTTTGCCAGGGGTTTCATGCGCGTTGCCAGGGGTCTCCAGCATGTTGCGATTTGTTTCATGCGCATTGCCAGGGGTTTCATACATGTTGCCAGGGGTCTCCAGCACATTGCTATGGGTTTCATGCGCATTGCCAGGGTTTCATGCGTGTTGCCAGGGGTCTCCAGCACGTTGCTATGAGTTTCATGCATGTTTCCAGGGGATTCCTGCATGTTGCCAGGGGTTTCTTGTGTATTGCCAGGGGTCTTCTCCGCATTGCCAGGGGTTTCCTCCGCATTGCCAGGGGTCTCCTCCGCATTGCCAGGGGATTCCTCCATGTTGCCAGGGGGGTCTCCTGCGAGTTGCCAGGGGTCTTCTGGCTGCTGTTCCAGTATGGGAGGGTGTGTGTGGGCAAGCTGTATAATTCTAGCTCCCGCAGCACCTGCAGCCCCCGCAGTGGATTGAGACGCGCTGGGGGCTGCGGTATTGCT
Source organism: Pseudophryne corroboree (assembly GCF_028390025.1). Classification (NCBI taxonomy): domain Eukaryota; kingdom Metazoa; phylum Chordata; class Amphibia; order Anura; family Myobatrachidae; genus Pseudophryne; species Pseudophryne corroboree. Next base: position 327,264,014 of record NC_086450.1, on the reverse strand, counting down.
TACGTACATTATAAGTTGGGAAAAAAAACCTTAAAATGCCCGCTGCCGGGGAGACAGGTGCTAGAGGTCAAATGTGACTTCTAGCGTCTGTCTCCGCCTTGGCGGTGGTCATTTTTGGTGGGGTTTTTTATATTGCAAAGTACGGAAGCTCTGCCGCAGCCCCCCGTGCATCTCCATTCACTCACTGTTGGGGCTTCAGTGACTGGAATTGGTGGCACCTATGCTTTGGGCCCCTTGACAGTGGTGGGCCACCAACAGCATCTCCTGCATTCCCCTGTCATTTTAAAAAATAATTCTGCACTACCAAATTAATTTTATGTGCAAAACATGGGACATGCTGGAATTTGCCCAGATGTAATGCATGCACAATATTGGTGGACTTATACGTCAGTACCCCTGAACTTATATGGCAGTACCCCATGACTTATATGGAAGTGCCCCTGGACTTATATGGAAGTACCCCATGACTTATACGGCAGTACCCCTGGACTTATACGGCTGTACCCCTAAAATTATATGGTTGCACCACTGGACTGGACTTATATGGCAGTACCCCTGGACTTATATGGCAGTACCCCTGGACTTATATGGCAGTTCCCCTGGACTTATATGGCTGTACCCCTAAAATATTATATGGTTGCACCACTGGATTGGACTTATATGGCAGTAACCCTGGACTTATATGGCAGTACCTCTGGACTTATATGGCAGTACCACTTGACTTATATGTCTTCACCACTGGACTGGAGTTATACGGCAGTACCCCTGGACTTATACGGCAGTACCACTGAACTTATACAACAGTACCCCTGGACTTATATGGCAGTACCCCTGGACTTATATGGCAGTACCGCTGGACTTATATGGCAGTACCACTTGACTTATATGGCTGCACCACTGGACTGGACTTATACGGCAGTACCCCTGGACTTATACGGCAGTACCACTGAACTTATACAACAGCCCCCCTGGACTTATAGGGCTGTACCCCTGAACTTATATGGCTGCACCACTGGACTGGACTTATACGGCAGTACACCTGGACTTATACGGCAGTACCCCATGACTTATATGGCAGTACCATGGGACTTATATGGCAGTACCACTGGATTTATATGGCAGTATCCCTGGACTTAAACGGCTGTACCACTGGACTGGACTTATACGGCAGTACCCCTGAACTTATGTGGCTGCACCACAGGACTGGACTTATACGGTAGTATCATTGGACATATACGGCAGTACCCCTGGACTTATACGGCAGTACCCATGAACTTAAACGGCAGCACCACTGAACTTATGGCAGCACAGGGGAAACACCCCCACTGGACTTATGACAGCAAAAGACACCACCACTGGACTGATGCAGCACAACACAGCACCACAGCACTAGACTTATACAGCTGCTGAACTGGACTTACGGCAACACAGGACACCACCACTGGACTTATGGCAGCACAGGACACCACCACTGGACTGATGCAGCACAACACAGGACCAATGCACTGGACTGGACTTATACAGCAGCACTGGACTTATGGCAGCACAGGACACTAGCACTGTGGCTGGACTGATGCAGCACAAGATACCATTACTGGACTGATGCAGCACAAGACAGCACTGGAATGACACATAAGAGCAGGTCGCCACCCCATGCACCACACCACCTTCCTGCACAGACACTGAGGAGACACGTCCTCTTGCTACACTCTCCAGGACTTGAGTGAAAATGGCAGCGACGCGCTGCTCCTTATATGGAATACAAAATTCGCGAGAATCCGACAGCGGGATGATGATGTTTGTTATCGTTCTGGTTTCTGAGTCTGGTGGGAAGTCCCAAGCCGGGCTCGGGACGTGAAGTTCAGGGGGGGGGGGGTTCGGTTCTCAGGCAACTGAACCCACTCATCCCTAAATTAATTACCACATTACTGGAAAACTGAAAAACTAGGGGCCAAACCAAATCCTCCAAATTTGTACCCTTTTCTCCATTTTCAGGGATTAACTTAATCTTATATTTAATGCTGGGATGCAAATAAACTGGTGTATACCACAGGATCAAGATTATATATTTTCCCCTCCACGGAGTATGGAGACTTATTTTGTAAAAATCTCGTTGGTTTCTTTTTTTCCATTTTTTTTAATTGCATTTTTATTTACATATTTTGTGACAGATGTGTTATTTTTGTTTTTCTCAGCTCCCAGTTACAGTACATACATGTGAGCATACCTGTGTGTCCCAGTTACACGCATGTGAGCATACCTGTGTGTCTTGTTTTTTTTCCATATTTTATTTTTAAATAAAGCAGCCCCTTAGATGTTTTGGCAGCCCCTCCTAAGCCCCCACAGCAGCCTCAGATGGGGCAAGTTGAGTTTGGGTGGGTTCGGTACAGTACTAAGCAGGACTGTGCAGTAATTTCTTTGTTATTGAGCCCCTGCCCTAGTGGAGCTTACCACTCTACAGTCGAAAATCATTTCATACTATAAGTAGGACTGTGGGAGGAAGCAATGATAACCTCTGTGCCCACAGCATGCCTCAGTCTGGCAAGCCAGACATCTTCCTGGCTGTAAACCACCATGAGACTCCATGCTGGGCCTTATTCAGTAAGTGTTTGTACCTTACAGGAGCTCCTGGCCCATCTAGTATTGCACTGCAATGGAAAGCTGATGCAATGCAAGATCACTGAAACTCTGTTCTTTTAACACCACAAGGTCTTGCAATAACCCTACGCAGCCCTTAGGAAAGAACCCTGTACAACAAATGTGCATCTTGTAAATAAATAATCCCAAAATGTGGAACATCAATAATAAATCAAAATTAAGGTTGACTAATTGGAGCCGTTCATTTGAGTGAGTTCCTAACATGAAATAATTGCGAAGAACCTCTCTTTAATGCTCCGTCAGAAAATCTCTCTTTTACCTCTCCGGCAGTTGCGCTGGATTATGATTCTGTTTCTTCTGAGATTGACTGACTGAGTTTGGCAACAAATGTGGTCTCATTGGAAAACACTTCATCAATATAGCAATTTCCATTTTTACCTTTGCAGCTATGTTTTCACAAATCTGTTTGTGATGTTGAAGCTTGTTTCATGTCTGCTCTAGGCTTTAATTTAAACCTAGGATCAAGTACAGCTGCTTCCCTGGAGTTATACTGCAACACTCCTGGATTTATATATATATATATGGAGAATTGCACAGCAGACAGGCAACAGCTCCCCTGGACTTAAACGGCAGTGGGGCAGCACCCCTGGACTTATAGGATAGAGGGGCAGCACACTATATAGGGCAACACCCCTGGAATGATTTGGCAAAGAATAGATGTGCAAGATGGAATTGTCCTTGGGCCCTCCCACTCACCCTTATGTTGTATAAACAGGACATGCACACTTTAGCAAACCAATCATTTCAATGACAGGGTTTGCCACACGACTGTGGCTGAAATGATTGGTCCCAGTGATTGGTTTGTTTGGGCCCCTACCAAAAAAGAAGCAATTAATCTCTCCTTGCACAAACTGGCTCTACAGAGGTGAGATGTCGACCTCATCCTCAGATTCCCCCCATTCAGTGTTTACTGTACATCCTCATCCTCATAGAAAACTAATATTCAAACAAACCACATAATTTAGGTGTCAGTGGACTGCTTACACTATTACCCAAAGTTTCTGAACTTGCAAATGACTTATGATAAATGCGTTGCAGGTGACGTGTAAGGGAGGATATTCCTAGGTGGTTAACATCCTTACCCCCTACTTTTTTGACAAAGGCAACAGATGGCTTGACACCTGTTGTCCAGATTTGTGGAGAAATAATTCCACACCAAAGAGGTGGCTTTTTTGGAATTTTACCCAGGCATGACAATGGGCTTTTTCATCCATGGACAGCAACTGTCTCCACTGGTGCCTTATTCAAACTAACCACATCACCATCAGAATCCTCATCGTCAACTTCCTTCTCAGTGCCAGCTACACCCATATCCTCCTCATCCTGGTGTACTTCTACAGTGATATCTTCAATCTCAATATCAGCAACTGGACTGGCCATGCTCCTCCAAGCACGTGCAGAGTGCATGCAAATGGTGGGCACCCCTGTATTTTCACAACACCCCTGTAATTTTACAGCATTCAAGACAAGGCCAGTGCACATTTATTTTCACTACACCCCTGTATTTTACAGCATACAGGGCCAGTGTACTTTTATTTTAACAGCACCCCTGTATTTTTACAGCATAAAGGACCAATGTACTTTTATTTTAACAGCAGCACCCCTGTATTTTTACATCATACAGGTTTAGTGTACATTTATTTTCACAGCAGCACCTCAGAATTTTTACAGCATACAAGACAGGGCCAGTGTACATTTATTTTCACAGCAGTAGCCCTGTATTTTCACAGCAAACAGGACCAGTGTACTTTTAATTTAACAGCAGCAGCCCTGTATTTTTACAGCATACAGGACCAGTGTACTTTTATTTTAACAACAGTACCCCTGTATTTTTACAGCATAAAGTACCAGTGTACTTTTATTTTAACAGCAGCATCCCTGTATTTTTACAGCATACAGGATCAGTGTACATTTAATTTCACAGCAGCACTCCAGAATTTTTACAACATAAAAGACAGACCCAGTGTACATTTATTTTCATTTAACTGCACCCCAGAAGTTTTACAGCATATATGATAGGGCCAGTGTACATTTATTCAGACTGCACCCCTGTTTTTTTACAGCCAGCACCTCTGTCTTTTCACTGCATACAGGAGGACAGTGCCCCTACCCCCTGTACAACACAGTGACAGCCAGCACAGCACCACCCATGTACAACTGCAGCCCCCCTAACAGCACATAAAACACCATTTACAGCCAGGAAACCACCCCTAAAAGCACAGGAACACCACAGTGACAGGAACAGCACCCCTACAGAGCACACACTGAACCCACCCAATGCCACCACCCACAGAGAGACAGAGGTCTGTCTCCCTCACTCTCCAAGTCCAGAGTGAAAATAGTGGCGATGTGTGGCTGTTTATATGGAATCCAAAACCCAGCAAGAATCCTACAGTCCTGAGCTGTACTCGGATTCTGGCTCGGAATGTGATGTTTGGGGGGTTCAGTCCTCTGAGCACCAAACCCGCTCATCTCTAATATATATATATATATATATATACATAAATACAGAAAGTTCAGCACTCACCAAAGCAAGCTCACTTATTTACACTACTTGTTAAGTAGGTGGCCATGGGCTACATGCACTTCACCCTATGAGTGGTGAGTGCTGTGGTTTTATATTTGTTGGTATATATATATATATATATATATATACTGTGTATGTATGTATGTATGTATGTATGTGTGTATGTATGTATGTATGTATGTATGTATGCATATATATAAAATATATATTACACACACATTTATAGACCACTGCAAGAAAGTGGATTTGGACACAAATCCTTTTTATACCACATTCATGCACTTAACTTGAGAGCTCACTAGTACCCTTTATTAAATAACACATTTCAATATACTGCCTTTCCCTGGATTCAAACCTATAACCTGTTGAATTCTAATCAAACACCCTACTACCCATTGAGCTATTTGGTTCTGCATAAAAACTATGAAGACAATATGAAGCTACGGGTACTTTGTAAAAAAAATAAAATAAACAGCATTGCAATTGAGCAGATCTATCTAGTGTGCAGCCACACATCCAATCTCTTGCAGCCACACACTACATACTGTAGATCTGCTCAGCCACAACGCTGATAATTTTTTCAAAAAGTACAAGGTATGCTTTAAAAAAGTTAGATTTCTCTAGCTTAGAATTATCTACCTTTATATGCAAAGGCAGATAGCTCAATGAATAGATTGTCTGATGGCAATGTCACAGGCAATGGGTTCGAATCCCAGAAATCTTGAAATGCAATCAAGGACAGTGTGACTGAATAACAAAAATCTCAAGTTGAGTTCATGAATGTTGTATAGGTATTAGTGACAGAAGAGGTCAGGAGATGCTGGGCTTCAAAAAGGGGGGAAGCTGCAAGTGAAAGTAATAAAAAGAGATAATTGACAAGTGCTGCTAATAGTGCACCCTACCCTGCAGCACTATGTGCCCCCTCCGCACACACCTAGTTACAGCCCTGGAAGAACTATTTCTTTTTTGTCAGTTAAGATAAGTTTATACATAATAATCTTATATTTCGTTTGAAGCATTTGTAATATATTACAGACATTATACACATACAGTACACATTAGACACATTTTCGGGATGTAGGTATGTGACCGACGGTCACATAACCTCTCCTTACATCCCTTCCCCTCACAATCCCGATGGTTGACATGCCAACCAACAGGGACTATTCTGCTGCCGGGATCCCGGCATCAGTATGCTGACCAGCAGTCTCCTGACCGCCGGTCACGCATACCACACCCCACATTTTCAACTGAGTTAATCAAAATAGCTAACTTTTTATGAATGGATTGATTTAGTAGTAGCTGTAGAGGCTTTTAAAGTAAATGGTTTCATCTCTATGAACATAATTAATGCTCTTGTTCTCACATTTTTAAGAAATAAGTATTTAATTAATCTTTAGTTTTGTGTATAAATGTTTATTTAAAATGAATGGAGTAATATTAGTTATGAAATAGTAATTAATATATTATTGGAGATGCAATATTTTAGTGAGTATAATGTATGAATGAGGCTATGCTATATTATAATAACAACATCATGTTCAGATACTTGACCCATGTTCTTAGTATGTTAAAAAGTGTATATTTCAATAAAAGATTCTTTAAATAGATGTTATTTGTAGTCCAGTTTGTTTTCCAACTGGCTTAGTTCAGCAAAAGAAGCTTAAGTTAATTGTGCTTCTACTGTGAGTTTAAAAAAGGATAAACAAAGATTTACAAATAATTAGTGATGAGCGGATTCGGTTTTACTCGGTTTTACTCGGTTCTCAAAACGGCATCTTATTGGCTTACGGATGTCACGTGTTTTGGATAGCCAATAAGATGCCGTTTTGAGAACCGAGTAAAACCGAATCCGCTCATCACTACAAATAATACAATTATTTTTCTCTGCTTCAGAGACATACAAAACAATAACAAATGTATCCACTAAGTTTGTCAAAGTTCTTAGTTTGAGAAAATAGTATATGATGTCAATATAAATGATTTGCATTAATGCAACGGTTTGTCTCCTTTGCTTAATATCGATTACTCTGGATTCTGTCAACATGTCATTTGGTCACAGTGCTACATTTATAAAAATATGGAATTTCTTGATTAGAATGGGAGTATGGACATTCAAGTTTTGATTCATGTCATGTAAATACTGAAATTTGCCTCTGGAATATTTGGAAAACAAAATTTGTTTGACTGTAAATTTTTCTCTAGACTGAACTTGAACCTGTGAGGAGTTGGATTTATATCAAAAAACCCAAAGAAGAAAAGTATTCCCTATCATGGGCACTCTCAGACACTTACTGTATGCTCCTGTAATTACTGAAAGTCAAATAACACTGGATATTTGACAACTAATTATAAAATATAGCTTTTATTAGTACCATTAAAACATCTGCAAAATATAGTGCTTGTGAAATTGTGAAAGAAAAATATAAGTGAATTAAAATGTTATACCACTGATGTCTCCATTATTTTTCCACTCAAATGTTCTATAAGTGTTTCAATTGCTGTAGCGATATTATGTTGCTAAATACCTCCTCCAGACACTAAGTAAGATACATTTGTATCCGTCAGGGTATCCAAATATGTCTATTGTTGCTGTATCCACCCTAAAATTATTCAGGGTCCCATTAGATATGATTAGTAGCTAATTTGTTATTTCTTCAGTGTTGGCAGTGTGCTACCTTTGTGATGGACCATGTTATTAGGCAGTGAATGTGTATCTTGTATTCAGATGCTTCAGACCCTTATCTATGTGTGATAGGATATTCTCAGTCCCTTTATTTATATCTGTATATAATACCTTCAATCTGAACATCCATCACACTCCTGTGCTGCAGTCCTTATTGTAACGGCTTCTCAATCACATATTCATTCAGTCTATGGAATAATTCTATGTTTGACAGTGGATGTCCCTTGATAACACCAATCCCTCTCTGAATGTACAATTGTTCTTTATAAAGCTCTTCCACATATAATAGAAATTGCTATGCACCACACCACTTTATCGATCACTGAAACGTGATGTATCAGGCCCCATGTGTTTCATGAATTGATTTTCCACAGTGAGGGAATACTAGGTCCCATATTAATAATGTCCATATGACTGTGGTAGGTCACTTTCAGGCACCTATTTCTTATCTCTGTATCTTAACTGCGTTCACACTATATAATGGTTCCCTTATAAGGAGGTACGTCCTGTCCCCCTGGTATTAGGCGTCTCAGCGCTGGCCCCAACACTCGTACCCAAGATCTTTAAATATATATTCAGCAATTTCTGTTACTTGAATGCCGTCTCCGGTTGCAGCTGGGTACTGCTTTGGTGTAATACATGGATATTTCTAATGAGGCTGCCGTGACTAATGTCCCGTATGTGACCGTCTGTTCTATATATGATTAATTAATTAATTAATTATTATAAGGGAGCTCATTAGTAACATGAGATTTATTCTCAAATGCTATACTGATTGTTCAGCTAATGTAGTGGAATGCATGAGTGTCTCTGACGAGGCTGTCAGAACTGATCTCTCATATATAATACACTGATGTCAAGTTTATTCTCAAAACTAATTATTCAGCTGATATATATCTTTCATCATCAGAGTATTTCTCATGTACCGATTGTTCCCAGTACTGAGGTGCTTGACTCCACACCACAGTCCAGACTTTATTACACTTCAAGTTATTAATAATAACTGAAATATTAGAGTTATCTGTGACATATCTCTCGTATACTTGGTATAAGTTTACATGGCATATGTAAGGCTGCACAGGTTGATGAAGGGTCTTATTGGAATTATGTCGCTAAAGTTCTACTTTTATCCCCCTGATGCCACCCATCTCAATGCTATCACGCCGGCAGCGGTTCCCGTTCCCGGTATCACTATCAGCGTGGTTAGCAGCGTCTCTATGCCCCTTTTCCACTAGCTAAAAAAACACGGGTAAATGCACACGGGCGCACATTTACCCGTTTGTTTTGCAAGTGGAAAAGGGTCCCCCCGCAAAAACCCGGATCAAGTGACCCATGAATCCTACCCGGCTATCTACCTGGGTAGGACACAGGAATGATCCGGGTAGGGTTGTAGTGTAAACGGGAACAGTGTCGATGCGACACTGCTCCCATTCACACTGTATGGAAGGGCGGTGCTGGGAGATCATGTGATCTCCCTGCGCCGCCCCTGCTGCAACACTGCTGATGGGAAAGTGGCTGAGCAAGGGTCACAGCCGGGCAGCTCCCATGTCAGGCTCCCGGCTGCGACCCATGCTCGTAGGTGGAAAAGGGGTATTAGTATAAAGCCGCCTCCGACATTCCATATGAGTGACTATAGCTGCGGCTTCAATCCTCAATCTAGATCATACAGATTCAATTTCTGTGGTCAGCATAACACATATTGTGAAACATTTAGTAACAATGGTATAACAATTAAAATGATAGACACGTTATACACGTGTACTGCTCCTAACGATCATTTCACATTTTAGCTTAAGGAGTTGGATTTAGGTGATGAAAACCTATTGATGACCAGAGGTTTCAGCAATGAGAAATAGAAGGATTTTGGGATTCACAGAGAAGCAGGAAGAGATAGCTTGTTGGAGACTGAATTAACAGTGTAGATGAGGAAAAAAGGTCAAATGAACACGGGAGGAAATTTTTTTTATAGATGGCACTCTGAGTCTTAGATTCTAAGTAGATAAACAAACTTTGTCTCACAGCTTTAGGTCAGAAGTGTCTCTGCACTTTTTATCAGCATGAAACTTACATCAATTTGATGTCTTTTCAGATTGTGCTCAAGATCATGCCAGATTATAGCAAAGTTGTGCATCATAAGATCTGTGGCTAGAGCTGCTAGAGTGGGAGAAGGATGGAGAAGGGATACAAGGATGGAGAGCAGAGAACATGTAGAAAGGACTGGAATCAGAAGAATCATGTAGGTACTTAGCCCAGTTGTATTGAGAGGATGTCAAATATAACCACGGGAAGGTTTCAAGGACCTGATTCACATGTTCTATTTGTTTGGAAATGATAGGCAGAAGAAAAGTGAAGTTGGATTCCCAACACTCTGCAGAGCGCTCTCCAAAACTTTGCCTCAAACTATACTCCTTGCTCTTAAACAATTTCTAGTGGGCAGTGTGGAGGAAAATATTTTTTTATGAAGATCTTGGTCAAAGAGGAGGTGGTAGAAAGTCCCTTGTGAGGTACAAAGTGAGCTATTTTTGAGATCCTGTCCACTTGCATAAATTGTGTTCAATCCCCCAGAAGGTGGCCTATCTCTGATAAATCCATAGAAATGTGGGACCTTGGCGCTTATGTGAAATGGGCAACAGAAGCAGCAAACCACAGGGGATTTGATGGAAAACCTTTTGCTGGGAACAATCTGAACAATTGGATAGAAACTAAATAACATCCTTACATACAGTTGACCACCAGTAGTCCCGAAGTAGAATATTTTAGTTTTTTTTTTATGGTTGTATGCCCAGCAAACCAGGAACAATGGAGGTCATTCCGAGTTGTTCGCTCGCAAGGCGATTTTAGCAGAGTTGCTCACGCTAAGCCGCCGCCTACTGGGAGTGAATCTTAGCATCTTAAAATTGCGAACGAAGTAATCGCAATATTGCGATTACACACCTCGTAGCAGTTTCTGAGTAGCTTCAGACTTACTCGGCATCTGCGATCAGTTCAGTGCTTGTCGTTCCTGGTTTGACGTCACAAACACACCCAGCGTTCGCCCAGACACTCCTCCGTTTCTCCGGCCACTCCTGCGTTTTTTCCGGAAACGGTAGCGTTTTTTCCCACACGCCCATAAAACGGCCTGTTTCCGCCCAGAAACACCCATTTCCTGTCAATCACACTACGATCGCCTGAGTGAAGAAAAAGCCGTGAGTAAAAATCCTAACTTCATAGCAAATTTACTTGGCGCAGTCGCAGTGTGGACATTGCGCATGCGCACTAAGCGGAAAATCGCTGCGATGCGATGAAATTTACAGAGCGAACAACTCGGAATGAAGGCCAATGCCCCATGACAACTGATTCCTGTGGAGTTGAGGAGCAATAAAGATTTTTTCCTAAGGAGGAACAGGGTAAAATAATTGTATGTTGCAGATCTAGCTCAGAATCATTGGAAGACAAAGCTTTTACTGTACTTTATAGTTTCTGTGCCCTGAATGGAAGGGGATGCATACAGTGTTGGACTGGTCCACACGGGTACTGGGGAAACCACCAGTGGGCCCCACTGCCTTGGGGCCGCCTCCTTCTCTAAGGATCAAGTTCCAGACTCTGTATTTGTATTATGCATTATACATGTCACCTTATATTGCACAGGACTATGCTGTAGTTTCTACAGTGCATTGGTGTTTTTAATCTGGTACATTGAATGCACTAGCAGTATTTACTGTATATATTAAGAAGGGGCCCAAACCATACGCTCTCTAACGGTTAGCCAAAACTCTGTGGTGGCTGGCCACACCCCCTCTAGAGACTGGTCAGAGCCCTACACATGGGTCCCTACCGCTGCATTCCCCCAGTGGGCCCTTCATGCCCCAGTCAGACACTGTATGCATACAGTAGGCCAAACCAGGAGAAGAACAAAGACCAGCAAGCTTCTCTGGGGTTCATGCACTGGGCTACTTGCAGATTGAGGAGGTTCTTGTGATCTGTGAAAAATGGTAAATGGGAACTGTGCTCCTTCAGGCACATACTTCTACTCCTCCAGTGCAAGACACATGGCCAACAATTCCTTGTCTCCAATGGTATAATTCCATTCAGCTGGTAAAAAAAATTTAGAAAAGAAGATGCAAGGATAGAATTTTTTAGCATCCAATCTCTGAAAGAGCGCAGCTCCTACTGCCATAGCAGAGGAATCCACTTCTAGATAGACGGGACGTGACATGTCTAGTTGATTCAGTACTATAAGTTTACTATCAGTGTGTAACTATTGACAGAAAAAGAGGATATAATTCCAGATAGACTACATCTGAGGAGTACAACAGGTCACAAAATATTGCATTGACAAAGCTTTGGAAGACCATTGGCATATTGCAAAGTCCAAATGACATTACAAAGTACTTGAAATGAGTATTGAATGTGGTCTTCCACTCATCTCCTTCACACATTTTGATGAGGTGATAGGTGCCTCATAGATTTGGTGAAGTGTTTTGCGACTCTTGATGTGGACATGGAATTAAGGCCTATAACATAGGTCTGCAAACTCAGTCCTCATTACCAAACACAGTGCATGTTTTGCAGGTAAGCCAGCAGGTGCACAGGTGTATTAATTACTCACAGACACATTTTAAAAGGTCCGCAGGTGGAGCTATTTATTTCACTTGTGATTCTGTGAGGAGACCTGCAAAACATGCAATGTGTGGGGTAATGAGGACCGAGTTTGCAGACCTATGGCCTATATAATCAATACAATATCGAAGTCTTACAGTTTTTTTTACAAAGAAAAAACCTGCTTCTGCTGGAGAAGATGAAGGCCTGATGAATTCTCTTTGAAGGTTTTAGTTGATGAGTTTCCCTGTGAATCCATATGGCCAGTACAAGATGTCATGACACTAGGAAGGAAATGTTAGTTTCTAGTAGAGGTGAGCGGGTTCGGTTCTCAGAGAACCGAACACCTCCGAACTTCACCACCCGAGCCCGGATCCGAGTCATTCTCGGGTTTTCCCGCCTGCCTCGGAAACCAGAACGAGGCAAAACATCATCATCTCGCTGTTGGATGCTCGCTGGGTTTGGATTCCATATAAGGAGCCGCGCGTCGCCGCCATTTTTACTCCGGCATTGGACAGTGTAGAGAGAGGACGTGTCTCCATCCTCAGTGTCCTCAGTGTCCGTGTCTTGTGCTGCATCTGTCCAGTCACCGTGGTTGTGTCCTCTGCTGCCATATGTCCAGTGCTGCTGTATAAGTCCAGTCCATTGCAGTGGTGCTGTGTTGTCCTGCATCAGTCCATTGCTGTGGTGCTGTGTTGTCCTGCATCAGTCCAGTGGTGGTGTCCCTGTGCTGCCGTATATGTCCAGTGATCCTGCCGTATATGTCCATTGATACTGCCGTATATGTCCAGTGGTACTGCCGTATAAATCCAGCGATCCTGCCATATAATTCCAGTGATCCTGCCGTATAAGTCCAGTGATCCTGCCGTATAAATCCAGTGATCCTGCAATATAATTCCAGTGATCCTGCCATATATGTCCATTGATACTGCTGTATATGTCCAGCGGTACTGCCGTATAATTCCAGTGATCCTGCCGTATATGTCCAGTGATACTGCCATATATATCCAGCGGTACTGCCGTATAAATCCAGTGATCCTGACGTATAATTCCAGTGATCCTGCCATATAAATCCAGTGATCCTGCCATATATGTCCATTGATACTGCCGTATATGTCCAGCGGTACTGCTGTATAATTCCAGTGATCCTGCCGTATATGTCCAGTGATACTGCCGTATATATCCAGCGGTACTGCCGTATAAATCCAGTGATCCTGCCGTATAATTCCAGTGATCCTGCCATATAAATCCAGTGATCCTGCCATATATGTCCATTGATATAGCCGTATATGTCCAGCGGTATTGCTGTATAATTCCAGCGATCCTGCCGTATAATTTCAGTGATCCTGCCATATAAATAACTGTCGTATATGTCCAGTCCACTGATATTGCCGTATATGTCCAGTGATACTGCCGTATATGTCCATTGATACTGCCTTATATGTCTAGCGGTACTGCCGTATATGTCCAGCGGTATTGCCGTATAAATCCAGTGATCCTGCTGTATAAATCCAGTGGTACTGGCGTATAAGTCCAGTGATCCTGCCATATAATTACAGTGATCCTGCCATATCAATCCAGTGATCCTGCCATATATGTCCATTGATATAGCCGTATATGTCCAGCGGTACTGCTGTATAATTCCAGCGATCCTGCCGTATCATTTCAGTGATCCTGCCATATAATTACAGTGATACTGTCGTATATGTCCAGTCCACTGATATTGCCGTATATGTCCAGTGATACTGCCGTATATGTCCATTGATACTGCCGTATATGTCTCGCGGTACTGCCGTATATGTCCAGCGGTATTGCCGTATAAATCCAGTGATCCTGCTGTATAATTCCAGTGGTACTGGCCTATAAATCCAGTGATCCTGCCATATAATTACAGTGATCCTGCCATATAATTGCAGTGATCCTGCCGTATAAGTCCAGTGATCCTGCTGAATAATTCCAGTGATCCTGCCGTATAATTCCAGTTGTACTGGCATATAAATCGGGTGATCCTGCTGTATAATTGCAGTAATCCTGCCATATAATTCCAGTGGTATTGGCGTATAATTCCAGTAATCCTGCCATATAATTCCAGTGATCCTGCCATATAAATCCAGTGATCCTGCAGTATAATTCCAATGGTCACAGTAACATATACCCAAACACTCCGCGTATTGCGCAAACCCTCCAAAAGGCAGCCCTATGGTGCCCGTAACCAGAGGTGGTGTCTCTCCTAATCACCACAATAAGATAACTAGTACAAAAAAATTATGACCACAGGTCCCACCAGGCGCCTAGGACAAACAATGTATGACAACAGTAATATCTGGGGGTGCATAGACAATAGCGTATACAACCCTTTTCTTCTAGAGCGTAGTGCCCAACCTCCAAAAGCTCACACCTTCTCCTCACAGCATGAATGGTTTAGATGCAGCATATGTAAATAGAGGAGAGAGGAGAGCACATGTGTCGTACAGTAATTTAATAACATATACATACTAGGGATGTGCACTTGAAATTTTTCGGGTTTTGTGTTTTGGTTTTGGGTTCGGTTCCGCGGCCGTGTTTTGGGTTCGACCGCGTTTTGGCAAAACCTCACCGAATTTTTTTTGTCGGATTCGGGTGTGTTTTGGATTCGGGTGTTTTTTTCAAAAAACCCTAAAAAACAGCTTAAATCATAGAATTTGGGGGTCATTTTGATCCCAAAGTATTATTAACCTCAAAAACCATAATTTCCACTCATTTTCAGTCTATTCTGAATACCTCACACCTCACAATATTATTTTTAGTCCTAAAATTTGCACCGAGGTCGCTGGATGACTAAGCTAAGCGACCCTAGTGGCCGACACAAACACCTGGCCCATCTAGGAGTGGCACTGCAGTGTCACGCAGGATGGCCCTTCCAAAAAACACTCCCCAAACAGCACATGACGCAAAGAAGAAAAAAAGAGGCGCAATGAGGTAGCTGTGTGAGTAAGCTAAGCGACCCTAGTGGCCGACACAAACACCTGGCCCATCTAGGAGTGGCACTGCAGTGTCACGCAGGATGGCCCTTCCAAAAAACACTCCCCAAACAGCACATGACGCAAAGAAGAAAAAAAGAGGCGCAATGAGGTAGCTGTGTGAGTAAGCTAAGCGACCCTAGTGGCCGACACAAACACCTGGCCCATCTAGGAGTGGCACTGCAGTGTCACGCAGGATGGCCCTTCCAAAAAACACTCCCCAAACAGCACATGACGCAAAGAAGAAAAAAAGAGGCGCAATGAGGTAGCTGTGTGAGTAAGCTAAGCGACCCTAGTGGCCGACACAAACACCTGGCCCATCTAGGAGTGGCACTGCAGTGTCACGCAGGATGGCCCTTCCAAAAAACACTCCCCAAACAGCACATGACGCAAGGAAGAAAAAAAGAGGCGCAATGAGGTAGCTGTGTGAGTAAGCTAAGCGACCCTAGTGGCCGACACAAACACCTGGCCCATCTAGGAGTGGCACTGCAGTGTCACGCAGGATGGCCCTTCCAAAAAAACACTCCCCAAACAGCACATGACGCAAAGAAGAAAAAAAGAGGCGCAATGAGGTAGCTGTGTGAGTAAGATAAGCGACCCTAGTGGCCGACACAAACACCTGGCCCATCTAGGAGTGGCACTGCAGTGTCACGCAGGATGGCCCTTCCAAAAAACACTCCCCAAACAGCACATGACGCAAAGAAGAAAAAAAGAGGCGCAATGAGGTAGCTGTGTGAGTAAGCTAAGCGACCCTAGTGGCCGACACAAACACCTGGCCCATCTAGGAGTGGCACTGCAGTGTCACGCAGGATGGCCCTTCCAAAAAACACTCCCCAAACAGCACATGACGCAAAGAAGAAAAAAAGAGGAGCAATAAGGTAGCTGTGTGAGTAAGCTAAGCGACCCTAGTGGCCGACACAAACACCTGGCCCATCTAGGAGTGGCACTGCAGTGTCACGCAGGATGGCCCTTCCAAAAAACACTCCCCAAACAGCACATGACGCAAAGAAGAAAAAAAGAGGCGCAATGAGGTAGCTGTGTGAGTAAGATAAGCGACCCTAGTGGCCGACACAAACACCTGGCCCATCTAGGAGTGGCACTGCAGTGTCACGCAGGATGGCCCTTCCAAAAAACACTCCCCAAACAGCACATGACGCAAAGAAGAAAAAAAGAGGCGCAATGAGGTAGCTGAGTGAGTAAGATAAGCGACCCTAGTGGCCGACACAAACACCTGGCCCATCTAGGAGTGGCACTGCAGTGTCACGCAGGATGGCCCTTCCAAAAAACACTCCCCAAACAGCACATGACGCAAAGAAGAAAAAAAGAGGCGCAATGAGGTAGCTGTGTGAGTAAGCTAAGCGACCCTAGTGGCCGACACAAACACCTGGCCCATCTAGGAGTGGCACTGCAGTGTCACGCAGGATGGCCCTTCCAAAAAACACTCCCCAAACAGCACATGACGCAAAGAAGAAAAAAAGAGGCGCAATAAGGTAGCTGTGTGAGTAAGCTAAGCGACCCTAGTGGCCGACACAAACACCTGGCCCATCTAGGAGTGGCACTGCAGTGTCACGCAGGATGGCCCTTCCAAAAAACACTCCCCAAACAGCACATGACGCAAAGAAGAAAAAAAGATGCGCAATGAGGTAGCTGTGTGAGTAAGATAAGCGACCCTAGTGGCCGACACAAACACCTGGCCCATCTAGGAGTGGCACTGCAGTGTCACGCAGGATGGCCCTTCCAAAAAACACTCCCCAAACAGCACATGACGCAAATAAAAATGAAAGAAAAAAGAGGTGCAAGATGGAATTGTCCTTGGGCCCTCCCACCCACCCTTATGTTGTATAAACAGGACATGCACACTTTAACCAACCCATCATTTCAGTGACAGGGTCTGCCACACGACTGTGACTGAAATGACGGGTTGGTTTGGACCCCCACCGAAAAAGAAGCAATTAATCTCTCCTTGCACAAACTGGCTCTACAGAGGCAAGATGTGCACCTCATCATCATCCTCCGATATATCACCGTGTACATCCCGCTCCTCACAGATTATCAATTCGTCCCCACTGGAATCCACCATCTCAGCTCCCTGTGTACTTTGTGGAGGCAATTGCTGCTGGTCAATGTCTCCACGGAGGAATTGATTATAATTCATTTTAATGAACATCATCTTCTCCACATTTTCTGGTAGTAACCTCGTACGCAGATTGCTGACAAGGTGAGCGGCGGCACTAAACACTCTTTCGGAGTACACACTTGTGGGAGGGCAACTTAGGTAGAATAAAGCCAGTTTGTGCAAGGGCCTCCAAATTGCCTCTTTTTCCTGCCAGTATAAGTACGGACTGTGTGACGTGCCTACTTGGATGCGGTCACTCATATAATCCTCCACCATTCTTTCAATGGTGAGAGAATCATATGCAGTGACAGTAGACGACATGTCCGTAATCGTTGTCAGGTCCTTCAGTCCGGACCAGATGTCAGCATCAGCAGTCGCTCCAGACTGCCCTGCATCACCGCCAGCGGGTGGGCTCGGAATTCTGAGCCTTTTCCTCGCACCCCCAGTTGCGGGAGAATGTGAAGGAGGAGATGTTGACAGGTCGCGTTCCGCTTGACTTGACAATTTTGTCACCAGCAGGTCTTTGAACCCCAGCAGACTTGTGTCTGCCGGAAAGAGAGATCCAAGGTAGGTTTTAAATCTAGGATCGAGCACGGTGGCCAAAATGTAGTGCTCTGATTTCAACAGATTGACCACCCGTGAATCCTTGTTAAGCGAATTAAGGGCTCCATCCACAAGTCCCACATGCCTAGCGGAATCGCTCCCTTTTAGCTCCTCCTTCAATGCCTCCAGCTTCTTCTGCAAAAGCCTGATGAGGGGAATGACCTGACTCAGGCTGGCAGTGTCTGAACTGACTTCACGTGTGGCAAGTTCAAAAGGTTGCAGAACCTTGCACAACGTTGAAATCATTCTCCACTGCGCTTGAGACAGGTACATTCCACCTCCTTTATCGTGCTCAATTGTATAGGCTTGAATGGCCTTTTGCTGCTCCTCCAACCTCTGAAGCATATAGAGGGTTGAATTCCACCTCGTTACCACTTCTTGCTTCAGATGATGGCAGGGCAGGTTCAGGCGTTTTAGGTGGTGCTCCAGTCTTCTGTACGTGGTGCCTGTACGCCGAAAGTGTCCCGCAATTCTTCTGGCCACCGACAGCATCTCTTGCACGCCCCTGTCGTTTTTTAAAAAATTCTGCACCATCAAATTCAAGGTATGTGCAAAACATGGGACGTGCTGGAATTTGCCCATATTTAATGCACACACAATATTGCTGGCGTTGTCCGATGCCACAAATCCACAGGAGAGTCCAATTGGGGTAAGCCATTCCGCGATGATCTTCCTCAGTTGCCGTAAGAGGTTTTCAGCTGTGTGCGTATTCTGGAAACCGGTAATACAAAGCGTAGCCTGCCTAGGAAAGAGTTGGCGTTTGTGAGATGCTGCTACTGGTGCCGCCGCTGCTGTTCTTGCGGCGGGAGTCCATACATCTACCCAGTGGGCTGTCACAGTCATATAGTCCTGACCCTGCCCTGCTCCACTTGTCCACATGTCCGTGGTTAAGTGGACATTGGGTACAACTGCATTTTTTAGGACACTGGTGAGTCTTTTTCTGACGTCCGTGTACATTCTCGGTATCGCCTGCCTAGAGAAGTGGAACCTAGATGGTATTTGGTAACGGGGGCACACTGCCTCAAGAAATTGTCTAGTTCCCTGTGAACTAACGGCGGATACCGGACGCACGTCTAACACCAACATAGTTGTCAAGGCCTCAGTTATCCGCTTTGCAACAGGATGACTGCTGTGATATTTCATCTTCCTCGCAAAGGACTGTTGGACAGTCAATTGCTTGGTGGAAGTAGTAAAAGTGGGCTTACGACTTCCCCTCTGGGATGACCATCGACTCCCAGCAGCAACAACAGCAGCGCCAGCAGCAGTAGGCGTTACACGCAAGGATGCATCGGAGGAATCCCAGGCAGGAGAGGACTCGTCAGAATTGCCAGTGACATGGCATGCAGGACTATTGGCATTCCTGGGGAAGGAGGAAATTGACACTGAGGGAGTTGGTGGGGTGGTTTGCGTGAGCTTGGTTACAAGAGGAAGGGATTTACTGGTCAGTGGACTGCTTCCGCTGTCGCCCAAAGTTTTTGAACTTGTCACTGACTTATTATGAATGCGCTGCAGGTGACGTATAAGGGAGGATGTTCCGAGGTGGTTAACGTCCTTACCCCTACTTATTACAGCTTGACAAAGGCAACACACGGCTTGACAAATGTTGTCCGCATTTCTGGTGAAATACTTCCACACCGAAGAGCTGATTTTTTTGGTATTTTCCCCAGGCATGTCAACGGCCCTATTCCTCCCACGGACAACAGGTGTCTCCCCGGGTGCCTGACTTAAACAAACCACCTCACCATCAGAATCCTCCTTGTCAATTTCCTCCCCAGCACCAGCAACACCCATATCCTCCTCATCCTGGTGTACTTCAACACTGACATCTTCAATCTGACTATCAGGAACTGGACTGCGGGTGCTCCTTCCAGCACTTGCAGGGGGCGTGCAAATGGTGGAAGGCGCATGCTCTTCACGTCCAGTGTTGGGAAGGTCAGGCATCGCAACCGACACAATTGGACTCTCCTTGTGGATTTGGGATTTCGAAGAACGCACAGTTCTTTGCGGTGCTTTTGCCAGCTTGAGTCTTTTCAGTTTTCTAGCGAGAGGCTGAGTGCTTCCATCCTCATGTGAAGCTGAACCACTAGCCATGAACATAGGCCAGGGCCTCAGCCGTTCCTTGCCACTCCGTGTGGTAAATGGCATATTGGCAAGTTTACGCTTCTCCTCCGACAATTTTATTTTAGATTTTGGAGTCCTTTTTTTACTGATATTTGGTGTTTTGGATTTTACATGCTCTGTACTATGACATTGGGCATCGGCCTTGGCAGACGACGTTGCTGGCATTTCATCGTCTCGGCCATGACTAGTGGCAGCAGCTTCAGCACGAGGTGGAAGTGGATCTTGATCTTTCCCTAATTTTGGAACCTCAACATTTTTGTTCTCCATATTTTAATAGGCACAACTAAAAGGCACCTCAGGTAAACAATGGAGATGGATGGATACTAGTATACTTATGGATGGACGAGCGACTGCCGACACAGAGGTAGCTACAGCCGTGGACTACCGTACTGTGTCTGCTGCTAATATAGACTGGATGATAAGGAGATGAAATTAATATATATATATATATAATATCACTAGTACTGCAGCCGGACAGGTATATATATTTATTATGTAATGACTGATGACGGACCTGCTGGACACTGTCAGCTCAGCAGCACCGCAGACTGCTACAGTAAGCTACTATAGTAGTATGTATAAAGAAGAAAGAAAAAAAAAAACCACGGGTAGGTGGTATACAATTATGGATGGACGAGCGACTGCCGACACAGAGGTAGCTACAGCCGTGGACTACCGTACTGTGTCTGCTGCTAATATAGACTGGATGATAAGGAGATGAAATTAATATATATATATATATAATATCACTAGTACTGCAGCCGGACAGGTATATATATTTATTATGTAATGACTGATGACGGACCTGCTGGACACTGTCAGCTCAGCAGCACCGCAGACTGCTACAGTAAGCTACTATAGTAGTATGTATAAAGAAGAAAGAAAAAAAAACCACGGGTAGGTGGTATACAATTATGGATGGACGAGCGACTGCCGACACAGAGGTAGCTACAGCCGTGGACTACCGTACTGTGTCTGCTGCTAATATAGACTGGATGATAAGGAGATGAAATCAATATATATATATATATATATATATATATATATCACTAGTAATGCAGCCGGACAGGTATATATATTTATTATGTAATGACTGATGACGGACCTGCTGGACACTGTCAGCTCAGCAGCACCGCAGACTGCTACAGTAAGCTACTATAGTAGTATGTATAAAGAAGAAAGAAAAAAAAAAAACCACGGGTAGGTGGTATACAATTATGGATGGACGAGCGACTGCCGACACAGAGGTAGCTACAGCCGTGGACTACCGTACTGTGTCTGCTGCTAATATAGACTGGATGATAATGAGATGAAATCAATATATATTATATCACACTAGTACTGCAGCCG
Source organism: Pseudophryne corroboree (assembly GCF_028390025.1). NCBI lineage: Eukaryota > Metazoa > Chordata > Amphibia > Anura > Myobatrachidae > Pseudophryne > Pseudophryne corroboree. The sequence continues at coordinate 327,242,376 of NC_086450.1, read as the reverse complement.
GACAAGTAGATATATTTATTATGTAATGACTGATGACGGACCTGCTGGACACTGTCAGCTCAGCAGCACCGCAGACTGCTACAGTAAGCTACTATAGTAGTATGTATAAAGAAGAAAGAAAAAAAAACCACGGGTAGGTGGTATACAATTATGGATGGACGAGCGACTGCCGACACAGAGGTAGCTACAGCCGTGGACTACCGTACTGTGTCTGCTGCTAATATAGACTGGATGATAATGAGATGAAATCAATATATATATATATAATATCACTAGTACTGCAGCCGGACAGGTATATATATTTATTATGTAATGACTGATGACGGACCTGCTGGACACTGTCAGCTCAGCAGCACCGCAGACTGCTACAGTAAGCTACTATAGTAGTATGTATAAAGAAGAAAGAAAAAAAAAACCACGGGTAGGTGGTATACAATTATGGATGGACGAGCGACTGCCGACACAGAGGTAGCTACAGCCGTGGACTACCGTACTGTGTCTGCTGCTAATATAGACTGGATGATAAGGAGATGAAATTAATATATATATATATATATAATATCACTAGTACTGCAGCCGGACAGGTATATATATTTATTATGTAATGACTGATGACGGACCTGCTGGACACTGTCAGCTCAGCAGCACCGCAGACTGCTACAGTAAGCTACTATAGTAGTATGCATAAAGAAGAAAGAAAAAAAAAACCACGGGTAGGTGGTATACAATTATGGATGGACGAGCGACTGCCGACACAGAGGTAGCTACAGCCGTGGACTACCGTACTGTGTCTGCTGCTAATATAGACTGGATGATAATGAGATGAAATCAATATATATATATATATAATATCACTAGTACTGCAGCCGGACAGGTATATATATATTTATTATGTAATGACTGATGACGGACCTGCTGGACACTGTCAGCTCAGCAGCACCGCAGACTGCTACAGTAAGCTACTATAGTAGTATGTATAAAGAAGAAAGAAAAAAAAACCCACGGGTAGGTGGTATACAATTATGGATGGACGAGCGACTGCCGACACAGAGGTAGCTACAGCCGTGGACTACCGTACTGTGTCTGCTGCTAATATAGACTGGATGATAAGGAGATGAAATTAATATATATATATATATATAAAATATCACTAGTACTGCAGCCGGACAGGTATATATATTTATTATGTAATGACTGATGACGGACCTGCTGGACACTGTCAGCTCAGCAGCACCGCAGACTGCTACAGTAAGCTACTATAGTAGTATGTATAAAGAAGAAAGAAAAAAAAAAACCCACGGGTAGGTGGTATACAATTATGGATGGACGAGCGACTGCCGACACAGAGGTAGCTACAGCCATGGACTACCGTACTGTGTCTGCTGCTAATATAGACTGGATGATAATGAGATGAAATCAATATATATATATATAATATCACTAGTACTGCAGCCGGACAGGTATATATATTTATTATGTAATGACTGATGACGGACCTGCTGGACACAGTCAGCTCAGCAGCACCGCAGACTGCTACAGTAAGCTACTATAGTAGTATGTATAAAGAAGAAAGAAAAAAAAAAAAAAAACACCGGTAGGTGGTATACAATATTATATATATATTATATACAATTATATATATATATATATATATATATATATTAAACTGGTGGTGACTGGTGGTCAGGTCACTGGTCACACTATCAGCAACTTGCAAGTAGTACTCCTAAGCAGACAATCACAATATATATTATACTGGTGGTCAGTGTGGTCACAATGGCAGTGTGGCACTCTGGCAGCAAAAGTGTGCACTGTACGTTATATGTACTCCTGAGTCCTGCTCTCAGACTCTAACTGCTCCCCACTGTCAGTGTCTCCCCCACAAGTCAGATAATATACAGTCACACTATCTATCACTTCAGCAAGTAACTAGTACTCCTCCTAATGCTCCCCAAAATTACTACTGTGTCTTTCTCTACTGTCTCACTCTCTTCTCTATAAACGGAGAGGACGCCAGCCACGTCCTCTCCCTATGAATCTCAATGCACATGTGAAAATGGCGGCGACGCGCAGCTCCTTATATAGAATCCGAGTCTCGCGATAGAATCCGAGCCTCGCGAGAATCCAACAGCGGGATGATGACGTTCGGGCGCGCTCGGGTTAACCGAGCAAGGCGGGAAGATCCGAGTCGCTTGGCCCCGTGTAAAAAAACATGAAGTTCGGGCGGGTTCAGATTCCGAGGAACCGAACCCGCTCATCCCTAATACATACACAATAAAACGCCAGCCCCAGAGCGCACGAGCCGGAGCGTCGGGTTTCCATGACGAGGAGACGCTCTCGCGTCCAGTTAATATGGAGACAACAGCGAGGACGCCAGCCCCGGAGCGCACAAGCTGGAGTGTTGGATTTCCATGACGACGACCACACACACGAGCGGGCGGAAGTGACATGGACACACTTCCGGTTACCATGGCAACCCGCTAGTGCACCGGTGGTGATGATTAAGAAGCGCACAGGAACGCCAGCTATGATTGGTTTATGGAACCCTTAAATATATGGAGAATTACTTCTGGAAGTGATACACAGCCTTGAGAAAGACTCCGGAAAGGAGTTGAAACGCGTTGGCGGCACCCTATGTGGACAGCATCCGGTGGGCATTTTGCGGGATAGAGATCAGACAAGGTCCAAGCGTGCGGCCCGGGACGGCTGTTTGGATTTTAAAGAACTTGTTTGAGAACCATTTTGGGTTCTCAGACCCTCTGGTAATTCTTCCGCTTTTTTCCCCTGTGGCTCCCACACCTGGGTCTTTATCATTTCCACAATTGTTTTATGTGATTTGTGTCCCCCTCCTCTTTTTTTTATTGTGTATGTATATGTTATTAAATCACTGTACGACACATGTGCTCTCCTCTCTCCTCTATTTACATATGCTGCATCTAAACCATTCATGCTGTGAGGAGAAGGTGTGAGCTTTTGGAGGTTGGACACTACGCTCTAGAAGAAAAGGGTTGTATACGCTATTGTCTATGCACCCCCAGATATTACTGTTGTCATACATTGTTTGTCCTAGGCGCCTGGTGGGACCTGTGGTCATAATTTTTTTGTACTAGTTATCTTATTGTGGTGATTAGGAGAGACACCACCTCTGGTTACGGGCACCATAGGGCAGCCTTTTGGAGGGTTTGCGCAATACGCGGAGTGTTTGGGTATATGTTACTGTGACTATTTTCAATTGTACTCTCCTTTTGTCTGAATACTCTGTATAATTGCTGCAACCATGTTTAAGTATCGGGACCAAAGGCGATCCATGCTAGAGAATTTATTTAAGGATGAGGGCGAACGTATTGAACTCCTAGACGTAAGTCTAGAGAACATCATGAGAAAATTAGAGACCACTTTAATGAAAGAAAACAAAATATGGTGGGAAACTGTAACTTTAGAAAAGTACATTGCACATGAGCTTATCCCGAGGGGCCTTAGGATCAATAAAAAAGCATCCTTTGAGACAGCCTCTGAGTCCTTCAGGGAAGAGTGGAGCAAGATTATTAACGAGTGCTCCTTCTCCCTGATGAACCTAATTATAAATGAAAGGAGGAAGGAACTGAGCGACTTGGATAGCGAAATAAAAAAGTACAAGGATCTGATTGTCCCCTTTGGAGATTTTCCTGACTACAAGGAGTTTGAAAATAGGATTGAACTTAACATCAAAAAACAGGAGAGGCTCCTTGTAGACAGAAAGATCAGGAAATTTATTAGAGATAAGAAGGAGCCTAATAATGTACAGGACGTAGGTTTAGAATCTCCTACTAGACCCAATGATACTGAGGAGGAGAGAGATTATGGGATGGCAAGGGAACAAAATTCAGATAGAGAAAGAGGATGTCAACCTAGGAGGACACCATTTAGACAGAATGCATCTCGACACAATCAGAAGGGATACCGGTTCAATAGATATAGAGAGAAAGAACAGGTGGACCAGAGGAGACACCACGTTTGGCGTACAGAACGGATTGAGAATCCATCACGACAAAGGCACTATCAAACAAGGTATCAGGACAAATATTGGAGAGATGATAGACCAAGAGAAAGTCCAGCTCCAATAACCAGACAGAGGAATTGATCTGGAATGAGATATGAGCAAAAACCTCTCCACAATACCCCAAATAGATATGGGAATAGATTTGGGCCATTGAGACAAACTAGGGACCATCCCCATTTTTTAGAGACGGGGATGAGAACTCCGAGGTGGAGATAGTCCATGGGGGCACGCATAGAGGGAAGAGGGGTGGTAAGAAGAAAAAGTTACGTTCTAAAAAGAGAAAAAGAGGCAAAAGAAGGGGTAGGAAAAGACTTACATCAACCACATTAACTTTAGATCCTACCTCCGCCACCAACTTTTTGCCCACTACTTCAGATCCAATTACCTCTACTGAGGGTGGTATTATAACTAATGCCCCGGACAGTAAGGGTGTAAAAATCTTTAACATCAGTTCTCATGTTCTGACCAAACATGAGAAAACTGTTCTGGAAAAGGGCCTTAAGTATGCTCCTGCTATACCGATTAATAAATTCGAGACCTTCGTAGATATACACAAATTTGTCCGGAAATTGTGTCTAAAGAAATTCTTTATGTCCAAATCCATAATAGGTGATCTGGGAGAAGCAGAAATTGCGAACACGACCGCTTTAAACCTAAATCCCTTTTTTTTCCGGCTCATGTAAAGGGAAGCTTTATAGAGGCCTTTAGCGAAATCGTACAGGGCGACCTGAGAGAAATTAAACTGGCTGGCTTTAGGTCCAACCTATCATTTAAAGAAAGGGTTGCGCTTAAAGACCTGAAATCTAATTCGGAGATTATCGTGAAACCCGCCGATAAAGGCGGGGGAGTAATTATTATGGATAAAAGTTGGTACATTAAAGAATTGGAGACACATGTTAGAGATCAAGATACCTACTCCAAGCTCAGGTCGGACCCGACCAACAAATTCAACTCTAACCTGATGGTTCTTCTTGATAAATACAGCACCTTGGGAGTTCTAAAGGATACAGAGAAAGAGTTTATTTTTAACGTGAGTCCAGTTGTACCAGCTCTGTATTTGCTACCAAAGGTCCATAAAAATGCTTCAAAACCCCCTGGACGCCCAATTGTGTCGGGCATCCAATCAGTCACTGCAAATCTCTCCGAATACATTGATTTTTTTTCTGCAACCCCTGGTACTCACTAATCCCTCGCACCTTAGAGACACCAAGGACCTATTGAATTTTTTGTCAACCATCACGTGGAGGAGTGACTATATTTTGGTCACTGCTGACGTTAGATCTCTTTATTCTATTATCAACCACGAGGCAGGAGTCAGTGCAGTTGCATCCTATTTGAGTGCGAGCACACTGGAGGAGAATCTACAACGTTTTTTATTGGAGGGTATTCAGTTTATCCTCACCAACAATTACTTTGTTGTGTAGGGGGGGTACTACATACAGAAGGTCGGTACGGCGATGGGCACCAGGTTCGCTCCAAGCTACGCGAACATCTTCATGGGCAAATGGGAATCCGATTTTGTTTATGCGGGTCACCCATTTGGAGCGAACCTGGTGTCCTGGAAACGCTATATCGACGATGTCCTGTTTGTTTGGAGTGGGGATGATGTGAAGTTGAAGGCTTTTTGTGACTACTTAAACTCCAATTCTTTGAATATAGAACTTTCATTCACCATAAGTAGGGATACGGTGAATTTTTTGGATTTAACTTTAAGTGTGGAGGACAACTGCCTATCTACTAGCACTTACACGAAAGAAACCGACTCCTTAACCTATATTCCCGCTGAAAGCTGCCATCACCATAATTGGCTAGATTCTATCCCATATGGCCAATTGAAAAGGTTGAGAAGAAACTGTTCCAGGATAGAGACTTATCAGACTCAAGCCTGCCAGATGAAAGACAGATTTGAAGCAAGTGGGTATAGTAAAGCCAAAATTGAGAAAGCCATGGAGACTGTTGAAAGATCTGATAGGACTGCACTCTTGGTCGATAAACCAAAAAGGGAACCCAATAAAGGAAGATTTGAATGGGCGTTCATAACAGGGTTTAGTTCCCAACATAAAGTCCTTGAAAAATCTAATAAACGGAATTGGAAAATTTTGAAAAAAGACCCGATATTAGGAGATGTATTACCTGATCGCCCTTTATTTATTTATAAAAGGGCACCCAATTTAAAAACCTCCTTGGTTAATAGTTATATACCACCAAAGAAAAGAGAGGGAAGGATTTTAACGCAGGGTTTTCATCGCTGCGGGATGTGTATCTGCTGTCGGGAGGTACCTAGCGATGGAACAAAAAAAATTGAGTCAGTTTGCATCAATGGCAATAGTGTAAAAATCAGAGATTTTATTACTTGTAATGTAAAAAATGTCGTATATTTTATAGAATGCAGGTGTCATTTATTTTACATTGGCCGCACCACAAGACCGTTAAAAATCCGTCTAAGCGAACACTGTAGGAATATAAAGAAAGGCCTAGAGTCCCATGCTCTTTCTAACCATTTTAAAAATTATCACAAGAGCTATACAGGGGGTATTGTTAGATTTGGGGCCATTAAAGTGGTAAAATGTGGGCCACGTCAGCGGGATATTAATACCCTTTTAGCTAAAAGTGAAATGCATTTTATCTATGAATTTAATACCCTGCACCCTATGGGCCTTAATAATGATTTCGAATTGAAATGGTTCATGTGATTTTATTCAGCTTATATGTTTTATTTTGTATTTTTAGATTTTAACAACATTGATATACTATTTAAAGTCATTGGACTTGATCTATTATATTCAGGATGTTCTCAGATGTATTTCCCTATTTGCCGGCTGTGACTTTATGTTGCCATGGAGATACAACGCCAGCTAGAGACAGATTTAACGAGGAGGCGCTCGTGCGTCCAGTTACTATGGGGATAACAGCGAGGACACCAGCCCCGGAGCGCACGAGCCGGAGCGTCGGGTTTCCATGACGAGGAGACGCTCTCGCGTCCAGTTAATATGGAGACAACAGCGAGGATGCCAGCCCCGGAGCGCACAAGCCGGAGTGTTGGGTTTCCATGACGACGACCACACACACGAGCGGGCGGAAGTGACATGGACACACTTCCGGTTACCATGGCAACCCGCTAGTGCACCGGTGGTGATGATTAAGAAGCGCACAGGAACGCCAGCTATGATTGGTTTATGGAACCCTTAAATATATGGAGAATTACTTCTGGAAGTGATACACAGCCTTGAGAAAGACTCCGGAAAGGAGTTGAAACGCGTTGGCGGCACCCTATGTGGACAGCATCCGGTGGGCATTTTGCGGGATAGAGAACAGACAAGGTCCAAGCAAGCGGCCCGGGACGGCTGTTTGGATTTTAAAGAACTTGTTTGAGAACCTTTTTGGGTTCTCAGACCCTCTGGTAATTCTTCCGCTTTTTTCCCCTGTGGCTCCCACACCTGGGTCTTTATAATTTCCACAATTGTTTTATGTGATTTGTGTCCCCCTCCCCTTTTTTTATTGTGTATGTATATGTTATTAAATTACTGTACGACACATGTGCTCTCCTCTCTCCTCTATTTACATATGCTGCATCTAAACCATTCATGCTGTGAGGAGAAGGTGTGAGCTTTTGGAGGTTGGACACTACGCTCTAGAAGAAAAGGGTTGTATACGCTATTGTCTATGCACCCCCAGATATTACTGTTGTCATACATTGTTTGTCCTAGGCGCCTGGTGGGACCTGTGGTCATAATTTTTTTGTATAATTCCAATGATCCTGCCGTATAATTCCAGTGGTACTGGCGTATAAATCCAGCGATCCTGCTGTATAAATCCAGTGATTCTGCTGAATATGTCCATTGATACTGCCGTATATGTCCAGCGGTACTGCTGTATAAATTCAGTGATCCTGCCGTATAAATCCAATGGTACTGGCGTATAAATCCATTGATCCTGCCCTATAATTCCAGTGATCCTGCCGTATATGTCCATTGATGCTGCCATATATGTCCAGCGGTACTGTCATATAAATCCAGTGATCATGCCATATAAATCCAGTGATCCTGCTGTATATGTCCATTGATACTGCTGTATATGTCCAGCGGTACTGCCGTATAAATCCAGTGATCCTGCCGTATAAGTCCAGTGATCCTGCTGTATAAATCCAGTGATCCTGCCATATAAGTCTAGTGATCCTGCCGTATAAATCCAGTGATCCTGCTGTATAAATCCAGTGATCCTGACGTATAAGTCCAGTGATCCTGCCATATAAGTCCAGTGATCCTGCCGTATAAGTCCAGTGATCCTGCCATATAAATTCAGTGATCCTGACGTATAAGTCCAGTGATCCTGACGTATATGTCCATTGATACTGCCATACATGTCCAGTAGTACTGCCGTATAAATCCAGTGATCCTGCTATATAAATCCAGTGATCCTGCCATATAAGTCCAGTGATCCTGACGTATATGTCCATTGATACTGCCATACATGTCCAGTAGTACTGCCGTATAAATCCAGTGATCCTGCTATATAAATCCAGTGATCCTGCCATATAAGTCCAGTGATCCTGCTGTATATGTCCATTGATACTGCCGTATTTATGTCCAGCGGTACTGCCATATAAATCCAGTGATCCTGCTGTATAAATCCAGTGATCCTGCCGTATAATTCCAGTGATCCTGCCGTATAATTCCAGTGATCCTGCTGTATAATTCCATATAAATCCATATAATAGTATACGTTACACCACAGTAGAGCTGCTTATACTGTACATGTTATGCCAAAGTTGAGCTGCTTATACACGTTACACCACAGTAGAGCCACTTATACACATTATGCCACAGTAGAGCCGCTATGTAAGTAGGTGTATTTAACTATTTACTTGTTTAATTCAAATAAATTCATAATAATATGAATTTAATTTATATACAGTAGCGCTCTTTCTCCAAGAGGACTCAAGGTGCTTAATTAAAACCAGTATACAGTATATGCCCTAACTGACCTGACCTCACATCCCCCCAATCCCCTAATGAAAATAATACCCCAATTGTGACCTCCTACAAATCTGATAATCCCCCAGCAGCTTGAGGGGCAGAGAGAGGTGCTGCAGCTGCCTGAGAGGCAGAGTGAGATGCTACAACAGCAGCTGAGGCAAAGAGAGAGGTGCTGCAGCAGCTGGGGTGCCCTTTAACTTTTCCTGCGCCTAGAGCATGCACTCCACCTGAGCCACCCTTGCTACACCCTTGCTACTAAAAAATATAGTGTGGGCGCTCAAAATTTAGGGGTTCACTACGATATGCCGGCGGTCAGGCTCCCGGCGACCAGCATACCAGCGCCGGGAGCCCGACCGCCGGCTTACCGACAGTGTGGCGAGCGCAAATGAGCCCCTTGCGGCTCGCTGCGCTCGCCATTCTACGGGCACGGTGGCGCGCTACGCGCGCCATGCTGTTTTATTCTCCCTCCAGGGGGGTCATGGACCCCCACGAGGGAGAATAAGTGTCGGTATGCCGGCTGTCGGGATCCCGTCACCGGTATACTGTGCGCCGGGATCCCGTCAGTGGGCACACTGAAGACCACCCAAATTTAGAATATTGATACAGCAGCTGGTTTGACAATTAACCATTTATTATTCATAAAAATTCTTTTAAACACAAGTGTGATATCACTTTAAGAACAATGAAATTTGCAACATGGAAACATTAAAATACTAGACAGTACTGTCTTATTATGACTATAGTCAGACTAGTTAGTTTATAGGCAGAATTAGTAAAACATGCATAAACCAGCTGTTAATTGCAACACATGTGTGTTTAAGCAGAAGCACAGATAGTAGTAATTATATAGCAATCTTAGCTTGGTATTTACTAAATAGCCATACTTCACCAGATTTCAGGGTATAGATGGAATGTCCACTTTAGATGTACTGGTGAGACTCTTAATGATAGAGATTTTGTCCCACCTGGCTTGATGCCAGCCATGCGCTTGAAATGTATGGAACAGTACCCACAGTGCTGTCAATGCAATTAGACTCCCCGCGCTGCGGCGGTTGGTGTAGGCAGATAGTACCTCTGTACAGTCAGCATTCTCTGTAAAGCGCTGCGGAATATGTGTGCACTACATAAATAACTTGTTATAAATAAATGAACAAACAAACAAACAAACAAACAAACAAACAAACAAACAGACAAACTGAATGTATAGGAATATGGGGATAAAAAGGGATAAAAAGTACATATTTGACATGGGAAATGAGGCATAACTATTAATTGTCACAGACCTCTCATTTCCTCAAAGATGGAATTCAAGTCCTGCAAGAATCCGACACAGGGAAGAATATGTTCAGCCTCAACGTGGAATCTGCAGCTCTGGTGAACTCGGATTACTAATGTTCGGAGCGGCTCAGATTCCAAGCACTCTGAACCACTCATCTCTAGTCTATAATAATCCTTAGGATCTTACCCACAGCGCTGTAGGACATGTTTTATATACTGTATATTACTGTAATTGCTTTCTTTTTATTTATGGGATGATCCAAAAACCTTTTGATTTTTTTTTAAATACTTTCTTTTTTATTTCATTTTAATTCTGTTGTTTTTTTGGGTTTAGTATGAAATATCTACAATCAGAATCCTGACGGTCAAAATACCGACAACAATTGACAGATGGTCAAAACACAGACAAGGTAAAAATACCGACATTTAAAATACCGACAAGGTTAAAATCTCAACATTTAACATGTCAACATGTCAAAAAGTCGACACAAGGTTTTCATTGTTTTTGTGTGTGTGTGTGTCGACATAGGTCGACATGGACACCGTATAAGTGTACTATGTCACCTTGTATGGCTTGCTGCGCTCACCATGCTTCAGGCATGGTGCCTCACTGCACTCGGTACACTATTATATTCCCCCTCCAGGTCCACTAGGATGGTAAAGTATGAACAAGTCAGTTTCAATGAAAAACTCATATCGACTTTTTGACCTGTCAACATTTTAAATGTCAGGATTTTGACCTTGTCTGTATTTTAAATGTTGAAATTTTGACCTTGTTGGTATTTTGACTGTCAGTCAATGGTTGTCGGTATTTTGACTGTCGGTATTTTGATTGTAGGTAAATTGACTGCATCCCGTTTTTTTCTGTATATGTATCCTACTGCTTTTCATCATCCGATTTATATCTAAAATGCATTTTATTTGACATATACTCACTGGGTATTGATAGTTTGTATATCCTAACGCTAACTTATGGTTTGGTATATGCACTGAGTCCTACATTTACACATAGAAACACACTTTATTCAGCACCATTACTGCTCTTTCTGGAACAATGTCCTTGTTGTTGATGTTGAACAGTGTTGTACACAAGTAACGCCTAGGACAAGGTACCAGTAAAAGCCAGGGGCATAAATACAGGAAACAATGGACGGCAGTGGACTTCTTCCATTGCTCCAGGTTCTTCTTTATGTGCCCTAAAGCCAAAATAAGCAGGGAGCCCAGTGTCCATGGTCCTCTCTCTCCCTGTCTTTGTGCTGCTGGGGTGGTAGAACTTAATGTGGAAGAGTGAAAGTGACCGGCACCTATAGGAAGAAACTTCCTTTTGAGTGCAGTCCACCCCCAACCTTACATCCCCACCTCCTCAAAGCTGTACAGTGGGTGCAGGCAGTTACACATGGAAACAATGTCATCCTTAGCAGATGACCCAGGCTTTTCTAACAAGCTTGGGTCCAGGTAATTTAGTACCCATCCACATCATCTTGGTGCCCCTGGAAAGACTGTGTGTCTAGGAGCTGCTGTGATGGGATGTTAACAGTGAATGTGAGTGGAGGGTGCACCAAGAACTATCTCATCTCCAGGCTCTTAGTATAAACTTACAGCACTTCACACGGTATTAGCAGACATATGTGGGAGCTTGTGGGTCTTGTTGTTGCACACAGGTTTATAGGAGGGGGTTGGGTACACAATCCCAACGCTTATAATGCTGGCGGTACGGATCCTGACACCCAATGGGTAAGTATACTAACCCTCTCCCCCTACCTCCCTAACACTAACCCTAATCCTCCCTACCTGCAGCCTAACCCTGTCCCCCTTTAGTGCCTAGCCCTAACCATACCACCTTAGTGCCTTACCCTAACTCTCCGTTCTTAGTGCCTAACCCTAACCCTAACCCTCCCCACCCACTGCCTAATCCTAACCCATCCTCTTATTGCCTAAACCTAACCTCCTCCCTGCAACCTCACCCTAACCATCCCTTGCATACTCACATTCAGCATGCCATTAGTCAGAATCCCGGCATAGGCATCGTGAGCAGTGTCAGGATTCCAGAGACTGTGTTCTCACCAATGCAAGGATCTCAGCAATGGTATCTTGACTATCGGTGACCCAAGCACCGGGATGACAACTACTTCCCTATAGGAGGCTGTAGGTGCAGGATGATTAGGAACTACTGACAGGAGTAGTAAGTGGATGCAGAAGCTGTAGAAACTACTTGCACAAGCATTCACAGCTGCACAACCCAGAAAGAAGGCCCCAAAAATGTGCTTCCAACAACGACAGGATGATGAGGAATTAACTGAAGAGTAGTCCATTAGCAATGTTAACAATTTAGACTTAAAATAGTTCTTAATCAAATGTATATAATGGTGAGATTGGCAGTGGGCCATGTCTGAAAAGTTTGACAGTGTTCTCATTCTATTACATACAGTAACTTGATACTCATCAGTAACATGCCAGATATGCAAACTCAGGCTCTATTACATTTACCCCATTGTCATCTAAATTATTGTGATCCATGATGCAAGTTCCTATGCTGGCTCCCCATTTCAAGGATTTGCTGTAATTCAAGATACTGTACTCACTTTTGGCTTCAAAGTCTTCAGTACTTGCTCCCCCTCTCCTCTCCTCTGGTGACCACCTCTCACTCTTCAAAACTTTGCCTGAGGTAAATGGGGTAATTCATATGTGATCGCAGCAGCAAATTTGTTAGCTAATTGGCAAAGCCATGTGCACTGCAGGGGGGGGGGGGGGGCAGATATAACATTTGTAGGGAGAGTTAGATTTGGGTGGGTTATTTTGTTTCTGTGCAGGGTAAATACTGGATGCTTTATTTTTACACTGCAATTTAGATTTCAGTTTGAACACACCACACCCAAATCTAACTCTCTCTGCACATGTTATATCTACCCCACTTGCAGTACACATGGTTATGCACATTAGCTAACAAATTTGCTACTGCGATCAGATCTGAATTAAGCCCAAAGTATAATAGAGAGTTCCAGCCATGGGGAAAAGCATGTATGTAACTCTCTAAACCTACTTTACCATAATATAATATGTTTCTAGTGTTCTCTCAAAATCCCACTCTTCTTTATAGCTTGTTGCTACTACCTTTGCATCTTCCACCAAATAATCAATGATGATGCTATAACACTGTGATATTTTTAAAGCCTTAAGAGCCAACAGCTTTTTAATAAACTGATCTACTATTCTTCAAGTCATTAAAACATGTTATCCCCAGCTTACATCTATTATGTGCTAGACATTCAAAGACCATGGGGTATATGCAATTGCGGTCGAATTGCAGAGAATGTCGAAAAACAAGTAATTTTCGACACAAAAGAACTGTCAAATTTGATTCGACAATTCAATACAGTACTTTTCGACAAAAAACCTGCCATTTCATTTTCGACTTTTTGCAATTCTACATTTTTTCAATTCGACATGTCTGCAATGTTAAAATGTGGCTTTTCGACAAAAGTATATTTAATTGAAGAATGTTGATTTGACAACAGTGCTTTTCCACAGTCATTTCGTCAATTTCATTCCGCCTCATTTTTCTGTCGTGATCTAATAATTTTTTTTAAAAGCATGTATTTTTTGGTGCTTTTTTTATTGCTAATAGCATATCTATTTATATTTGAAGGGATTATCTACTTGGTTTGTCTATTTAGGATCCACAAGTATTATTTAATCGATTTTTTCAAAGAATATTTTTTTTTACTAACTACAATAATATGGAGAGATCAGTGCATGTTTTTCAGTTGGAAGGGGTGTGAAAAATCCCCCAAAAAAATGTGTGGGGTCCCCCCTCCTAAGCATAACCAGCCTCGGGCTCTTTGAGACGGTCCTGGTTGTAAAAATACGGGGGGTGGGGGGAAATGACAGGGGTTCCCCCGTATTTTAACACAACCATCACTGGGCTCTGTGCCTGGTCCTGGTGCCAAAAATATGGGGGACAAAAGATGTAGGGGTCCCCCGTATTTTTAAACCAGCACCGGGCTCCACTAGCCAGGTTATGTGGGGTCACTATTGTAGTCTACTGCTGACCGCAAAGTTCCCACCATTGGATACAATGGAGCACCTATGCACTACATTGTATCTCGAGTGCGCCGCCTGACTGACAGCTCAGACGCGCACAGCCAATCAGGAGAGTGCCATGATGTGGCGCTCCCTGATTGGCTGAAGGGACCCTCTTTGACAGCAGTCATGGGGGGTCCCGCCAGTCGGGGAAAGGGGTCCTATGTGTAAACAGGGGACCCCTTTCAGTGCGTGGATCGTGTTTTTCATTTTTTTATTTTGCCAAGTATGTGGATTACAGACAAAGAAGAGGACCGATCTACACTGGATTGTTGTGAGTATAATTTTATTTACAGGTACCCCGTGGATTCTATGTGGAGAAGGGGACAGACTCTTCGTGTCAACATAGGTAAGTATGTGTGTATGTTGGATTGCATGTATGTAATAAAGTTGTACTATCACGGTGTGTGTGTGTATTGTTTTTATTTGGGTATTTTTTTTGTAGTAGAACTACAGGTACCAGCGGGCCTGTTTCCCCCCCCCCGCATGCTGGTACTTGTGGTTCTCCAAGTACCAGCTTGCAGGGGGAGGCTTGCTGGGACTTGTAGTTCTGCTACAAAAAACAATATTCTTTTTTGTTTCAAAAGGCTATTAGCCCCCCATCCGCCACCCTTGGATGGGGGGGACAGCCTCGGGCTTCACCCCTGGCCCTTGGGTGGCTGGAGGGGGGGAACCCTTGATTTAAGGGGTCCCCTCTCCTCCAGGGTACCCCAGCCAGGGGTGACTAGTTGGGGATTTAAATCCACGGCCGCAGGGACCAATATAAAAGTGTCCCCCGGCTGTGGCATTATCTCTCTGGCTAGTGGAGCCCGGTGCTGGTGTTAAAAATACGGGGGACCCCTACATCTTTTGTCCCCCATATTTTTGGCACCAGGACCAGGTGCAGAGCCTGGTGCTGGTTGTTAATATATGGGGGAATCCCTGTCATTTTTCCCCCTGTATTTTTACAACCGGGACCGGCTCAAAGAGCCTGAGGCTGGTTATGCCTAGGAGGGGGGACCCCACGCATTTTTTTTCTGGATTTATTGAACACTTTTGTGCCGTCCATGAAGTTTAATCCAGGCCGCCCACTATTCGTCAATTGGTCCGTTTTTTGACAGCGGGACTGTCGAATCCGTTATTTATTGAATATGTCGAATTCAGGTCCCGGGGAAGGGTTTCGCCTGTCGAATTGTGTCGAATCCAAAAACGGTCGAATTCCAGCCAGCATTCGACCGCAATTGCATATACCCCCATATATTTTAACAGTTCGGGACTAATGTTATTGTGTTTGGCAAAGTACAGTACTATACTTTAGCATCAGTATTGTTTTTTTATGCTCCATACTCTTACACACAGCTGTATTATATAGTTTTCCCACATAGATATACCTACATAGACACATGAATATTGAAATCATACAACATATTTTATCCTCCTTGTTATGAATTATTTTACTTTATCTGAGCTACTGTATGCCATTTCTAAGTGTCTGTCCTAGTGACCTTGCTACATGAAGTACAACTCTTACACCTTGTTGAACTACTGGTATATACACATTTAACCAAGTTTGGATTTATTTTACCTTAAAACTGTAGCAAATCACCAATGCTAGTGAGCCCTGACAGCAATGTTTGGTAGTGTTTTCAGTGGCAGTTGATGTAGCTCCCCTCTTTGAATTTTGAACTGTGCCGCAGCTCCGGCTCTGGAACCACCACTGGTAGCAATTGTTTAATGTAAATACAATGCTGGAAAAAAAAATACAGGTTCACACTCTAAGCAACAATGAGGTTCTTAGCACATTTGTTCAAAGTACGTGCCCATCCACTATGTTAAGGTGAACCCCATCAGATGGGTCCCTAATATACCTAATACTAAACATTAAATCAATTTATCAATGGCTTTCAATAATAGTGTCTATTCTAATATTATTTTACCCAAAAGGAGATCGAGCAGGGTCAAGTGAAGTGCTACATATTGGAAAGTGACATGCACTCTTGGATAGACAGTTTAATTGTGATCAGAGATTTAAAGTGGGAGCTGTCCATAGTGTTGAAATGCTATCAAGGCAGAAGAGACACTGCAGACCTGATTCTTCTAATACATGCAAATGAGCACAGTGAATATAAAATTCTTATGTTTTAAAATACTGCGAAAAGATTGAGCTTAAATTTAATATATGCCTGCAAGTGGTTGATTACATTTTCAGATCCCTCTCCGCAAAGTAGATACCTTCATAGTAATTGACTAAAAGGTTAAAGTCCTTTATACTTTGAGAAAAGATAATCTGTCATAGGCTACTTGGTGAAACAATACAGTGGAGATTGGAACCTAAATAAACTTCAAAAATTATTGCCATCAGTGAGATAGACTAAGAAAGGACGGTATTCTCTTAAGAATTTGTCAGGTTTCATCAATTGGCAAACAGTGAATAGCCATCACAACAGCCACAGTAAGCATAATCCTTACATATATTACAATTTCAGATGCTATGGGGTGCCAGCTGTGCCAGCTGCTGATGAGGAAAAAATGCCTACCTTTGCAGCACTTTTAAAGAGGACAAATGTTCCCCTTTGCAGTACTGCTGAAAGGGATAAATGTTCACCTTTGTAGAATGCAGTGCAATGTTTTTTTTCTCCAGAGGGGGCTTGGAAATACCTCCTGGATTTTGCCATGTAACTCAGTGCCCAGGTACCGCTCAGCTCTCTGCAGCCCTGCAGATGCTAAAATAGTTCTTCACACCCAGAGGCATGTGAATGTGTGGATATTCCCTGTAGGACACCACCTATAATCATTGGAAACAGACTTAGGTAGAGGCGCCACCAAAAGCATTGATATGTATCAGAGAGGACCAATTGTTCACTGTGTCCCTATATACATCAAGACCATAGTACAGGTGAGCTGTGAGGTGTTACAGTCACTACTGTACTGTATAATTTTTTTCTGTACCAGCTTTAAATAAATGAGGCATGATAGACTGTAAATGTGGAGTAATATGTGTCAGATTTTTATAAATATGGGAAATCCATTTCCACAGTAAATATTACATTTTAATAGCCCCTAAAATGTCTTTAATGTCATAGATAATGTTATCTGCTAAACGATATAGGAAATTATCATACTCAGCTATCATTGTTTTTGAACTGTTATTCTTTTGTTTCTAGTTCACTGTTAATTCTGCAACAAAATTATCATAACGCATCAATTACTCTATTTAAAACATTTGTTTATGTAGTGCTTCCATTCCTAACTAAAATCTAATTGAGTTGGTCAGGTTTTAATCATAGAGCACAAAATGACTCTTTCCCCAATCACAGTAAATCTAATTGACTTGCAAAATGTTGAATATTGATATTGAAACCACAGACTACAGTACATACTGTATTCAAGTTTAATTAGTGCCTCATTATAATGAGAAAGCAAATTAGGCAGCTAAGGGGTGAGCCTTACTAAGCAGCAGTTTAGAATTAGGTTTGAAAACTGACACACATCATGGGGGGAATATAATAGGGTGTGAGAATCAGAATGTGAGAGATTTTGTGGGAGTTCTCCTGTGTTTTTGAAGTGGCAATCATTTACAATGCAAAATTAACCTGGAGAACGCTTACACAATCTCTCACTTTCTGATTCTCATACCCTATTACATCCCCCCCACCCTGCCGTTCCCCAATGTAGCCAAAACTTCGGATATACTATCTTTTGGAGGCTAAAAGCTCAAACCGCAGCCAGTGCATGGCAGTTTTCATCCCAAATCTTGTTTGTGTTTGAAACATGCCTTTTTACTGTTCAGTACGTTCCTCAAAACACACAGGACTGTGACCCCAGAACATCTACTGAAACTTTGGAACGTGAGTGTGAAAAAGAGAGAATAGTTGTATAGGAGAGCACAATGCACTTGCTCTCTTCATGCCTTGATATATCTCCCAAAAAATCCTTAAAAAAAAGCAAAATAATAAACATAATCGAAAATTACAGTACTGTAAGCATATGTATCTAAGTTATCCAATCAATCTAATTAATTACAATATATCACCTGTAATACACATATCTATTATTATTATTTTAGTAGCAGTGCATTAAGGAAGCTTCAGAATAAGAGTTACTGTTTATCAATCATAACTGTATTGATTTCAAAGTGAAACTATCTCCATGAGACTAAGTTGTTTAATGGCTGTCATTATTTATTTATCAGATATATCAGTATTTCTGTCCACACAGCAGAGAATGAAAGTCATATAATCAACATATCATTGGACAGTTTACCGTAAACAGGGTAGGCAAAAACCTGAGCATCCACTCCAGTGTCGGGCTGGGGCAAGAAGGGCCCACCGGGGTAATGCAGTGGTAGGGGCCCATGCTTAAGGGTGTGGCCAGGCAATAGTGGAGGTGTGGCCCACCACAACAGAGGCCCCCGCTAACTGTAAGAGTGCATGGCTGGGCTCATAGTCCTGTGCAGTATAAGGTAACATATGTATAATGTATAATTAAAGTGCACTAGGATACAGTTTGGAATCTAATTCCTAGAGGAGGAGGTGGGCCCACAGGCAGTGGGGCCCACCGGTGGTTTACCCTGTTCCCCTGTGGGCCAGTCTGACCCTGGTCCACCCACTGAATGGTGAAAAGCACTTATCTTACCAACCTGTGATCACATGTGTTTGTTCGTTGTTGATCCATATAATTTTTTTAATTGAAGTTTATACTAGCAAAACACTTTCACTGAGTTTAGAATTACTACTCTACTCAGTGCCAAGAGAATTAAATTTAAAGCAAAATATAATTATAGAAAACAGTGGCAAATACATGTAGGGTTGAAATTATTTGCCGCATGTCTTTGAAAAATATACTGATTTTGAAGAGTTAACAAGAACAGTATCCTGATTGTTTAGATTTTCTTTAAAAGTTCAGTGTAATTTCAATGTACTTTCCTGTGATATAAGAATGCAATATAAGAATGCAGAGAAACGTGTTAGTACTTTGTCACACTTGTGCATGCTGCTGTTTTCATTTTTATGAGTGCATCAAGTTACATAAACCACTACAAATAAACCACTACAAATACAGAAATACAAGTTCAGATTAATATACATGGGGACCCAATAAAACACACCTGATCACACATGGGGCCTAATTCAGGGTTGATTGCAAAAGCAAAATTTTTCTCTAATGGGCAAAACCATGTGCACTGCAAGTGGGGCAAATATAACATGTGCAGAGAGAGAGAGTTAGATTTGGGTGGATTATTTTGCTACTGTGCAGGGTAAATACTGCCTGCTTTATTTTTACACTGCAATTTACACCCAAATCTAATTCTCTCTGCACATGTTATATCTGGCCACCTGCAGTGCACATGGTTTTGCCCATTAGATTTTGCTTTTGCGATCAACCCTGAATTAAGTACCTCATCACAAGTTGCTAAAATAAATTCAATTATTTTCCCCAGTTCAGTGGGTGAATAGTCAGGACTTTGTCTATACCTGTAAATAGCTCACTGATAACTCATAACTGGTTTTGGTTCTAATTTCATCTTTGTTTTATGGTTTGCAAACCATCCTCAAGTTTTTTGGTTTGGAATTCAAATTATTTTTACAATCCAAAACCTGAAATTTGGAATTAAAATTTGAATACCGAACCGCAGGAAGATCCGCAAAACTTAGGTGGTTTTGGATATCTATAGAACCAAATCGCACATTTCTAATATGCACACCTAGATATTATATCCCGCACAGGGGTGTTTCTTTGATAAATTTGCCTCTTAGAGTCACTACCATATTTCTACAAGTTTAAAAAACATGATGTATTTATGGTAGAAAAGTGTCCTTTATATAGTACAGTAGTTTTGTTTATCTCACCTTCTAAATAGTGAGGTGCAGATCTAAACTACAGTACTGTAGGCTGACATTGAAACAATTCAGCTATAAATCTACCATATGCAATGTAAAATACACTCAGTACTTTATGTTCTGAGTCAAAGACTAAATCACTTATTAATTATGAAAGCCTGACAGGATATTTTAAAAACAAATACTATTTTCATACTATCTTGACAATGTTTTCTTTATCGCAAGGACAAATTAAAATGAGTTTAGCAGCTCAAAGGCAAGTATATTAATGTTGGCAATAGCTGTTCATCTTTCATGATTTATTGCTTTGTTTTGCTTAAATATTTTATTTTTCAAGTGCATCACTTCATAGTCACCTAAAACCTAAGTTTTTATCACATTAAAAAAGTGTGCATTTTTAAAAATAATTTATGTTAGTCATGCTCTGGCAAAATTTATTACAATCCAATACTTGGATTATAATACATTTTTTAGGTTAATTTTATTTTGCATATTAACAGGGAAAAGGCTAAAATGTATGAATGTATAAATGTAAACATCATGATACCCTTTAATAGTGCATGGTTTAAAGATGAACTACTTACTGAATTTTAACAACCCCTCCCTTAATCCTTGTGGATTATGCCATGCAGCCATTTATCCTGGGGTTCTGGTGTACTGTAAGTATTACAACCTTGCCTGAAATCCACTTGCTTGGTTAGATGACAACAAATTATGAAAGTTGCATATTCTTATTGGTCCTTTCGAACACACACACACACACACACACACACACACACACACACACACACACACACACACACACACACACACACACCTTTTGCAGCCATTATAAAGTAGTGGAAGTATAGCTTGAATGCTTTTATTATAATGAATAAAATCTGTAAATACAGGGGCTCATGTAGAGTTGGCCATAAGAGCATTTTGCATTAAGAATTTCTAATTAGTAGCAGAGGTTGTATTTTATGAAATTCTTAACAATAGCAGTGGTTTTATTTTATTCAATGAAAATTGGTATTTAAAGTATATAAAATTCATAATAGATAAAATAAATATAATATATAAAATATAATAACTGATACAGAATCCACCGCAAGGGCAACGATAAATCCGCCCATTAATAGACATGAGTTTATGTCAAGTATTACACAGATGATTTGGATCCAAATGCAGGCTTTGCTGTATACAAAGTGTAACTAGAGATGTGTCCTCTCTCATCATTGCTGCAGTCACATTAATCAGCCCTTCTAGTTACACGTAGTCGTGAACGCGTTTCTTAAAACTGGTAGTATTTTTGTGCTTTTTCCCAAAAAAAATGCATCTTATTAACATTGCTGTGTGAATCGCAATCGTTGTGCAGCATACCTATATTCTGTTTGCGACTCCGACTGTGGGGGTAATTCCAAGTTGATCGCAGCAGGATTTTTGATAGCAATTGGGCAAAACCATGTGCACTGCAGGGGAGGCAGATATAACATGTGCAGAAAGAGTTAGATTTGGGTGGGTTATTTTAATTCTGTGCAGGGTAAATACTAGCTGCTTTATTTTTAAACTGCAAATTAGATTGCAGATTGAACACACCACACCCAAATCTAACTCTCTCTGCACATGTTATATCTGCCTCCCCTGCAGTGCACATGGTTTTGCCCAACTGCTAAAAAAATTCCTGCTGCGATCAACTTGGAATTGCCCCCTGTATCTCCATATGAAATGCTACATTACAGAGTTTTGCTTGAAAATCTCAGGGAAAATGACAGCCACGCAGTTTTCCCAGCCATTTTCCATGAGATCGGCATACACACTAGACTTTGGGACAGCTCTAGGGTCTCCTTGTGACCCTGGTGCCAAGAGTCTACTGCTCTGCCAGCTAGATAGGAGGGAGCCCAAATGGAGACCGCTCAAGGTCCGAAATGTTTAAACATTTCCTTGCACAAAGCTTTAACTTATAAGCATTTAAAATATTTTAGAGCATGCTTGCCTCAATTTTTTTTTACTAAACAAGCACAGAAAAAAAAGAGATTAGTATATAAATATTTTTTGTGCCCATTTTAGGAGAATGGATTTGGCATGGGATACATACAGTATAGTGACAATGTTTTGTTAAAAGGTCAATTTAATTCTAGTTAGAAACTTCTGCCCAGAAGAGCTTACTATTCACGTAATTATTAAGTGACCTACAAGAACAGTGAGAAATTCTTTCACTTGCATGGTAAATTTAATCTCTAATGGCTAATGGAGGGAACACAGCACAAATATTCTTCTGAATGACATACAGTACGTTACATCAGCCTGAAATGTTAACCATTTGTAAATGGAATATTACTAGAAAGAACACTAGCATAAAGAAACACAAATCTAGTCCAGTGATTCAAATAACACCCAATCACTATATAAAGACTGCAATTTTAAACCACTTAACCTAAAATAGTTCAACATTTTTAATGTCAAGAGGAGATTAAAACAGCCTACAACATTTGTAACTCACTTAAAAAAGGATAAAGCCATCTGTTCTATAAAAGAAAATTGTATTCAGTAGTCACTGCCCTCCCTTTTTGTAAATATCTATTCCCAGTGTGGACATCTTTTCATGTTGATTTTCAACATAGAAATAAATCTTTAGATCTTTTTTAAAATGATTCCCATTCATGAAAAAGTATAGTTGTTAGTGTTGAGTAGCTCTTAATCCCATTTTGTTTCGCAAGACATGTAAATTAGCATTTTCGTTCAAGCCTTCCAGAATTTAATACATTTCATGTAGAAATGTGATCTATCTGGAAGCTGCACTACCACCTAGCTAGGAAACTATCTACCCATATTTCTCTCACATTCCACCAAAAACTGTACAGGGGATAAATCATTAGGGTGTGATATGGAAGGTAGATAGTAACAAGGTCGACAGTGTCTAGGTCGACCACTATTGATCAACAGCAACTAGGTCGACAGGGTCTCTAGGTCAACAGGGTCTTTAGGTCCACATGGTCTAGGTCAACAGGTCAAAAGGTTGACATGAGTTTTTTATTTTTTTTTGGTGTTGTTTTCTTCGTAGAGTGACCCGGAACCCCAATTAGTGCACCGTGTCCCCTCGCTCTGCTACTGCTCCGCTCGGCACAGATTACCATTCCAATTGTAGTCCACGTGGATCTTAAGTATGAAAAGGTTAAAAAAAAAGAAAAGAAATTGTGAAAAACTCATGTCGACCTTTTGACCTGCCGAACTAGAACATGTCGACCTAGAGACCCTATTGACCTAGAAACCCTGTCGACAGAGCCGGTGCAAGGTTTCCCGGGACCCTAGGCAAAACTTCTGCTACTGCCCCTTCCCCCTACCCGCCCTTCAGGTGAAAGGCATGCTGCTGCTCTCCCCCACCCCCAGTCTGTTGCATGGATGCTCTCTTTTCCCCATCTCCCCAGTCTGTGTGGGTGCCTGCTGCTCTCACCAGCCCCCCTCCCCCCACTCTGTTAAAAATGTCTGCTATTCTATTCCCCCCACCATCTGTGTGTATGTTGTGCTCATCCCCCCAGAATGTGTGCATGCCTGCTGCTCATCTCTGCCCCCCCTTCCCCTTCCTGACTGCTGCTCTCCCCCTCTTTCCTTATCAAATGCAGAGAGTGCACTGTACAGCCACCTTACCTGCAGGCTGCGATGCAGAGTTGGGACTGAGTAGACTGTGAAAGAACCTGGAATGAAGAGCAGCGCCGCATGTCACCCCTGGCCAACACTCCAGGAGCTGTCAAATTTACTGCCTGTGGCTGGAGGCTGCAATACGGGAGCTTGGCAGTTGCTGCTACTGTAAGATATGAGTGCCTGGGGTATTGCAGCACCTGTGGGAGGTAGGACCATGCTACATTTTCCAGGCATCTGCAGCAGGCCGCCCCCTCAGGTTCCGGTGCCCCTAGGCAGCTGCCTAAAGCTGCCTAGTGGAAGCTCCGGCCCTGCCTGTCGACCTACTTACTGTCGACCAATAGTGGTCGACCTAGACACTGTCAACCTAGTTACTGTCGACCTAGAGACCGGATCCCAATCATAAGATGCAGTTTATGACTAGTCTTAGCACTCACACACCATTACCGTTGCTTTTAAACTTAGCTAACAAAATTTCCAGTCCTGTATTAAATGCAGCCATTTTTCCCAGGGCTTCTGTTAGGGATATGGGGTAGCTTAGGAAAACAGATGCAGATTTTTTAAAGATTGGAGAGAGATAAAGTACTAGCCAATGAGCTTCTAATAGTAATTTTACAGGCTGTGTTTAAAATAGGACAGGAGCTGATTGGTTGGTACTTTATCTTTCTATACTGTATCTCTCTCCAAGCTTGGATAAAGCTCACCTTTTGTTTACTAAGAAGTAGTTAATCTTTAAAAATGAATGCTGCTCAACATGGAGAACTGCCCCAAAGCAAGTCTGTCTTTTATGTAGATGTCTAAAGAGTGGCCCTCACATAAGACTTTTTCTTTTGAAAATCTTGCTCGAATAGAACTAAATAGCTCAAGAATTGTTGAGGTGATGGAAACTACAAGTAAGAATCAATGGCGAATGTGCATTGATTGGACATGAGATCTAATCAGTTACTACATTCCATTCGCTGGTTCCATCCCTCTAATTCCAGAGGGGCTCAGTAGACAGGAGACTCATGTGTCTGTTCAGTCTGCGCTATCTTGTGCTGCCATAAGTCCAGTGCTGCTTCTGTATAAGTCCAGTGCAGTGGTGTTGTGTTGTGTTGTGCTGCATCAGTCCAGTGGTGGTGTCCTGTGCTGCCATAAGTCCAGTGGTGGTGTCCTGTACTGCCATAAGTCCAGTGCTGCTGCTGTATAAGTCCAGTGCAGTGGTGCTGTATTGTGCTGCATCAGTCCAGTGGTGGTGTCCTGTGCTGCCATAAGTCCATTGCGTGCTGCTGTATAAATCCAGTGCAGTGGTGCTGTGTTGTGCTGCATCAGTCCAGTGGTGGTGTCCTGTGCTGCCATAAGTCCAGTGGTGGTGTACTGTGCTGCCATAAATCCAGTGCTGCTGCCGTATAAGTCCAAGGGTACTGCCATATAAATCCAGGAGTACTGCAGTATTATTCCAGTGTTACTGCCGTATAAGTCCAGTCCACTGATGCAGCCGTATAAGTTCAGGGGTCCTGCCGTATAAGTCCAGTGGTACTGCCATATAAGTCCAGCCCAGTGGTGCAGCCGTATAAGTTCAGGGGTACTACTGTATAAATCCAGTGGTACTGCCGTAAAAGTCCAGTCCAGTGGTGCAGCCATATAAGTCCAGGGGTACTGCCATATAAGTCCAGTGGTACTGCCGTATAAGTCCAGTGGTACTGCTGTATAATTTCAGTCCAGTGCTACTGCCCTATAAGTCTAGTGGTACTTCCGTATAAGTCCAGTCCAGTGGTGCGGTCTTGTGCTGCATCAGTCCAGTGGTGGTGTCTTGTGCTGCCATAAGTCCAGTGGTGGTGTCCTGTGCTGTATTTTATTTACTCCAAATAAAAGGGTTATATACTTATATTATTATCCAAATATTTTTTACAGGGTTTGCCCTGTTTGTGTGGTGTAGGGGTCCGCTCGCCTGTGCTGCATATTATTATAATAACTCCAAATAAAAGGGTTATTTTTATCCAACTTATTTTTACAGGCTTTGCCATGTGTGGTGTAGGGGTACGCTCACCTGTGCTACATATTATTATAATAACTCCAAATAAAAGGGTTATTATCCAAATTATTTTTATAGGCTTTGCCATGTGTGGTGTAGGGGAACGCTCCCCTGTGCTGCATATTATTATAATAACTCCAAATAAAAGGTTTATTATTATCCAAATTATTTTTACAGGGTTTGCCATGTGTGTGTGTGGTTTAGGGGTGTGTTCGCCTGTGCTGCATATTATTATATAACTCCAAATAAAAGGGTTATTATTATCCAAATAATTTTTAAAGGGTTTGCCCTGTGTGTGTGGTTTAGGGGTACGCTCACCTGTCCTGCACATTGTTCTATAACTCCAAATAAAAGGGTTATTATTATCAAAATAATTTTTACAGGCTTTGCCGTGTGTTTGCCCTGTGTGGTGTAGGGGTACGCTTGCCTGTGCTGCATATTATTATTATAATAACTCCAAATAAAAGGGTTATTATTATCCAACTAATTTTTAAAGGGTTTGCCCTGTGTGTGGTTTAGGGGTGTGCTCGCTTGTGCTGCATATTATTATATAACTCCAAAAAAAAGGGTTATTATTATCAAAATTATTTTTACAGGCTTTGCCCTGTGTGGTGTAGGGGTACACTCGCCTGTGCTGCATATTATTATAATAGCTGCAAATAAAAGGGTTATTATTATCCAAATTATTTTTACAGGCTTTGCCGTGTGTGGTGTTGGGATACGCTCGCCTGTGCTGCATATTATTATATTAACTCCAAATAAAAGGTTATTATTATCACAATTATTTTTACAGGCTTTGCCATGCGTGGTGTAGGGGTCTGCTCACCTGTGCTGCATATTATTATAATAACTCCAAATAAAAAGGTTATTATTATCCAAATAATTTTTAAAGGGTTTGCCCTGTGTGTATGGTTTAGGGGTACGCTCGCTTGTGCTGCATATTATTATATAACTCCAAATAAAAGGGTTATTATTATCCAAATTATTTTTACAGGCTTTGCCGTGTGTTTGCCCTGTATGGTATAGGGTAACGCTCGCCTATGCTGCATATTATTATATAACTCCAAATAAAAGGGTTATTATTATCCAAATTATTTTTACAGGCTTTTCCGTGTGTTTGCCCTGTGTGGTATAGGGGAACGCTCGCCTATGCTGCATATAATTATATAACTCCAAATAAAAGTGTTATTATTATCTAAATTATTTTTAAAGGATTTGCCGTGTATGGTTTAGGGGTACGCTCTCCTGTGCCACCAATATTGTGCGTGTATTATATCTGGGCAAAATCCAGCATGTCCCATGTTTTGCACATACAATTAATTTGGTGGTGCAGAATTTTTTGAGAAATGACAGGGGCGGCCAGGAGATGCTGTCAGTGGACAGAAAAATTGCTGGCCACTTTCGACATTCAGCCACTGCGTGCCACTCCTAGATGGGCCAGGTGTTTGTGCCTCAGTGAACCTCTTTTTCTTCTTTGCATGATGTGCTGTTTGGGGCCTAGTTTTTAAAAGTGCCATCCTGTCTGACACTGCAGTGTCACTCCTAGAGGGGCCAGGTGTTTGTGACGCACACTTGTGTTGCTTAGCAAAGTTATCCAGCTACCTTGGTGCAACCTTTTGTCCTAAAAACAATATTGTGAGATGTTCAGAATAGGCTGTAAATGAGTGGAAATTAATGTTATTGAGGTGAATAATACCGTAGGATCAAAATTACCCCAAAATTCTGTGATTTTAGCTGTTTTTGTGTTTTTTTCAAAAATCATCCAGATCCAAAACCAAAACCCAAAAGGGTGGTTTTGGCAAAACCAATCCAGATCCAAAACACGATTGAGGATCCAGATCCAAAACCAAAACACGAAAGTGCCAGCCGCACATCTCTACATTATAGTGTGTACATTTTGAATGTAAACATTCTGACTGCATCCCCCAAAAATAAAATAATATTAACTCAGGTAGATACATAATGTACTATAATACTAATACCATGTATTAACTTAAACACAAGCCATTGAATATTATACTGTATCACTGGATCTATTAATTACAATTAAATGTGATAATTCATTCAGCAATATTTTACTGATTATGTACTGCACAACAATTTCCTTACACTTTCTGTTTCTAGAATGACACAATAATAATAATAATAATAATAATAATAATAATAATAATAATAATTATTATTATTATTATTATTATTATTATTATAAACCAGTTTAATAAAAGCTTCACAATACAAAGATGTGCTATTGGGTAACCTTGCTTCTTCAGCTCAGTCTGTAACTTCACACTTGTCTCCAAACTGTGACGATGATGTGCAGCCTAATCCTCACACACACAATGACATTTTTGGGTAGGTCAGGGAACGTTGTGGCATGTCACAGCATCTACACTACTCATTTGCTTCTATTATAAACATTCTGATGATCTGATTAGCTACAGATTGTTTTAATAAGAAGCAGCTACATTGCATTCAGGCCTGGCAACAGGATGGTGGGGGGAAGGACACAAAGGGGACTCTTGTACTGGTATCCAAGACTCCAAGGGACCCCAGACCCTTTTGAATCTTGAGAGACCAGTTCCTCTGTTTCCCTTGCCTGTGCCACTGCCGTGCTGTTTTCAGCAGGTTAGAAGGGACTGGGAGCCCAGCTGCCCACCGGCGACAGGCAGTAGAACAATTACAGTAGGTGTGTTTTGCACTGAATCAGCATGCGTGACTTCATGACGTTGCACTGCTGGACAGCAGAGGAGCAGAGCTGCCAATGAACTGAAGATGGAGCAACAGAATAAGTAAGCATGCAGCAGGTGGTAAGTGTGGGCTAAGGTGACATGGGTCTGGTGGTGGTTTGTACAGCTGTGGATGAAGTGATATAGGAAAAAAGGCTGGGAGAAACAAGGGCAGGCTGAGAGACATGGGGAGACTGAGAGACATGGGGGAAGGCTGAGAGATGATAGGAGTGGATGACTGGAGATGGAGACATGGGGGGATGAAGTTGGAACACAGGGATGGTGCTGGAGAGACACGGACAAGGATAAGGCTGGAGCAATGCAGGTAAGGTCACTCCTCCTCTGTATCGCTCCAACCTTATTTAGGTTCAGACTTAAAATTTCCAGGCTTAAAAGATGGGGGTGAGGCTGGAAAGACTGAGGGGGATGAGCCAATGGCTGACCAGATGAAACCTGCCGGGGAGGGATGGGGATCCCAAAAACATGAGTGTACCGGGACCCAAGATTTTTGTTGCCGGCTCTGATTACGCTATGGGTCAAAAGCCATCCAAATGTGAAGAGAACCTCATACAGGACTTGAAAAACAAGCCAGTGCTTGAGTAATACTGTCGGTGTATCTTATACAGTATCTTGCCATGCATCAAAACACACCTCATTTGATCCTCTGTAATAAAGAAGGCCTGCAGTAAATGGCAGTGTAACCAGTGTATGCAAAATAAGCACATTATCCATACATTACTGGAGGAGAATGTTTTGCTGTTTTTTTTCTTTAATAATATCTAACTATGAAGAACACCTCAAGAGTAAGTAGGGAATATCCACCAGTAAAGCATTTAGGTATTTATAAAGACAGATTATAAAAATGATCTTGCAATAATGCTTCTGAAAATCCATTTTTCACACAATAATTATGTTTTTCTCCATGGAATGAAATTATTCTTTGTTGTTACAAATTTCATTGTAAGCCTCATCATCACACTAAGCACCCCGTGGAGACATGTGCACATAAAGTCAATGATAAAATAATGCTAGCACAGCTATTACCATTGGAAATGCAGAATAAGCACATAAGAATAATACACAACTATAGAGGCATTAAAATCAATGAATTCAGTAAAATTAGCAAGATTTTCTTTATGTGAAGATTGTTCCTAATTTAGATTTAACTAGCATACTCGCAGTATGTACTTTTTTTTTATATTTCCTTCATAACAATGTATTAATCATTTGTAATCATGAAAGGCTATAAGGGATGTCATTTATTTCACACTTCACCAGGGAGAGCTGAGTACGCCCCCAAAATGCTGATAACAAAGTCGTGCATCAACTCTCCCAAGGCCATGCCCCTCCCACCCAAAGCCACGCCCCATTTTTGGGTTGTGCACACTGTTGGGGTCCCGATCTGCAGGTACCAAAATTTGGAAAGTATGTATACATGCTCTTACTATGACGCAAATTATAAATAGGGATTGATCTATCTATCTGTAGCTGGCTAGCTAGCTAGGAATCCGGTCTTTAGGTCGAAAGTAAAAAGGTTGACAGTCAAAAGGTTGACCATTAATGGTCAACATGCATGAGGTTGACACGGTCAAAAGATTGACATGACAATGGTCAACACAACATATGGTCGACATTAGTTTTTTACAAATGTTTTTCATGTTTCCAAATTTTTCATACTTTACCATCCACATGGACTCTGATTGGGACCTTTGCCAAAGCATAGTGAGCCATGCGAGGGGATGCAGTACACTAATTGGGGTTCCCGATGGTTGGATGGAGTAAACTACACCAAAACACATTCAAAAACTTATGTCAACCTTTTTCTGTGTAAACCTTTTGACCATGTCAACCTTTTGCCCATTTTGACCTTATCCATGTCAACCTTTTGGGGTCAATCTAGACACTGTCATCTTTTTCAATGTCAACCTAATGATCCACCCCCCGCTAGCTAGCTAGCTATTCCATGCCATAAACCAAGTGGGGAAAAAAATCTTAAATTTAGATAACAGGATTATCTATACCAGGATCTTCTTTGCTGCAAGTAATTTATTATATAGGGTTTTTACAAGGTGTAGCCTTTTGGTCTACATAAGTAAAGAAACTTCTTGTGCATAGATGAAGACTGAGTATTGCATACTGAAAGTAATACCCAAAATAAAAGGACAAATCACACAATTCCTGCATTGTCATTAAGCTCACCAAGGGACTCCCCTTACAGGTAAGAATGCTATTAACACAAAAGGAGGGGTGCTAAATGCTTAATAAAGAAAATAAGTAAATAATGGTAGAGCACATAAGCAATGAATGACTGTCTCCATTCATATAAATATATACAGTTTATATAAACCACAGAAGCTCTGCATTCACCACAAACTTGCCTACTCTCCTGGAAGTTGCGGGATGCTCCCAATGTTTGGGGAAGCCCCCCACACCGCCAGAAGAGCCGGCAGATCTGCCACACCCTAGTAAAGCGGACAGGATGCAGAGATAATCACCGGCATTCCCGTATCCATGGGGAGGGGGAACGGCTAAATGCTGCAAATTGCACCATTTTAGCCCCACCTCCTTCCCACAGACCCACAAATGACATCATTTTCCAGAGGTTGGGGCAAGGATTGATGATCTCAGAGTCTTGCTCCGTCCCATGAAGTATGCTACAGCAAGAAATGTGAAGTAGGTACATTAAGTATGATTCATCATATATTTTATAAACTGTGGGGGAGATGTATTATAGCACCACATATTGTGCCGTTACAGCACTTTGATCCTGATTTGGGGTCTAATTAAGATCTGATCGCAGTAGCAAATTTGTTAGCTAATGGGCAAAACCATGTGCACTGCAGGGGGGAAGATATAACGTGCAGAGAGAGTTAGATGTGAGTGGGTTATTTTGTTTCTGTGCATGGTAAATACTGGCTGCTTTATTTTTACACTGCAATTTAGATTTCAGTTTGAAGTTGAACACACCCCACCCAAATCTAACTCTCTCTGCAAATGTTATATCTGCCCCCCCCCCCCTGCAGTGCACATGGTTTTGCCATTAGCTAACAAATTTGCTGCTGCGATCAGATCTGAATTAGGCCCTTTGCTTTTCTGGTCTTAGTAGTTTATCATGATTAACCTTTGCCAACAGTCCAGTGTTTCTGCTTACTTGGTTTAGCCCAACTTTTCAGTTCTAATATTTCCGGTTCAGCTGTGTTCTTTGTCTGGGAGGTTTGCTCAGCATACAAACTGTGTTGTGTGTCTGTGTTGCTAGCTGTTGAATGACCTCTGTCGGCAATCTGCAACATTTTGAACTGAGCAGGTATGAAAGTGGCAGTCCATAAAGTCTCACACTGCCAGTGCAATGTTGTCTATAGCCTTGCTGTGTGCTATCCAGTGAACTCCTATAAATATGATTCAGAGACTCTCAGTGCAGTTACCACCTTGCTGCACCATTGATTACACCATCGGTTTCAGCCGATATTCCTGCTTCATCTTTTCTGGACGATATTCCTGTTCCATTAGCTCCAGCCCATATCCCTGTCCCATTAGTTCCATATGATATTCCTGCTCCATCAGTTACAGCTCATATTGCTACAAAATCAGTCCCGGACGATCCAGCTATAACATCGGCCCCAGCGGATACTAATATTATTTTATTATTTATTTATTTATTATTACCAGTTATTTATATAGCGCACACATATGCCGCAGTACTGTAGAGAGAATACTTGCCCATTCACAGCAGTCATGCCCCAGTGGAGCTTACAATCTATATTCCCTATCACATGTACACACAGACACATTCACACTAGGTGTAAAGGAGAAAATATACAGCGCTAAAAACTGGATATAAAACAATATATCTTTTTTATTTGTTAACTTTAAAAAATCTAGTTGCAACTAGCAAATGACATATAAATTACTGGATAAAAATTAGCATAGATGTAGACAAAAAAGGGCAAACACAGCACAGTGAATTGTTTGGTATATTACACGCTTTTAGACACGCGTTTCGCTGTGTCAACAGCTTTGACACAGCGAAATGCGTCGGTTTTAAGGAGCCTGTCATCACAGACACTACATCTATCCTGGAATACGCCTAGAAGTCCGCCTACGATCTCTAACGGGGAACTTGTTGCTGTCCGAGAAAGGAGTACAGGACCAAGCTTACCAACAGGACTGCAATCGTCCAGAAGCAATCAAAGGTCATTCCACCTCACTCCATATGGACTAAACAATTCCTAACAAGTGGTATTTATATCCCCTGGACTGTGGCATTTCTTCCAAGGATTACAAATAGGAGACTGTGTCTGGCTTCCTTGTGGTATTATACCAAACAATTCACTGTGCTGTGTTTGCCCTTTTTTGTCTACATCTATGCTAATTTTTATCCAGTAATTTATATGTAATTTGCTAGTTGCAATCAGATTTTTTAGGGTTAACAAATAAAAAAGATATATTGTTTTATATCCAGTTTTTAGCGCTGTATATTTTCTCCTTTACACTAATTTCTTAGGGGCTAACTACCCCTTGAACAGCTGCTTCAGGTCAAACACCTTATTTTTAAGCGCCGGGCCTTTTACTTTGGTAAACTTTCCTTGCACATTCACACTAGGGTTCATTTTTGTTTGGAGCTAATTAACCTACCAGTATATTTTTGGATTGTGGGAGGAAACTGGAGTACCTGGAGGAAACCCACGCAAGTACTGGGAGAATATACAAACTCCGCAGTTAGGGCCATGGTGGGAATCGAACCCATGACCTCAGTGCTGTGCGGCAGTAATGCTGACCATTAAACCATCCGTACTGCCTTAATACGACATCATTCAAAGCCAATCCTGCTATAACATTGGTCCCAGTTGATCTTGATACAAGATCGGTCCCAGCCAAACCTGCTACAACTTCAGTTCCAGCTGATTCTACTAAAACATTGATTCCAGTTGTTTTACCCAAATCATCAGGGCCAACCATCGTTGTCATCGGTTCCAGATGACTAATCTTCCAGTTGACATAATCCATATCCGGTAACAAGCCAAGTCTGGTTCTAAGGAACCCAGAGGGTCGCAACCTGCATGTCTGGAGCAGCCAAGCCTGAACTTCTATTACAGGGGTAAGAAAAAAGATGTGTATTCATTGCTTAATACAAAATTGGGCGATAAAACAGAGCTGGTTCTCTAAGCTGCTGTAGACAGGGAAATGTCAAACCCCCATACACAAGGAAAATACAATATAAACACAAAAACAGTGCTCAAGAAATATAAAGTAAAATAAAGAACAGGTGTTTTTCATAAAAAACAATTCTCATATATTCAATAAACACAATTGCATAAGACAAATATACACAAATTCATGAATAAAAGCTTTGAATAGAGCCTCACTACCAGTCTCTAGACCACAATAAATTGCTTGTATGGGCACAGATTGTGCCAGAAATGTCAATGCAACAGGTCAGTCTGTCAACAGGATCCTAAGGATAATATGTAAATGAGTTAGGGACATCGAGTCTTTTGGGTGAATATTTACCAATATCCCTGTAGGTATTGCCAGGTATTCCACCTAGCGAGGGTCCAGTGTGCATTTCTGATCCTACGCAAAGAAGGTGGTGGTTCTCCCTTTATTAAAGTCCACAATGGTTATGGCTGGAACCTCCCAAGATATTAGAACAGAAGCAAGATGTCCTGTGAAATGACCTGACAGTGCCCAGGTCAGAGGCTGGCTCCCTTACGCGTTTCGATGTCACTTGGCAGCTTTATCAAAGGTACTCATACTGGGCTCAATGTGCTCTTATATAAGGGTATCAATAACCATCACAATTAACACCTGTTCAAACTTAATTATAGCAATAATGTCATATTCAACATGTAGCAGCAGAGAGGCAAAGCACCTTTGAAATTCATAATCAAACTTAAAAACAAAGTTTTTAAACCTTAAAATTTTTTATTTTATCATTCAAGTTAATAATTGACCTGATCACATGATCTTAGTCACATGTTATGTGTTCCCCTTTAGTATGCTTCTGATTGGCCATCACCATAAACATTCTTGTTGTTATGGTGGCTAGCTCTGTAACATCTCATTGTTTCCTAGTCACCTGGCCGCAACATCCATTAAAAACATATTAAGTCCCGGCACCCCGAGTCATGTGACCTCGGCAATTTCCTTTTAAGGACTTCAGCTAATGTCATGCGTTCCGGTCACGTGACTCAGAAACCCTGAGCAGTAATCCCGGCCCTGACATGCACTATCACGTGACCGGTCGCCGGGTCTGTACGGGATCTTGCATGGAATCCCAATACCCCCGGATGCCACGTCACATGTTATATCATCACATTAGTGGTGATCTGACCGTTTGTACCCCGTACCACGTCACATGCCCACATTACACATTACACATTACTGAATCAATCCCTATTGAAGGGACAGTAATGGTATTGATTGAAAAAATACACTTTTGCTTAATTTCTTATTCATAATCACTATGCCGTACATACAGAGGCATACATTAAACAGTAGTTCTCACAAAAAAAAATTTAAGAATAAAAAAAATGTAAATTATATACAGTGTATATACAGAGCGAGGGAAAAAGAGAAAGGTCTATAGAATCTTCTTTATGTCTCTTTATATTTTCCTCACAAACAACCAGAATAACTTCAAGAGGAGATATAAGCATCATATGGTTTAAAAACAAAACACAAAAAAATGGAGGAGGAAGACGGAGAAAACCAGATATTCATAGAATCGAATTCAGCTCCATAGCCACATTGAGGCCATGGGGAAGAAAATAATTCAATTTAAAAATGCAGAAGATTTCTTGTTTACACAATTTACGAAAATGGCCCCCTCCTCGCTAAGTTTGTACAATATGTTCCAGACCAATTGATTTTAGTGTACTGGGATCCCCTTGTTGGTATTCTAAAAAGTGTCTAGGTATGCTATGATCTACTTTCTTATTAATAATATTACGGCGATGTTCCATAAATCTTGTTTGGAGGTTACGCGTAGCCCTTCCTATACAGTTTAAATTGCACCCACACTGTAACAGATATATGACCCAGTTTGTGCCAGAATTGATCGAACTTTTTGTACTGTAGGTATTCCCATCTTCATCTATATTCACAGTCTTTGTTTGGTTTACCACATATGTACATGTGGTGCATCAAGTTTTTCCACACTTGAAAAAAACTGTTGTTTTCATGGGCAACCACCCCCCATCCTTCTCCTTTCCATCCTAGTGAGGCTCTATTCAAAGCTTTTATTCATAAATTTGTGTATATTCGTCTTATTCAATTGTGTTTAATAAATATACGAAATTTGTTTTTTATGAAAAACACCTGTTCTATTTTTTACTTTATATTTCTTGAGCACTGTTTTTGCGTTTATATTGTATTTTCCTTACAGGGGTCCCTGGTGAAAACTACCAACATGTCTAGACTCCGTGCCTCTGGTTATGGTATTAGTCAACTCTCTATTACCAATACGACCACATTCTTCATACAAGAGAAAGAGCTATATCCGGCCAACCAGCTTTCTGCATATGCACACCAGCACGAACACAGGCCAGAAGTCTACCCCGGGAACAAAAGAATCAGCATCACTGACATGTACTTTCTGCTTGACCTCTTTACCGAGACAAAGCAGAAAGGTATATCAACTAGATGTCTTAACATCTCGTTTGCCAGAGTGGGGAAGTGAAAACTCCCCCCTCCAACAATCCCTGCCAGAGCACAGAGCACATCAGCTTAGTGCTGATGCACTATATCTCTCCTGGCTCCACTGGGCGTGCGTGAGATCTCACTTCTATCATGAGATTCCCCGTGCAGCCAGGAGTCTGGCAGCTGTCGTAGCCAGGGAAAGAGCTGTCCCTGCTGTGGTGATGGGGCAACAATATCTGCAGCTGCCAAAATCAATAGCTGTAGGTGTCTAAATTGTCAGTGCCATTGACTGTTCATACACTGCCATGTAATGTGCGCTGTTATCGCTTCACCCCATACTGACACTTCTTACATCTACCTGTGTACTCTCTATATTTTAACAGAGAATGTTAAGGGGGGTACACACAGGGAAATGTGTGTTGAGCGGGGGTGGCACTCACATTACCCAGTGGTGAAGTGAGCAATCTACTAGATTGTGCCTGCCTTCAATCTAGAACCGGCGATAGCGACACACAGGGCCGCGCATCGCTATGGGCATACACACGGAGCGATCCGTGCTTATTTTCTAAGCAATCTAGTCAGAAATTAAGCAAAAATCGCTACGTGTGTATCCCCCTTAAGTTACAGTTGTTGCATTATTTGTTAGGCTGACCAACTCCTCCAAAGTCTTCCCTAACTGGTCACTCCTACTCTATAATCTCAGAATTAGAAACATTGCAATTGCTATCACATTAAAGTGTTAAACATAACATTCTGTAAGACATGCTTATTGGTTTAAGGCTCATTAGCAAACTGAGTTTTAAAGGTAAGACCTCCATCAAGAATATAAGATATAAAATGTATATGAAAGCAGCTGACACAAGTTGTATTAAAATAGATAATATATAGTAATCCGGTAGGGAAATAAATAGTATGTAAATTGTAAAAGAGGTAGGGGCCTATGTATTAATAATCACTGTACTGCCATAATTATTGACAATCTATATTGCACTGGATATTTTTATTTTTAAATGAAAATATCCCTGCTATATAAGTGTAACTCGCAGGGACAGCAGCAGAACTAACCGCTGTCCCTGCAAGTTACTTACCCGGCATTTTGGGGAAGTCTTTACTCAGGGGAAATCGTGGACTGTATATGTGCACAGTGTCAGTTCCCGGAACAAGATGGAGGCTGCAGTAGAGGGATTGAGGGAGGTCTCTCCTGCGAGTAAAGCCTACATAGGCTTAAAGCTTTTTATACCATCTGAAGATGGTATAAACTAAAGGGGCCAAAGTCAGAAAAGCAAAGTTTTTTTTATAGTTTGTTACATACAGTAGGATGGATCGTAGTCCCCATTGACAATAATAATGACTGCGATCTGCAGCACTAATCTGCATTTGGTAATTAGTACATAGCAACAATTCATAAAATGAATCTGAAACTGCACTTTCTACATATTTTTATTACTAAAAAAATGATTGATAAATAGGCCCTTAGTAAAGTTTTTATCACTCATAAGAAACAGATGCTGCATGGAGAATATGTTTAATATACCAGGATTCACCTGCTGAAATGGATTCAGTATGATTTATCGGTGGATGGGATGCTGGCTGTCCACATCCCTACAGTGGCATCCCACCTGCCAGAATGCCAGCAGTGGAGCAAGTGCAAAGAGTCCCCATGTGGACTGTTCTCATCCACGTTGTGCGCTCAACACAGGATCTACTCCCACTCTATAGGTGTCCTGGATACCCACGAGTGGGAATAGTCCTGTTGTGCCGGGATTTCATCTGGCGCAATTGTCGGCTGTCGGGATTCCAGCATCAATATCCTGACTGCCAGGATCCTGACAGCCACTAAATTAAACGCATCCAGTTGAGAGTACTCACTCCAGTCAGCTGTTCAAAAAGTGTTTGGGATCTCCAATAGGGCAGACTGTGCTGAGATTATACTGCGCTGGTGAATACTAGTATGTGCCATTTTCAACTCTCTATTTAGCCCCATTCACCCATGACTGTGATCCGCCAGCATGTGCTGTTGAGGCGTGCTGTCCCTGCTGCTGCTCTTCATAAGTGACGTTCAGAGTGTGAGTGAGTGTGTGTGTGTCTCAGGAGGGGGGTTTTGCAAGCAATTTTCATAGCTGGGGCCCCCACAACCTCCATTGCCCTGGACCCCAACCTTAATCGAGCCCTGAAAAAGAGCAAGCCAGAAGATTACTGTAAAAACTAGCACTTCCAAGAGTACAAAACACTGACCCTGTATCAGTCCTCTATGCATTACTACTGTAACTCCAATGAGCAGTAAAAATAACAAATTTGAGTCCTAGATATTAAGTCTAGTTTACATTATAAGACTTAGAAGGCCTGATTCATAGTGGCACACAATTTGGCAGTATTGCGTTCCCAGACATAAATGAAGATATCTGCCTGTGTTTGCAAATAGCCACATCTATGTGGCTGCACCCCCCCTATCCATCCAGGAATGTAGTCATCATCATTATCAGTGTAGAATTGCACAAGCCCTTTCTTGGCGGAAAATATCTGTCTAAGACGCTATGAAAATAAGACCTTTTTTGCAAGATTTTGGAGTTTTCCCACATGTTCGAGGGTTCTTTGTTTTAGTTTTCTTATTGTCATCCTTACATATTTTAAATTGCAACTGCAAGCAGCATTACAGTTAAAGAGGTGTTTAATTGGGATGTCTTGTCCTAGTCGATCTTGGACGACCACTGTATTTTGAATCTGGGTACATGCTTTGCAATGCCCACAGGGAAAAGAGCCTTTTATTTGTATGGCATTAGAAGATCTTGGTTGTTCGTTGGTGAAATAACTCCGAACTATAAGATCCTTGATATTTTTGGATCTACACCAACTCATTTGGATTTTGGAGTCTAATAGAGGGGAGAGGTCTGCATCATGGTGCAGAATAGGTAAGTGTTTTTGTATGGCATTTTTCAGGGATCACTAGAATGAGCCTATGAATCTGATTTTAGTGTCATCCCTACCACTGTCCACTCTATTCTGAAAAAAATTGAGATTCTCTATCCATCTGAGATATCTGTTGCTGTGCTTGTCTCAATGAGCATTTGCTGTATCCCGATTCCATTTGATGGTTCGTAAGTTCATAACTCTTTTGTCTATAGATGTAATCTTCAGTACAGTTGTGTCTGAATCACAAGAACTCACCCTTAGGGACATTCTTAATAGTAGGAGGAAAGTGAGAACTGGTTTGCAGAAGAAGGCTGTTGATGGCCTGTTGATTGTATGGGTCAGTTTGAGATTGAGGTTATTGATGTTTAGTACTGGAATAAACTCTAATAGATCTTTTTCCTCTCTCTTCCAGATAATGAAAATATTATCTATATAGCGTATCCAGCTTACATTGTGGTGGTTGTATTGTCCATTCTCCTTGTTGAAGTCAAAAGCATGTTCCCACCACCCTAAGAACAGATTTACATAGGTGGGGGCACAGGTCGCCCCCATTACTGTGCCTCTGGTTTGCAGGAAGAACTGATCTCCAAATGTTAAATAATTTCTGTGTAGAATGAAGCTCAAAATATCACATAGGAAGTTGCTGAATCCATCTTCCCCCCTCAGAACCAGGAAGAATTTAGTAGCTTCTAGTCCTTTTTGATGATCGATACTCGTATAGAGTGCCTCTATATCTAAGGTTGCTAGGAGTAATTGATCTTCAAAATTGGTGTTGTGGATCTTTCAAAGAAGTTCCGATGTATCTTTCAGGTATGAGGGGAGAGTGAGAACGTGTTCCCTAAGGTGAAGGTCCAGGAACCTGCTTGGTTGTTCTAGCAATCCTCAATTTCCTGACATGATTGGTCTACCAGGGGGGTTGAGATCTGTCTTTGTGTACCTTTGGCAGTAAATAAAAAGTAGGTGTTCTGGGATTGGTGATGGTAAGGTATTGTGCTTCCTGTTTGGTAATAATGCCAGTTGTAAGGGCTTCTTCAATCATCTGATTGTATTCCTTATGGTACTTCACCATGGGATTTAGGGGGAGTCTCTGATAACATGAGGTATTGTGAAGTTGGCAATGGGCTTCCACTTCATACATCTCTGCATGCTACAGAAAAATGTTTCCCCCTTTGTCAGAGGGTTTTATCACTGTATCTTTCCAGGAACGTACTTCTCTCAAAGCTTGAAGTTGTGTGGAAGGAAGTGACTCTTTTGGAAATGTGATCAAATTCTTAGGATACCATTTCTAGAAAGACTTTTATTTCAGGACTACTACTGTCCAATGGGTAAAAGGTAGATTTGTTCTTACAAATAGGTCTCCTCTTTTCTCTCGGATTTGAGTCTCTTGCAGATTACTTATACACTGTAGATCTTCTAAGGCCTCCAAAGCCGCTTGTTTTTCTTCAGAAAGATGGGATTCTGGGATGTCACCCGGATTATTGGAGCTGTGTCTGGAAAAAAAAATTTTAGAAGTAGTTTTTTCCTGAAGAGTCTCAAATCCTTCTCCCAGGAAAATCTATTGAAGGTGTATGTTGGTGAGAACAGTCCTTTACTAAGGACTTCTGTTTGTTCAGTTGTTAAGATACGATTTGTGAGATTAATGATTTTGATATTACCATTGACTATTTGTTGCATCAATTCCTGTTCTTCCTTAACGGATAGTGGGGACTTGTTGGTGTGTCTCAATTTTGATTGTTTCGACTAGTTCATGTTCTTCCTCATGATCTCTGGCCTTTCCCTAAAAAAGAGGAGGAATCCTCACTCTCCACTTGTCTATAGCTCTGTATTCCTAGACCATTTTGTTCAGTAAAAGAGTCCTCAGTATATGAGGATTCTATTTCAGATGTGCTCGGTATTCTCTCATTCTCCTTTGTCTTTCCTTGGGTCGATAAGTATTTCATTTCATTTATCCAGTGTGAAATCCTTTTTGTCCCTATAGAAATTATCATGTTTTTGGTCTATTATTGTCTTTTCAGAGACTTCAAGATCTTTTTTATGTTTCTCAAAATTTTTCTGAAATGCAGCTAGCTGGATGGTAGAAATCTGTTAGCCTGTATCTAACAAGGCCTTCACTTGGACTATGTCAATGTAAATTGGTATGATTGGGCACCTACCAATGTAACATGGCCCCCATTCCTCTCAATTGACCATTCTTCTCCCCGAGAATTGGTCATCTTCCTTGGGGTACTGGAGTTTAAATCCTCCCTTGTGTCACAATTTCTCTCATTGTGCCCACTTGGGTTGCACTGTTGGCAACCATGCCTGCCCTGGGTGTCAAATTTGTCAGATGGTCTCCTACCGCTCCTCTGCGGAGGTTCCTATCAGTCATTGGTGTCTCTTTTCTGCTGGGTTTACTACAGATGCAGGTCACTTGCATGAGTCGTTCAACTCTTCAAATCATGAATCTCCCTACATATTTCAGTCATGCTTGACGTTAACTCCTACATTTTTGCAATTAGCGCCCTGAGTGGGTCACCTGCAGTCATCTGCGCACCTTGCCCTGCTAATTCTTTAAGAATTTGATTCTCTTTAAAACCGGGTATTTCTGGAAAAGATGATTCCTGGGCCTGAGGTTGCACTACCACCTGGATGATGGCTTCTTTAAAGCTTTTCTTGTGGCAGCTGTCTATGCAGCAAACTGTGTCTTTAGGTTTCTGTATTCACTCCTTCAATAAACTGCATTACTAGAGTGTCATCTTTATTTCTAACTTCCTGCTCATCCACGGCCCTGACTGCTCGCACAAAGCCTCTTGCAATCCTAATATATAAACTCTCAAAGTTTTTCCTGGTAACTAGTATGGAGTTCAAAGATTTTGGCCAGGAACTGCAAAATTTGGTCTGTGATTTATTTTCATCTAGAGGCCATAATGCTACCTTTCACATAGCTGAGCCTTTAAGTTACCCTGATAGGGTTTCCACCTATTAAGCATCTGTCAATGCATACAAGCAAAACATGGATCGCATTCTTGTTCTTAATTCATTGAGTGTTATGTTCTTTATCTCTCATATCTCCTGAATAGGTAGGCAGGTAGGGAGGCACTAAAAAAGTAGGGCAGCATTATGGGGTTAAATTGTGCATGATGAAGGGCTTCTGGTCTAGCATTATCCACTCCTGGCTGTGGTAGGTTTGGGACATTATCAACTCCCTGCTGTGGAGGATTTGGGACTACCGATACTTGGTCTCCCTGACCAGATGCATTCTTCCTACTTTGGTTCTGAAATCCTGTTTGTGACATCAAATGTAACACCCCGGGGTTGGCGGGTGTCTATGTGGTTTGAGATAGGTATCACAGGTGTTCAGTGGCTTAGTGATGGATCCTTTCTGTAAGATCTTTGTTACCCATACCTTGTTCTATGTAAGTGGTACAGAGATTTACAGTAGGACAGATTGATATGTAAACATGCAGGTCATTTAACAGCAATCTCCATTGAGAGTACATTTTTTATTCTGCCGCAAGGATTCTGACAAAAAGAAGAGTATATGCTGATACAAGATAATTAAAAAGACATTCAAAAAGATTAAATCAAGTTGTGGCAATTCAAAGACAGTATTTTGGCATTTAACAAAGACTAAACCACTTGACAGCTCACATTCCACTAGGGGACTCAATGTCGGCTTCGGCCTGGCTGAAATCAGTGGTTAATGTCCACCCCATCTCCGTGTCTGTCTGACCCTCCCCTTTAGAATGATTGACAGTGGGAGAGAGAGAAGGCTCTTGTGTGGGCGCACTCTTATACAAGGAAGGAAATTCCTATATTAGATATTGAGAAATATTTAAAACATAGCTTTTATTGGTAATGTTTAGGACCTAATTACCCATCTAAATGATCCTTATGAAATAAAGAATTGAAAAATGTTAAAATGTTCTGGTCTCTTGCTTCAAAGAGTGATTCGGAAAGGTTGTAGACACTGGATTGTCATACCCCCATTTCCCTTGACCAGTACAGAGTTTCTGTATTAGTGGGATCGAGGAGTGGTCAAAAATATTATGGATACATTTAACTATAATACCTTATATTAAGTTATAGTTAATATTCAATGGTCACCAATATTTGAACACCTGAAATATTGACAGATATCACATTGGTAAAAAATGAGGTGTTGCACTGCAATGGACACGGATTAAATAAAAGAGAAGGATAAGAAGGTACTGAATAGAGTTAGTGGTGATACTGCTGTTGGTGTCCCTTCTCACATAGAGAGGAAAATAAATCCTACTCTACAACACCAGGTATTCGCAGGCAGTCTCCTCTCCTGGTACTAACCCGGCCCAACGCTGTTTAGCTTCCAAGATCGGACGAGATCGGGCGTTGGCAGCATGGTATGATAGTAGAGGATTATGCAATCTGTACACCAATGAGAGTGCACCTATATAAGAAATTATGGAGTAGGAAATAATTCGAAAATAGGGAAGAGGGATGAATAAGTGAAGTGGGTGAAAATATGTGGATCTGCTTTCCACGTTAGGCACGGTTCAGCAGTTCCCACATCCGTGGTACTGTGTTCCGTGGATCGTGGATGAGAGTCCACGAAATTTTTGTTGAGAGGAAAGAGAATAAATTAGTGTAATAACATTCCAAGACAGAGATGGGTGTCGTGTCCACATAAAGTGAATTCTGGGCAATACCAGTCACTATAGCTGATGTTGTGCTCCTATCATAAGCTGTTGTTATTGATGGTGATATAGAGCTTTGCAAATATATTCTCACAGCATGTGTATATCTGACACATTAGCAATCTAGGACAACATACAGTTATGGTATTCAGATGTCAAAAAAGGGGTCCAGAATTGCATAGATTATTGTTGAAAATTAGACCAGCGTAACTGAATCATTCCCTTAATTGGAAAATAAAGCAGCCTGTTTTTCGAAGTAAACAATCTTGACACAATAATGTCTAGCAGGTACTGAAAGTTATGCAGGTTATGACAAAGGAGAAAGAAAAGAATAAGTAACAGTGTCCTAGCCTCTGTTGGAGATTATAATTATAATTACAGCCTGTATCAAAAAAGCAATTTTCACATGAAAAAAAATATTTTTTTGTTATTAACTCTGGTGTGCAGATTATATGGATACAAATGTGTCTGATTAGAGATACA
Source organism: Pseudophryne corroboree (assembly GCF_028390025.1). Classification (NCBI taxonomy): domain Eukaryota; kingdom Metazoa; phylum Chordata; class Amphibia; order Anura; family Myobatrachidae; genus Pseudophryne; species Pseudophryne corroboree. The sequence goes on along the minus strand of NC_086450.1, from coordinate 327,198,137 downwards.
ATGTTACTGTCTGTGGGACATGACCACACGACAGATAGGGCTTACAGAACTCCAACCAAGAGGGCAATCAAGCAGGTCAGTATATCGTCAAGTGAATAAAGGTGGTGCCAAGAGGATCGCTCCATGGGCGGGCCCCCTGTGGAAGACGCGTTTCGCCCATCAGGGCTTGTTCACTTCCGGGTTCGGGGGGATGAGTGGGGGACAGGATTTTAATAGCAGCTACACTCGTAAATTGACCAATGGTTGCAGTCGGAGAGCAGATGCAGTTGGCGGGAGTGCTACGTTGCCGCTCCCGCCCGCTGCCGATGACGGACATTGTCAGCTGATAGTTACGTGCAATGTGGGCTAAGGCATCTGCTGAGTAGCGAGCCTGAAAATGCCATCTTGATAGTGGGATAGGGTGATGTTAGGTTGAAGAGAGTGTGGGCAGGTTGGGAATAGCTGTTGTGGGACCTGGTGTGCAATCTTATTAAAGGGAAAGAGTGGCGCTGGGATGATAGAAGTGTGGGCAAATAAGGAATGCCGGACTGCAATTGATATCAGGGATCCCGGTATGGATAAAATGGAGAGAGAAGGACCGCATATTGCATAGTATAAAAGCCTGAACAGATTGGTGACATTGTGTCAAAAATTATAAACTGAAAGTTTTTTTTAAATCAAATAGATATAATTGAAAATATTAATGAAGAATAGAATTGGGTATGGGAAAAAGGGGAGGGGGAAACCAAGATAGAGTGCTGATGGACCCTGAGTGGCAGGTTATAATTAATGTGTTTTATTAAGTAGAACTGGGGACTGGAATAGTGCGTCCTAGGATGTGGGGTATGAATGGAACTGGGGTATTAATGGTGCATGCTAAGGAGTGATTTGAAGTGCCAGCTATTATATTGAATGAGTGAGTGGAATGCGTGATGGGTGTAAATCTGTAGTGGGGAGCTGTGGGGGTAGAGATTTGAGAAAGTAAAAAGAGAGTAAAATAAGAATGAAAATAAAGATAAATATAAAGGTAAAAGATTAATGAAAAATTGAACGTAATAAAGTAAAAATGAAAAAAATGAAAAATATTCATGAAAAAAATATAATATAAAGCCAGTAGTCAATAAATGAGATAGTGATTGGCTGAAAAGGCAAAAATAAATACCAGGTATTATACAGCAAAGATAATACATCTCATTTCTTGTATCATAATATAAATGATACTAAATTGATGAGATCTTTGAGCTGATCTGGTACCACTTTAATTAGGGTGAATGAATTAGCAGGACAGATGAAACTATAGCATGTGGGCATAACATTTTGCATTAAAGAAAAAATGAATAAGTATATAAGATGTTGTTATAATTACATGTGTATAAATTGTATATAAATCCCCCACGTGAGTAGGGGATAGGGCTTGAAGCAGAATTGATGTGGGAATCGGTGAAAACAAGGGTGGTGTATAGTATGAGGGCAGTGTCACCAGGTTACAATGAGGAGTGTGCCGCAGTATCGGCATTGAGAAACACGTGGGGGAAAAATATTTTTGATATGGAGGATGTCGTAGGAAATTTAACGGAATGATGAGGATGGGAGAAGGTAACTGTGATGGAGTGAAAAAGGAATTAACTGAAAAAAGTGATGGTTGGGTAACTCTCTATTAATGGATTGTGAGCAGGTCAGGAGAAATAGGGGGAAACAGGGTGCAGGTAGAGAGAAAGGGAGGGCATGTGAGAAGTGTGATAAGCAGTGCAATGTGTTTGAGGTTAAGAAAAGGTGCAGTGTAAATGTAAATGGATTGAAACTAATAAAAGGAAAACAGTAGTTCACAAGAAAATAGCGTAATTTATATTTTCATTCAGACCGGAGGGTTTGAGACTGTTGAGGCGAAAGATCCATTCGCTCTCTCTTTTATAAAGTTCCTTGGTAATGTCTCCTCCTCGTATGCCTAAATGAACACGGTCTAGGCCAAAGGCCTTAAAATCTTTAATGGATCCTTTGTGGTAAAAGTGAAAGTGCCTGGCAACCGAGGTGAGCTGTTTCATACGTGCAAGATCTTTCGATGCATTGCGAATATTGCCGAAATGTTCCAGAACCCTCTCTTTCAATTTACGTGTGGTCATGCCAACACATGATCCTCTGAGCAGTTACGTCTCAGCCTGAGATACTCCCCTTTGGGGATATATTCAATAGTCGGTGGGAAATGTGAACTGGTTTGAAAAAGGAGACTGTTGGTTGCTGTCACCTTGCGACATAGTTCAGTTTCCAAAAAACCTGTGTTCGACTTGTAAATATTGAGATCAAGAAAGGGGACCATCTCAGAGCTAATGGTGTGTGTCAGTTTGCCTAGTAAAGCCTACATAGGCTTAAAGCTTTTTATACCATCTGAAGGGGCCAAAGTCAGAAAAGCAAAGTTTTTTTTATAGTTTGTTACATACAGTAGGATGGATCATAGTCTCTATTGACAATAATAATGACTGCGATCTGCAGCACTAATCTGCATTTGGTAATTAGTACATAGCAACAATTCATAAAATGAATCTGAAGCTGCACTTTCTACATATTTTTATTACTAAAAAAAATGCTTGATAAAAAGGCCCTTAGTAAAGTTTTTATCACTGATAAGAAACAGATGCTGCATGGAGAATATGTTTAATATACCAGGATTCACCTGCTGAAATGGATTCAGTATGATTTATTGGTGGATGGGATGCTCATCCTACATTGGCATCCCACCTGCCGAAATGCCAGCAGTGCAGCAAGTGCAAAGAGTCCCCATGTGGACTCGCTGTGCTCATCCACGTTGTGCGCTCAACACAGGATCTACTCCCACTCTATAGGTGTCCTGGACACCCACGAGTGGGAATAGTCCTGTTGCGCCGGGATTCCATCTGGCACCATTGCTGGCTGTCGGGATTCCAGCATCAATATCCTGACTGCCAGGATCCCGACAGCCACTAAATTAAACGCATCCAGTTGAGAGTACTCACTCCAGTCAGCTGTTCAAAAAGTGTTTGGGATCTCCAATAGGGCAGACTGTGCTGAGATTATACTGCGCTGGTGAATACTAGTATGTGCCATTTTCAACTCTCTATTTAGCCCCATTCACCCATGACTGTGATCCGCCAGCATGTGCTGTTGAGGCGTGCTGTCCCTGCTGCTGCTTTTCATAAGTGACGTTCAGAGTGTGAGTGAGTGTGTGTGTCTCAGGAGGGGGGTTTTGCAAGCAATTTTCATAGCTGGGACCAGGGCCGGTGCTAGGGTGTTCGGCGCCCCCCTGCAAACTATAAAATTGCGCCCTCCCATATTCCGTTGGCGTGCGCCGGGAAAAGGGGTGTGGTCTCACAACTAAGGGGCATGGCCACACAATAGTACCCCCATTTAAAATTACGCCACAATGTAGCGCAATCTTATTAATCTTATACGTAATGCCCCACCCGTAGTAGTAGCGTCCTTATATGTAATGCACCCCAGTAGTAGTAGCACCCTTATACATAATGCACTCACAGTAGTAGTAGCATCCTTATACATAATGCCCCACTGTAGTAGTAGCATCCTTATACGTAGTGCCCCCCCAGTAGTAGTAGCATCCTTATACATAATGCACCCAGAGTAGTAGTAGCATCCCTTATACGTAGTGCACCCCCAGTAGTAGATGCGTCCTTATATATGTAATGCCCCCCCCCAGTAGTAGAAGCGTCCTTATACGTAGTGCACCCCCAGTAGTAGAAGCGTCCTTGTACGTAATTCCCCCCTAGTAGTAGTAGCGTCCTTATACGTAATGCCCCCCCCCCACAGTACTAGTAGCGTCCTTATACGTAATGGCCCCCCCAGTAGTAGCATCTTTACATGTAATGCCCCCCCCCTGTAGTAGTAGCGTCCTTATGCATAATGCCCCCCCAGTAGTAGCATCCTTATACGTAATGCCCCCCTAGTAGTGGTAGCATTGTTATACGTAATGCCCCCCGAGTAATAGTAGCGTCCTTATGTATAATGCCCCCTAGTAGTAGTAGCGTTCTTATACGTAATGCCCCCCCCAGCAGTAGTAGCGTCCTTATACGTAGTGCACCCCCAGTAGTAAAAGCGTCCTTATACGTAATTCCCCATAATAGTAGTATCGTCCATATACGTAATGCCCCACAGTAGTAGTAGCGTCCTTATACATAATGCACCCCCAGTAGAAGCCTCCTTATATGTAATTCCCCCGTAGTACTAGTAGCGTCCTTATAAGTAATGGCCCCCCCAGCAGTAGTAGCGTTGTTACGCGTAATGCCCCCCCTGTAGTAGCGTCCTTATACGTAATGCACCCTCCCAGTAGTAGTAGCGTTGTTACGCGTAAAGCCCCCCCTGTAGTAGTAGCATCCTTATACGTAGTGCACCCACAGTAGTAGTAACATCCTTATACGTAATTCCCCCCTAGTAGTAGTATCGTCCTTATAAATAATGGCCACCCCAGTAGTAGCGTAGTTTCACGTAATGCCCCCCTGTAGTAGTAGCGTCCTTATACGTAATGCCCCCCCAGTAGTAGTAGCGTCCTTGCATGTAATGGCCTCCCCCAGTAGTAGCGTCATTATACGTAATGCCCCCCCCCCAGTACTAGCGTCCATAAAGTGCGCGTACGCAGACATACCTCACACACACAATTCACACATATATACACACACATACACACCCACCCACCATATGCACACATACACACACACACACCACTTACCTAAGCCAGTCTCCCTCTGTACTGCAGTGCAGCCTGGTCAGTGTAGCTCCGCCCCTTCTGTCCCGTTTAGCCCCGCCCCTTTCGGCCCGTTAAGCTCCGCCCCCGTCTGTCCCGTACTCAGCCGCTGTCACACGGGGAGGGGAGGCAGGAGGTTTTTGATTCTGCAGACGCTGCTGCCAGTGACTGTCATACAGTGACAGACACAGCAGCAGCAGGGGGGACAGGAGTCACAGGACGGCGCAGCAGTGAAGGGATTCAGAGCAGGGAAAGCGCCTCTATGTCCCAGCGCCTCCCTGCACTGCATCCCTTCGCTGAGCGGGTAGCGCCGGGCCTGGCTGGGACCCCCACAACCTCCATTGCCCTGGACCCCAACCTTAATCGAGCCCTGAAAAAGAGCAAGCCAGAAGATTACTGTAAAAACTAGCACTTCCAAGAGTACAAAACACAGACCCTGTATCAGTCCTCTATGCATTGCTACTGTAACTCCAATGAGCAGTAAAAATAACAAATTTGAGTCCTAGATATTAAGTCTAGTTTACATTATAAGACTTAGAAGGCCTGATTCATAGTTGCACACAATTTGGCAGTATTGCGTTCCCAGACATAAATGAAGATATCTGCCTGTGTTTGCAAATAGCCACATCTATGTGGCTGCACCCCCCCTATCCATCCAGGAATGTAGTTATCATCATTATCAGTGTAGAATTGCACAAGCCCTTTCTTGGCGGAAAATATCTGTCTAACACGCTATGAAAACAAGACCTTTTTTGCAAGATTTTGGAGTTTTCCCACATGTTCGAGGGTTCTTTGTTTTAGTTTTCTTATTGTCATCCTTATATATTTTAAATTGCAACTGCAAGTAATGCAGTATACCACTCCTTCAGCATTACAGTTAAAGAGGTGTTTAATTGGGATGTCTTGTCCTAGTCGATCTTGGACGACCACTGTATTTTGAATCTGGGTACATGCTTTGCAATGCCCACAGGGAAAAGAGCCTTTTATTTGTATGGCATTAGAAGATCTTGGTTGTTCGTTGGTGAAATAACTCCGAACTATAAGATCCTTGATATTTTTGGATCTACACCAACTCATTTGGATTTTGGAGTCTAATAGAGGGGAGAGGTCTGCATCATGGTGCAGAATAGGTAAGTGTTTTTGTATGGCATTTTTCAGGGATCACTAGAATGAGCCTATGAATCTGATTTTAGTGTCATCCCTACCACTGTCCACTCTATTCTGAAAAAAAATGAGATTCTCTATCCATCTGAGATATCTGTTGCTGTGCTTGTCTCAATGAGCATTTGCTGTATCCCCATTCCATTTGATGGTTCGTAAGTTCATAACTCTTTTGTCTATAGATGGAATCTTCAGTACAGTTGTGTCTGAATCACAAGAACTCACCCTTAGGGACATTCTTAATAGTAGGAGGAAAGTGAGAACTGGTTTGCAGAAGAAGGCTGTTGATGGCCTGTTGATTGTATGGGTCAGTTTGAGATTGAGGTAATTGATGTTTAGTACTGGAATAAACTCTAATAGATCTTTTTCCTCTCTCTTCCAGATAATGAAAATATTATCTATATAGCGTATCCAGCTTACATTGTGGTGGTTGTATTGTCCGTTCTCCTTGTTGAAGTCAAAAGCATGTTCCCACCACCCTAAGAACAGATTTACATAAGTGGGGGCACAGGTCGCCCCCATTACTGTGCCTCTGGTTTGCAGGAAGAACTGATCTCCAAAAGTGAAATAATTTCTGTGTAGAATGAAGCTCAAAATATCACATAGGAAGTTGCTGAATCCATCTTCCCCCCTCAGATCCAGGAAGAATTTAGTAGCTTCTAGTCCTTTTTGATGATCGATACTCGTATAGAGTGCCTCTATATCTAAGGTTGCTAGGAGTAATTGATCTTCAAAATTGGTGTTGTGGATCTTTCAAAGAAGTTCCGATGTATCTTTCAGGTATGAGGGGAGAGTGAGAACGTGTTCCCTAAGGTGAAGGTCCAGGAACCTGCTTGGTTGTTCTAGCAATCCTCAATTTCCTGACATGATTGGTCTACCCGGGGGTTGAGATCTGTCTTTGTGTACCTTTGGCAGTAAATAAAAAGTAGGTGTTCTGGGATTGGTGATGGTAAGGTATTGTGCTTCCTGTTTGGTAATAATGCCAGTTGTAAGGGCTTCTTCAATCATCTGATTGTATTCCTTATGGTACTTCACCATGGGATTTAGGGGGAGTCTCTGATAACATGAGGTATTGTGAAGTTGGCAATGGGCTTCCACTTCATACATCTCTGCAGGCTACAGAAAAATGTTTCCCCCTTTGTCAGAGGGTTTTATCACTGTATCTTTCCAGGAACGTACTTCTCTCAAAGCTTGAAGTTGTGTGGAAGGAAGTGACTCTTTTGGAAATGTGATCAAATTCTTAGGATACCATTTCTAGAAAGACTTTTATTTCAGGACTACTACTGTCCAATGGGTAAAAGGTAGATTTGTTCTTACAAATAGGTCTCCTCTTTTCTCTCGGATTTGAGTCTCTTGCAGATTACTTATACACTGTAGATCTTCTAAGGCCTCCAAAGCCGCTTGTTTTTCTTCAGAAAGATGGGATTCTGGGATGTCACCCGGATTATTGGAGCTGTGTCTGGAAAAAAAATTTTTAGAAGTAGTTTTTTCCTGAAGAGTCTCAAATCCTTCTCCCAGGAAAATCTATTGAAGGTGTATGTTGGTGAGAATAGTCCTTTACTAAGGACTTCTGTTTGTTCAGTTGTTAAGATATGATTTGTGAGATTAATGATTTGGATATTACCATTGACTATTTGTTGCATCAATTCCTGTTCTTCCTTAACGGATAGTGGGGACTTGTTGGTGTGTCTCAATTTTGATTGTTTCGACTGGTTCATGTTCTTCCTCATGATCTCTGGCCTTTCCCTAAAAAAGAGGAGGAATCCTCACTCTCCACTTGTCTATAGCTCTGTATTCCTAGACCATTTTGTTCAGTAGAAGAGTCCTCAGTATATGAGGATTCTATTTCAGATGTGCTCGGTATTCTCTCATTCTCCTTTGTCTTTCCTTGGGTCGATAAGTATTTCATTTCATTTATCCAGTGTGAAATCCTTTTTGTCCCTATAGAAATTATCATGTTTTTGGTCTATTATTGTCTTTTCAGAGACTTCAAGATCTTTTTTATGTTTCTCAAAATTTTTCTGAAATGCAGCTAGCTGGATGGTAGAAATCTGTTAGCCTGTATCTAACAAGGCCTTCACTTGGACTATGTCAATGTAAATTGGTATGATTGGGCACCTACCAATGTAACATGGCCCCCATTCCTCTCAATTGACCATTCTTCTCCCCGAGAATTGGTCATCTTCCTTGGGGTACTGTAGTTTAAATCCTCCCTTGTGTCACAATTTCTCTCATTGTGCCCACTTGGGTTGCACTGTTGGCAACCATGCCTGCCCTGGGTGTCAAATTTGTCAGATGGTCTCCTACCACTCCTCTGCGGAGGTTCCTATCAGTCATTGGTGTCTCTTTTCTGCTGGGTTTACTATAGATGCAGGTCACTTGCATGAGTCGTTCAACTCTTCAAATCATGAATCTCCCTACATATTTCAGTCGTGCTTGACGTTAACTCCTACATTTTTGCAATTAGCGCCCTGAGTGGGTCACCTGCAGTCATCTGCGCACCTTGCCCTGCTAATTCTTTAAGAATTTGATTCTCTTTAAAACCGGGTATTTCTGGAAAAGATGATTCCTGGGCCTGAGGTTGCACTACCACCTGGATGATGGCTTCTTTAAAGCTTTTCTTGTGGCAGCTGTCTATGCAGCAAACTGTGTCTTTAGGTTTCTGTATTCACTCCTTCAATGAACTGCATTACTAGAGTGTCATCTTTGTTTCTAACTTCCTGCTCATCCACGGCCCTGACTGCTCGCACAAAGCCTCTTGCAATCCTAATATATAAACTCTCAAAGTTTTTCCTGGTAGCTAGTATGGAGTTCAAATATTTTGGCCAGGAACTTAAAAATTTGGTCTGTGATTTATTTTCATCTAGAGGCCATAATGCTACCTTTCACATAGCTGAGCCTTTAAGTTACCCTGATAGGGTTTCCACCTATTAAGCATCTGTCAATGCATACAAGCAAAACATGAATCGCATTCTTGTTCTTAATTCATTGAGTGTTATGTTCTTTATCTCTCATATCTCCTGAATAGATAGGCAGGTAGGGAGGCACTAAAAAAGTAGGGCAGCATTATGGGGTTAAATTGTGCATGATGAAGGGCTTCTGGTCTAGCATTATCCACTCCTGGCTGTGGTAGGTTTGGGACATTATCAACTCCCTGCTGTGGAGGATTTGGGACTACTGATACTTGGTCTCCCTGACCAGATGCATTCTTCCTACTTTGGGTTCTGAAATCCTGTTTGTGACATCAAATGTAACACCCCGGGGTTGGCGGGTGTCTGTGGGGTTTGAGATAGGTATCACAGGTGTTCAGTGGCTTAGTGATGGACCCTTTCTGTAAGATCTTTGTTACCCATACCTTGTTCTATGTAAGTGGTACAGAGATTTACAGTAGGACAGATTGATATGTAAACATGCAGGTCATTTAACAGCAATCTCCAATGAGAGTACATTTTTTATTCTGCCGCAAGGATTCTGACAAAAAGAAGAGTATATGCTTATACAAGATAATTAAAAAGACATTCAAAAAGATTAAATCAAGTTGTGGCAATTCAAAGACAGTATTTTGGCATTTAACAAAGACTAAACCACTTGACAGCTCACATTCCACTAGGTGACTCAATGTCGGCTTCGGCCTGGCTGAAATCAGTGGTTAATGTCCACCCCATCTCCGTGTCTGTCTGACCCTCCCCTTTAGAATGATTGACAGTGGGAGAGAGAGAAGGCTCTTGTGTGGGCGCACTCTTATACAAGGAAGGAAATTCCTATATTAGATATTGAGAAATATTTAAAACATAGCTTTTATTGGTAATGTTTAGGACCTAATTACCCATCTAAATGATCCTTATGAAATAAAGAATTGAAAAATGTTAAAATGTTCTGGTCTCTTGCTTCAAAGAGTGATTCGGAAAGGTTGTAGACACTGGATTGTCATACCCCCATTTCCCTTGACCAGTACAGAGTTTCTGTATTAGTGGGATCAAGGAGTGGTCAAAAATATTATGATTACATTTAACTATAATACCTTATATTAAGTTATAGTTAATATTCAATGGTCACCAATATTTGAACACCTGAAATATTGACAGATATCACATTGGTAAAAAATGAGGTGTTGCACTGCAATGGACACAGATTAAATAAAAGAGAAGGATAAGAAGGTACTGAATAGAGTTAGTGGTGATACTGCTGTTGGTGTCCCTTCTCACATAGAGAGGAAAATAAATCCTACTCTACAACACCAGGTATTCGCAGGCAGTCTCCTCTCCTGGTACTAACCCGGCCCAACGCTGTTTAGCTTCCAAGATCGGACGAGATCGGGCGTTGGCAGCGTGGTATGATAGTAGAGGATTATGCAATCTGTACACCAATGAGAGTGCACCTATATAAGAAATTATGGAGTAGGAAATAATTCGAAAATAGGGAAGAGGGATGAATAAGTGAAGTGGGTGAAAATATGTGGATCTGCTTTCCACGTTAGGCACGGTTCAGCAGTTCCCACATCCGTGGTACTGTGTTCCGTGGATCGTGGATGAGAGTCCACAAAATTTTTGTTGAGAGGAAAGAGAATAAATTAGTGTAATAACATTCCAAGACAGAGATGGGTGTCGTGTCCACATAAAGTGAATTCTGGGCAATACCAGTCACTATAGCTGATGTTGTGCTCCTATCATAAGCTGTTGTTATTGATGGTGATATAGAGCTTTGCAAATATATTCTCACAGCATGTGTATATAAGGAATGCTGGACTGCAATTGATATCAGGGATCCCGGTATGGATAAAATGGAGAGATAAGGACCGCATATTGCATAGTATAAAAGCCTGAACAGATTGGTGACATTGTGTCAAAAATTATAAACTGAAAGTTTTTTTAAATCAAATAAATATAATTGAAAATATTAATGAAGCATAGAATTGGGTATGGGGAAAAGGGGAGGGGGAAACCAAGATAGAGTGCTCACGGACCCTGAGTGGCAGGTTATAATTAATGTGTTTTATTAAGTAGAACTGGGGACTGGAATAGTGCGTCCTAGGATGTGGGGTATGAATGGAACTGGGGTATTAATGGTGCATGCTAAGGAGTGATTTGAAGTGCCAGCTATTATATTGAATGAGTGAGTGGAATGCGTGATGGGTTTAAATCTGTAGTGGGGAGCTGTGGGGGTAGAGGGGAAAGATAAAACTCAACAGAAGGGTAATGATTAATGAACTAGGTGAAAGTTAGATTTGAGAAAGTAAAAAGAGAGTAAAATAAGAATGAAAATAAAGATAAATATAAAGGTAAAAGATTAATGAAAAAGTGAACGTAATAAAGTAAAAATGAAAAAAATGAAAAAAATTTATGAAAAAAATATAATATAAAGCCAGTAGTCAATAAATGAGATAGTGATTGGCTGAACAGGCAAAAATAAATACCAGGTATTATACAGCAAAGATAATACATCTCATTTCTTGTATCATAATATAAATGATACTAAATTGATGAGATCTGTGAGCTCATCTGGTACTACTTTAATTAGGGTGAATGAATTAGCAGGACAGATGAAACTATAGCATGTGGGCATAACATTTTGCATTAAAGAAAAAATTAATAAGTATATAAGATGTTGTTATAATCACATGTGTATAAATTGTATATAAATCCCCCACGTGAGTAGGGGTTAGGGCGTGAAGCAGAATTGATGTGGGAATCGGTGAAAACAAGGGTGGTGTATAGTATGAGGGCAGTGTCACCAGGTTACAATGAGGAGTGTGCCGCAGTATCGGCATTGAGAAACACGTGGGGAAAAAATATTTGTGATATGGAGGATGTCGTAGGAAATTTTACGGAATGATGAGGATGGGAGAAGGTAACTGTGATGGAGTTAAAAAGGAATTAACTGAAAAAAGTGACGGTTGGGTAACTCTCTATTAATGGATTGTGAGCAGGTCAGGAGAAAAAGGGGGAAACAGGGTGCAGGTAGAGGGAAAGGGAGGGCATGTGAGAAGTGTGATAAGCAGTGCAATGTGTTTGAGGTTAAGGAAAGGTGCAGTGTCAATGTAAATGGATTGAAACTAATAAAAGGAAACCAGTAGTTCACAAGAAAATAGCATAATTTATATTTTCATTCAGACCGGAGGGCTTAAGACTGTTGAGGCAAAAGATACATTCGCTCTCTTTTTTATAAAGTTCCTTGGTAATGTCTCCTCCTCGTATGCCTAAATGAACGCGGTCTAGGCCAAAGGCCTTAAAATCATTAATGGATCCTTTGTGGTAAAAGTGAAAGTGCCTGGCAACCGAGGTGAGCTGTTTCATACGTGCAAGATCTTTCGATGCATTGCGAATATTGCTCAAATGTTCCAGGACCCTCTCTTTCAATTTACGTGTGGTGATGCCAATGTATTTGAGGTTGCAACCACAAGTTATGCAATAGATCACAGCTTGAGTATTGCAATTGAAGAAATGTTGTAACGTTATTGATTGACCATATCTGTCGATGATGGTATTGGTTTGTAATGTTTGGGGGCACGATTTGCATTGTCCACAAGGGAAAGAGCCAGAAACAGATGGTTTTTTTAGGTGTCGAAGTAACGAAATGGCTCCGGACTAACTGATCTTTCATGTTCTTGGATCTGCGCCAACTCATCTGCAATGGAGAATTCAGGAAAGGAGATAAATCTGGATCCAGCTGTAAGATGGAAAGATGTTTGGTTATGGCATTCTTCAGCATTTTCCACTCGGGACAGAAGGTCCCTATGAATCTAATGGTGTCATCTTGCGTAATGACCTCTTTTTTCTTCCCAAAAATTAGGCTCTCCCTCTTGACTGTTTCAGTGGCTGAGTATGCTCGTTTAAGTGAGCATTTACTATAGCCTCTAGCTAAGAGGCGATTAGTAAGTTATCTGCTCTTGATTTTAAACACATGATCCTCTGAGCAGTTACGTCTCAGCCTGAGATACTCCCCTTTGGGGATATTTTCAATAGTCGGTGGGAAATGTGAACTGGTTTGAAAAAGGAGACTGTTGGTTGCTGTCACCTTGCGATATAGTTCAGTTTCCAAAAAACCTGTGTTCGTCTTGTAAATATTGAGATCAAGAAAGGGGACCATCTCAGAGCTAATGGTGTGTGTCAGTTTGATATTGAGATCGTTGGTATTCAGAAGTTTGATAAAGTCCATAAGAAGGTCTCTTTCTCTGTTCCAAATGATGAATATATCGATATATCTCAACCACAAAATCACATGTGTGGTATACTTCTCATTGATGGTATTAAAGACATGTAGATGCTCCCACCACCGCAAAAAAAGATTGGCATACGTAGGTGCACAAGCCGCGCCCATTGCTGTTCCCCTTACATGCAGGAAAAATTGTTCTTGAAATACAAAGTAGTTTTTGGAAAGAACAAATTTGAGTAACTCCAGAAGGAAATTTGAAAAATCTTTTGCTCCTCCTTGATCCAGATAGTATTTGACCGCTGTGAGGCCTTGATGGTGATTAATACTTGTGTAAAGTGCCTCTACATCTAGAGTCACTAGAAGAAATTTGCTCTCAAAATGTATGTCATGAATCTTTCGTAACAAGTCAGATGTATCCTGCAAGTAGGAGGGTAAATCAAGAACGAATTCACGTAGATGTAAGTCCAGAAATCGGCTTGGTTGCTCCAAAAGTCCACCATTGCCTGACATTATTGGTCTGCCAGTTGGGGTATGAGCATTCTTATGGATCTTGGGCAAAAGATAGAATGTTGGTGTTTTTGGTTTCTGGACAGTGAGATATTGTAGTTCTTGTTTCGTGATGGTGCCTTGGGCAGCAGCTTCCTGTACCAGGATGTTGTAAGCATTCAGGAATCTGGTAGTCGGATCACTGAGAAGCTTTTTGTAGCATGAAAGATTGTACAATTGTCGATGTGCCTCGGTAATGTACATTTCTCGAGGCCAAAGAACAATATTGCCACCTTTGTCGGATGATTTTATGATTATATCATGCCAAGTTCCTATTTCTTGAAGGGCTTTTCTCTCTTTGAATTTAAGATTTTTGGAAGAGCGGTGGAGGCCAGTTTTAGTTTGAACATAAATATCGTCAAATTCTTTGGATACTCGGTTCAAAAAGACCATGATCTCTGGACTGGTATTGTCCGGAGGAAAGAATGATGATTTGGGTTTGCATTTCGGTCTTTAGGTAGTTACTTCGTCCGTATTGGATTCCAATTGAAGTTCCTCTAATTCCTGGATGGCATGGAGGTCATCACTGGACAGTTCTGAGTTGGAGACATCACCTGCCTGTCTAGATTGTTGTTTGTCGAAAAATTTCTTGAGAAGAAGCTTCCTCCCAAATAATCTCAGATCCTTTTCCCAGGAAAATCTGTTAAAAGATCTAGATGGTGAGAAGGAAAGTCCCTTTGCAAGTACTTCCATGTGGTCGGGAGAGAGAAACCTATTAGATAAATTAATGACCTGTAGTCTGGAGGAATTATCGAGATCTATCGCACCGTCTTCCTCTGCCGGGCTGGATATCGGGCGGTCCTTGGTATGTCCCAATCTTGTTTGCGTCTGTTGTTTCTTCTTTCCCCCACTCCTGGTTTTCCTTGATTCCTTATACGGCCCCTGGGCCTTGGACCTTGGCCTAAAAAACGTGGGTAGTAATCCTCAACTTCTTCCTGATTGTACTTGGTGTTTCCAAAGGTTTCGCTAGCCGAGTCTCCACTGTTGGAAGACTCAAACTCCAAGAGGGTAGGGTATTCCCTTTGTTTTCTATTCCTGTTGGGGAGTATAGGATTCCACCTAAAGATATCGCCTTGTGCGAAGTCACGTATATCTCTGATGAATTTGTTGCGTTTTCGGACAATTATTGCTTCTTTATATAGGGCAATTTCTTTCTTGTGCTTCTCAAAGGCTGTCTGGAAGGATAGGTCCTTCTCCCACGTCTCCAAATTTTTCCCAAGTTCCTCTATCTCCTTTTCAACCTGATCTATGAGTAAAGTATCATGTTTGACCAGGAGGTGTAATAATTTGTGGGAGCACTTGAGAAGGGCTGCTTCCCATTCGGTCTTCAAGCTTTCAGTTGCAAGTGGGAAAGAAGGAAATACTTTGGGTCTAAGGCCCCGAGGTACAATTTTGTTTTTAATATAATTTTCTAAGGTTGTAACATCCCATGATAGGTGTGTCCTCCTCTGCAGATTTTTTTGTAATCTGGAGAAGGTAGTCCTCCAATCTAGGTTGGAAGAGGTCTGTTCATAGGTTTCAGAAAAGGGATCCCCAAAATTCTCTAAGTTTTGGCGTTTCAATAACTCAGTCTTGAGTGAAAATGTCGTCATATTAAATGACAATGTACACTCAGGCAGTGTAGTGACGAAGAGTGGTACGAGTAATTTGACTGTATATAAAAAGAAGGTAGCTGCTAAAAGGATCTGTGGGTAGGAAAGAAGAATTGAAGTAAAATAGATTCAAATGTAATCGCAAAGACTGTGCCAAACAATCAGAGACTGTTATTACAACAGTATAGAATACTTAAGGCAAAATACGGGGTGATCGGGCACAGGTCACAGAGATACAGTCATGTATATAAGAGAAATACCAAAAATGGACGATTAATTACCCCAGTCCTCATCATTCCGTTAAATTTCCTACGACATCCTCCATATCAAAAATATTTTTTCCCCACGTGTTTCTCAATGCCGATACTGCGGCACACTCCTCATTGTAACCTGGTGACACTGCCCTCATACTATACACCACCCTTGTTTTCACCGATTCCCACATCAATTCTGCTTCACGTCCTATCCCCTACACACGTGGGGGATTTATATACAATTTATACACATGTGATTATAACAACATCTTATATACTTATTCATTTTTTCTTTAATGCAAAATGTTATGCCCACATGCTATAGTTTTCATCTGTCCTGATAATTCATTCACCCTAATTAAAGTGGCACCAGATGAGCTCACAGATCTCATCAATTTAGTATCATTTATATTATGATACAAGAAATGAGATGTATTATCTTTGCTGTATAATACCTGGTATTTATTTTTGCCTGTTCAGCCAATCACTATCTCATTTATTGACTACTGGCTTTATATTATATTTTTTTCATTAATTTTTTTCATTTTTTTCATTTTTACTTTATTACGTTCAATTTTTCATTAATCTTTTACCTTTATATTTATCTTTATTTTCATTCTTATTTTACTCTCTTTTACTTTCTCAAATCTAACTTTCACCTAGTTCATTAATCATTACCCTTCTGTTGAGTTTTATCTTTCCCCTCTACCCCCGCAGCTCCCCACTACAGATTTACACCGATCACGCATTCCACTCACTCATTCAATATAATAGCTGGCACTTCAAATCACTCCTTAGCATGCACCATTAATACTCCAGTTCCATTCATACCCCACATCCTAGGACGCACTATTCCAGTCCCCAGTTCTACTTAATAAAACACATTAATTATAACCTGCCACTCAGGGTCTGTCAGTACTCTATCTTGGTTTCCCCCTCCCCTTTTCCCCAAAACCAATTCTATTCTTCATTAATATTTTCAATTATATTTATTTGATTTAAAAAACTTTCAGTTTATAATTTTTGACACAATGTCACCAATCTGTTCAGGCTTTTATACTATGCAATATGCGATCCTTATCTTTCCATTTTATCCATACCGGGATCCCTGATATCAATTGCAGTCCGGCATTCCTTATTTGCCCACACTTCTATCATCCCAGCGCCACTCTTTCCCTTTAATAAGATGGCGCACCAGGTCCCACAACAGCTATTCCCAACCTGCCCACACTCTCTTCAACCTAACATCACCCTATCCCACTATCAAGATGGCGTTTTCAGGCTCGCTACTCAGCAGATGCCTTAGCCCACATTGCACGTAACTATCAGCTGACAATGTTCGTCATCGGCGGCGGGTGGGAGCGGCAACGTAGCACTCCCGCCCACCGCATATCCGCTCTCCGACCGCAACCATTGGTCAATTTACAAATGTAGCTGCTTTTAAAATCCCGTCCCCCACTCATCCCCCCCGAACCCGGAAGTGAACAAGCCCTGACAGGCGAAACGCGTCTTCCATGCGGGGCCCGCACATGGAGTGATCCTCTTGGCACCACCTTTATTCACCTGACGATATACTGACCTGCTTGATTGCCCTCTTGGTTGGAGTTCTGTAAGCCTTATCTGTCGTGTGGTCATGTCCCACAGACAGTAACATTGTATCTCTAATCAACCACATTTGTATCCATATAATCTGCACACCAGAGTTAATAACAAAACAATATTTTTTTTTCATGTGAAAATTGCTTTTTTGATACAGGCTGTAATTATAATTATAATCTCTAACAGAGGCTAGGACATTGTTACTTATTCTTTTCTTTCTCTCTCCTTTGTCATAACCTGCATAACTTTCAGTACCTGCTAGACATTATTGTGTCAAGATTGTTTACTTCGTTAAACAGGCTGCTTTATTTTTCAATTAAGGGAATGATTCAGTTACGCTGGTCTAATTTTCAACAATAATCTATGCAATTCTGGACCCTTTTTTGACATCTGAATACCATAACTGTATTTTGTCCTAGATTGCTAATGTGTCAGATATACACATGCTGTGAGAATATATTTGCAAAGCTCTATATCACCGTCAATAATGACAGCTTATGATAGGAGCACAACATCAGCTATAGTGACTGGTATTGCCCAGAATTCACTTTATATGGACACGACACCCATCTCTGTCTTGGAATGTTATTACATTAATTTATGCTCTTTAATCTCAACAAAAATTTCGTGGACTCTCATCCACGATCCACGGAACACAGTACCACGGATGTGTGAACTGCTGAACCGTGCCTAACGTGGAAAGCAGATCCACATATTTTCACCCACTTCACTTATTCATCCCTCTTCCCTGTTTTCTAATTATTTCCTACTCCATAATTTCTTATATAGGTGCACTCTCATTGGTGTACAGATTGCATAATCCTCTACTATCATACCACGCTGCCAACGCCCGATCTCGTCCGATCTTGGAAGCTAAACAGCGTTGGGCCGGGTTAGTACCAGGAGAGGAGACTGCCTGCGAATACCTGGTGTTGTAGAGTAGGATTTATTTTCCTCTCTATGTGAGAAGGGACACCAACAGCAGTATCACCACTAACTCTATTCAGTACCTTCTTATCCTTATTTAATCCGTGTCCATTGCAGTGCAACACCTCATTTTTTACCAATGTGATATCTGTCAATATTTCAGGTGTTCAAATATTGGTGACCATTGAATATTAACTAAAACTTAATATAAGGTATAATAGTTAAATGTATCCATAATATTTTTGACCACTCCTCGGTCCCACTAATACAGAAACTCTGTACTGGTCAAGGGAAATGGGGGTATGACAATCCAGTGTCTACAACCTTTCCGAATCACTCTTTGAAGCAAGAGACCAGAACATTTTAAAATTTTTCAATTCTTTATTTCATAAGGATCATTTAGATGGGTAATTACGTCCTAAACAATACCAATAAAAGCTATGTTTTAAATATTTCTCAATACCTAATATAGGAATTTCCTTCCGTGTATAAGAGTGCGCCCACACAAGAGCCTTCTCTCTCTCCCACTGTCAATCTGCGTATTTTCTGGCTCTGGGCGCACCACCAACTAGGACAGTTTTTAATATGAGAAAATTCTATATATTTTCTCTTTCCCACTACTGGGGTAATTAATCGTCCATTTTTGGTATTTCTCTTATATACATGACTGTATCTCTGTGACCTGTGCCCGATCACCCCTTATTTTGCCTTAAGTATTCTATACTGTTGTAATAACAGTCTCTGATTATTTGGCATGGTCTTTACCATTACGTTTGAATTTATTTTACTTCAATTCTTCTTTCCTACCCACAGATCCTTTTAGCAGCTACCTTCTTTTTATATACAGTCAAATTACTCGTACCACTCTTCGTCACTACACTGCCTGAGTGTACATTGTCATTTAATATGACGACATTTTCACTCAAGACTGAGTTATTGAAACGCCAAAACTTAGAGAATTTTGGGGATCCCTTTTCTGAAACCTATGAACAAACCTCTTCCAACCTAGATTGGAGGACTACCTTCTCCAGATTACAAAAAAATCTGCAGAGGAGGACACGCCTATCATGGGATGTTACAACCTTAGAAAATTATATTAAAAACAAAATTGTACCTCGGGGCCTTAGGCCCAAAGTATTTCCTTCTTTCCCACTTGCAACTGAAAACTTGAAGACCGAATGGGAAGTAGCCCTTCTCAAGTGCTCCTACAAATTATTACACCTCCTGGTCAAACATGATACTTTACTCATAGATCAGGTTGAAAAGGAGATAGAGGAACTTGGGAAAAATTTGGAGATGTGGGAGCAGGACCTATCCTTCCAGACAGCCTTTGAGAAGCACAAGAAAGAAATTGCCCTATATGAACAAGCAATAATTGACCGAAAACGCAACAAATTCATCAGGGATAAACGTGACTTCGCACGAGGCGATATCTTTAGGTGGAATCCTATACTCCCCAACAGGAATAGAAAACAGAGGGAAGACCCTACCCTCTCGGAGTTTAAGTCTTCCAACAGTGGAGACTCGGCTAGCGAAACCTTTGAAAACACCAAGTACAATCAGGAAGAAGTTGAGGATTTCTCCCTACGCTTCTTAGGCCAGGGGCCGTATAAGGAATCAAGGAAAACCAGGAGAGGGGGAAAGAAGAAACGACAGACGCAAACAAGATTGGGACATACCAAGGACCGCCCGATATCCAGCCCGGCAGAGGAAGACGGTGCGATAGATCTCGATAATTCCTCCAGACTACAGGTCATTAATTTATCTGATAGGTTTCTCTCTCCCGACCACATGGAAGTACTTGCAAAGGGACTTTCCTTCTCACCATCTAGATATTTTAACAGATTTTCCTGGGAAAAGGATCTGAGATTATTTGGGAGGAAGCTTCTTCTCAAGAAATTTTTCGCCAAACAACAATCTAGACAGGCAGGTGATGTCTCCAACTCAGAACTGTCCAGTGATGACCTCCATGCCATCCACGAATTAGAGGAACTTCAATTGGAATCCAATACTGACGAAGTAACTACCTACAGACCGAAATGCAAACCCAATCATCATTCTTTCCTCCGGACAATACCAGTCCAGAGATCATGGTCTTTTTGAACCGAGTATCCAAAAAATTTGACGATATTTATGTTCAAACTAAAACTGGCCTCCACCGCTCTTCCAAAAATCTTAAATTCAAAGAGAGAAAAGCCCTTCAAGAAATAGGAACTTGGCATGATATAATCATAAAATCATCCGACAAAGGTGGCAATATTGTTCTTTGGCCTCGAGAAATGTACATTACCGAGGCACATCGACAATTGTACAATCTTTCATGCTACAAAAAGCTTCTCAGTGATCCGACTACCAGATTCCTGAATGCTTACAATATCCTGGTACAGGAAGCTGCTGCCCAAGGCACCATCATGAAACAAGAACTACAATATCTCACTGTCCAGAATCCAAAAACACCAACATTCTATCTTTTGCCCAAGATCCATAAGAATGCTCATACCCCACCTGGCAGACCAATAATGTCAGGCAATGGTGGACTTTTGGAGCAACCAAGCCGATTTCTGGACTTACATCTACGTGAATTCGTTCTTGATTTACCCTCCTACTTGCAGGATACATCTGACTTGTTACGAAAGATCCATGACATACATTTTGAGAGCAATTTTCTTCTAGTGACTCTATATATAGAGGCACTTTACACAAGTATTAATCACCATCAAGGCCTAACAGGGGAGTATCTCAGGCTGAGACGTAACTGCTCGGAGGATCAGGTGTTTAAAATCAAGAGCAGAGAACTTACTAATCACCTCTTAGCTAGAGGCTATAGTAAACGCTCACTTAAACGAGCATACTCAGCCACTGCAACAGTCAAGAGGGAGAGCCTAATTTTTGGGAAGAAAAAAGAGGTCTGTCATGACTGTGGTTTTGTGAACCCGGCGTTAGTGAAGTCTGTGCGGGCGACTGGAGGACTATGTGAATACTTTCACTGACCTGGTTTGGGAGTGTTGTGGGCTCGGGGTTTCTTCTGGTGACCGGGAAGAGGAACCGCAGCAGAGATGGCCGAATCAGGTTTTCCTCATGCAGGATTTGGTTGGCAGACAGGAAGCACGTATGGATGCTGGAGGTCTCCTGAAAGACAGAACTTGAAAAGGTGCTGAGGAATGAATTAAGGAGTACCGGATGCTGGAGACACCAACTACGCTTGTGAGCACTGGGTGTTTGGAGGCACTGAGGTGCTAGGAGGCACTGAGGTGCAGAAGTGCCTGGAGGCACTGAGGTGTTTTGAGACACTGAGGTGCTTGGAGGCACTGAGGTGCTTGTAGGTGCAGAAGTGCCGGGAGACACTGAGGTGCTTGGAGGCACGGAAGCCACAGGGATACGGGAGCTCTGGAGATCACAACTACAACAGCAGTAAAGATTAAACACGGCAACTGTGGTTTTCAGTTGAGACTATGGAATACAGTACTGTGCCTTTAAGATGAACCACTGCAGCTGTGCCTTTACATTGAGACTCGTGGAAATAGTGAATATCAGTGGCAACACAAAAATAAACCAAACGGGGTAACAAGGGAACAGAGTTTCCACAGGAACTAAAGTACAAAGGTTACCTTTAGGGAGCTCAGCTTTAAGACTCACACAGAGCTGTGTGTGACACGAGGAACTGGCCCAGTTTCCAACTCAGTCTCCCAACTTATACTTCCTGGTCCTTGGTGATTGGTGAGCAGGATTAGGTGATGCAGAGAGTCTCAGGCTGGCAAAGGATTGGACAACTCTGGGTCAGGTGAACAGTCACTGTCATGTGAGTACTCTAGACTAGGCTGTGATGTAGAATGAGGCCTAGCAGGCCGAGAGAACACTGAAGCCTGAACTTCTGCAAAACATGAGATGCTGGCTTTTAGGCCTAAACTTCAGATTACTGAATTCAGCCTCACACAGGAGATCACCACAGGTGGAGCTAATTAACTATTACCTTTCAGGCAGAGAACTCAGGAAAACTCATAGTGCTGACAAGCTGTTTAACTCAGTGAGTAAAAAGACACAGGATCCAGGACAGATGGCAGGGGTAAGTCACCAAATACGAGAACTACAGTCAGGATCGTGACAGTACCCCCCTCTTCAAGGGTGGACTCCGTACACCCATCTTTGGTCTTAGAAGAACTTGATGAATAACTTGTACACAAAGATTCAGAAAAGTGGAAACCAGAAGGTCCAGAAACAAAACTTAAGCTGAATTCTTCAAAAGTCTTCCTGATCTTCATCTTCTGAACAGGTAGACCATCCATCATTGACAAAACTGGAATTTCCTTCATCTGAAAGGACTGAGGAATAAACTGTAGAAGGTTCCTTTCCTAGATTAGTAATCCGAGAAGATTGTGCTTTTGAAGCTAGAACTCCACTGAGGCTTAAATTAAATCTTGTTCTATAACGAGGACTTTTCATACAGAGACCTGTAGAGTTTTTTGGTAATTCTGGAACCTCTTCATGCGTTAAAGCATAACAGGAATGAATGGGACCTCCCAGGAAAGGAGTAGCATCATAAACTGGATCAAATTCAGAGTCTGAGTCCAAGTCTATTGGAAGATACCAGTCGTCTTTGGGAGTAACTACATCCGTTTTATAAGCTGCATTAACAAGTTCTGAGCAACACAAGGAATTTGGAGTGGAATCAATGGAAACATAACCAATTCTTAAATCCACAGGCTGTTGTCTTTATACTGTTTTCCAATTCTTGGCATCACTGAAATTCTTAAGGTATTGGTTCATCAATGCATTATCTTGCTCAGAAAGCGATGGGTCAAAAAACGGAGCATTGGCTGAATGTTCTGAAGACTGAGTGGAGGATGAAATTGGACTCATGGAAACAGATGCCACTGAAACATTAGACTGAGGTACACATTCAGACATAAGGTCAATAGCCTTGGTATTTTTCTTGACTTTGGTGGCTACAGCAGAATTATTCTGACATTGATGAGAAGAGGTATTAGTTTTCCCTGCAGAAGCTGTGGACTCAATGCTGGAAGAAGAGGAAACAGAATCAGAGACAGACTGAAGTCTAATTTTAGAACTAGATGGTGGAAGTCCTTTACTGTGACCAACTGTCAAAAGTTCTTTACTCGAGCCAATGCTTGGAATCGGTTTGAGTCCAGATGAGCTTGAACAGACTGAAACTGGAGAAATCTTTGGCTGGACGAGTAGGACTGGATTGGATCTGAGGATACTTGAATTGGCTGGAGCCAAAGGAGACTGACCAGGCTGGTCCTGGAGTATCGCTGGACCAGATGGAACCGAGACGGACTGACCAGGCGGAGCCTGGAATATTGCTGGACCGGCAGAAGCCCTTTCTTCACGGGGCTGGTCTGAGGCAAGAGCCCCCACTTCACGGGGTTGGGCTGAGGCAAGAGCCCCCACTTCATGGGGCTGGGCTGAGGCAAGAGCCCCCACTTCACGGGGCTGGGCTGAGGCAGGAGCCCCCACTTCACGGGGCTGGGCTGAGGCAAGAGCCCCCACTTCACGGTGCTGGGCTGAGGCAAGAGCCCCCACTTCACGGGGCTGGGCTGAGGCAAGAGCCCCACTTCACGGGGCTGGGCAGCACTCTGTAGACTCTCTGGCTGGACAGCGCTCTGTAGACTCTCTGGCTGGGCAGCGCTCTGAAGACTCTCTGGCTGGGCAGCGCTCTGAAGACTCTCTGGCTGGGCAGCGCTCTGAAGACTCCCTGGGGCTGGATCCTCTGAAGAACCCCCTCCTGGGGCTGGACACTCTGAAGAACCCCCTCCTGGGGCTAGACACTCTGAAGAACCCCCTCCTGGGGCTGGACACTCTGAAGAACCCCCTTCTGGGGCTGGACACTCTGAAGAACTCCCTCCTGGGGCTGGACACTCTGAAGAACTCCCTCCTGGGGCTGAAGACACGGACGCCCCTCCTTGGGCTGTAGACACGGACGCCCCTCCTTGGGCTGTAGACACGGACGCCCATCCTTGGGCTGTAGACATGGACGCCCCTCCTTGGGCTGGACGCTCTGAACCCCTCACTGGGGCTGAAGACACGGACGCCACTCCGTGGGCTGTAGACACGGACTCCTCTGTGACTCTAAATGGCTTGAACATTCTTCTCTGGACACCCAACTTGGGATAAGGTCTTTTAATCACCGGACCCCAGTCATAAATTTGAGTCTCTTTCAGAGTAGCCTTCTTGATACCCCCGTCAGCAGTAGCAGGATCGGCTACTGTGAACGACTTGTAGACATGAGCACCATGATACTGAGATTTGTCACCATTCCCTGGCTTGCGAAGAATGCAGTCTTTAACAAAATGACCGGAATTTCCACAGTAAAGACAGAGGTGTAGCTCCCTACGCCGCTGACGTTCAGCTTCAGAGAGCTTGGGCCGTGGATAGCTCTGATGAACAACTTTTCCTTGCACAGAGAAAGAGACTTTTTTAACTGGATGGGACAAAACAGGTTCAACAACGTTGGTAGTATTCCTGAAGAGATCAGGCATCACAGAAAGAATACTAGACAAAAGTTCTTGTAACTGTAATAACATCTGGTAGAAAACCTGCAGTTGGTCAGGAGTCTTAGTGCAGAAGGTCTGAGAATCTCTGGAGAACGAATTCCGCTGCAGACACTGTGCCAATTGATGCTGAGTCGACTCCAAACCCTCCAAGCATCCTGCAATATTGCTTAGGAGGTCCTGCGTCAGACAAACACTTTCGGCCGGGTCCATGTGGCCAGTTCCTACTGTCATGACTGTGGTTTTGTGAACCCGGCGTTAGTGAAGTCTGTGCGGGCGACTGGAGGACTATGTGAATACTTTCACTGACCTGGTTTGGGAGTGTTGTGGGCTCGGGGTTTCTTCCGGTGACCGGGAAGAGGAACCGCAGCAGAGATGGCTGAATCAGGTTTTCCTCATGCAGGATTTGGTCGGCAGACAGGAAGCACGTATGGATGCTGGAGGTCTCCTGAAAGACAGAACTTGAAAAGGTGCTGAGGAATGAGGAAGCACCTGTGTGCGAAACGCGTTAGAGAATTGCCTTTCACCCAGCTAAGTGACCAAGCGACATCAATATTTGGGATCTACCCTGCCGGATTGGGAGCTAAGGACAACCAACGAGACCTCTCACACACCTGCTGCCCAAGCTGTACCGCAATCAGAGGAGACGCGGCCAGCCAGGTGGAGAGTCCACTCTGCAAACCGTCCACATACAAGCGGCCCCAAACAAGCTGAGGGTTAGAGACCATCGAGTACCGCTGCCACCACGGAGGACAGACGGGGAGTGAGAAAGCAAACCATCACCGCTGTGCACGGCGAGGATCTCCCCATCACGTCTGTATCCACGGACACGGTGGTAAGCGGTTTACTTCAGTGCTAAAACTGTCAGTACATGGACTATGCATAATATATGAATAAGAACTGTGGTCGTATGCAAAAGACTGAGTACTAACACAACCGGGAAAAACATAATTTAAAGTTGTGGAAACTGTGTCCTTATACAATGAACTGAGTTTTTCAACTTTGGGAAAAATACCGTTTAAACACCGCGGGTAGATAAGCTATGTTGCATTTAATTAGGAGTGATACCAATTGTCTCTGATAGGATTGAGCACTGGTTGTTTAAAACAGAGAAATATCACTATTTTATTAGCATTACAAAATTTTTAGAATGAGCTCATAATGAATATGCATGCATATTGAGTTTTAATTATATTACTGTATGGGATATAACGTTTGTACTAAAATAAACACCAGAGAAGTGGGAAAAAAACGTGTCTTTATTCATATACGCACCTGGAGAGATAGCGCAATCAGTCATTTTCTTTTCTTTCTTGTGTAGCCTCTTGATCAATTTATGATCAAGTCTTAGCTGTACGTACACAGGTACAGCTGGACAGAGATTGCAGCTTATAGTTTATTATAAATTTTAAATTAAAAGTAAGGAATACAATCAATCAATTAGCGCCTGGATCAGGGGTGTTTCTTTCCACTTTCACTTTTACCACAAAGGATCAATTAAAGATTTTAAGGCCTTTGGCATAGACCGCGTTCATTTAGACATACGAGGAGGAGACATTACCAAGGAACTTTATAAAAAAGAGAGCGAATGGATCTTTCGCCTCAACAGTCTCAAGCCCTCCGGTCTGAATGAAAATATAAATTATGCTGTTTTCTTGTGAACTACTGGTTTCCTTTTATTAGTTTCAATCCATTTACATTTACACTGCACCTTTCCTTAACCTCAAACACATTGCACTGCTTATCACACTTCTCACATGCCCTCCCTTTCTCTCTACCTGCACCCTGTTTCCCCCTATTTCTCCTGACCTGCTCACAATCCATTAATAGCGAGTTACCCAACCGTCACTTTTTTCAGTTAATTCCTTTTTCACTCCATCACAGTCACCTTCTCCCATCCTCATCATTCCGTAAAATTTCCTACGACATCCTCCATATCACAAATATTTTTTCCCCACGTGTTTCTCAATGCCGATACTGCGGCACACTCCTCATTGTAACCTGGTGACACTGCCCTCATACTATACACCACCCTTGTTTTCACCGATTCCCCCATCAATTCTGCTTCACGCCCTATCCCCTACTCACGTGGGGGATTTATATACAATTTATACACATGTGATTATAACAACATCTTATATACTTATTAATGTTTTCTTTAATACAAAATGTTATGCCCACATGCTATAGTTTTCATCTGTCCTGCTAATTCATTCACCCTAATTAAAGTGGTACCAGATGAGCCCACAGATCTCATCAATTTAGTATCATTTATATTATGATACAAGAAATGAGATGTATTATCTTTGCTGTATAATACCTGGTATTTATTTTTGCCTTTTCAGCCAATCACTATCTAATGTATTGACTACTGGCTTTATATTACATTTTTTTCATTAATTTTTTTCATTTTTTTTTCATTTTTACTTTATTACGTTCAATTTTTCATTAATCTTTTACCTTTATATTTATCTTTATTTTCATTCTTATTTTACTCTTTTTACTTTCTCAAATCTAACTTTCACCTAGTTCATTAATCATTACCCTTCTGTTGAGTTTTATCTTTCCCCTCTACCCCCACAGCTCCCCACTACAGATTTACACCCATCACGCATTCCACTCACTCATTCAATATAATAGCTGGCACTTCAAATCACTCCTTAGCATGCACCATTAATACCCCAGTTCCATTCATACCCCACATCCTAGGACGCACTATTACAGTCCCCAGTTCTACTTAATAAAACACATTAATTATAACCTGCCACTCAGGGTCCGTCAGCACTCTATCTTGGTTTCCCCCTCCCCTTTTCCCCAAAACCAATTCTATTCTTCATTAATATTTTCAATTATATTTATTTGATTTAAAAAAACTTTCAGTTTATAATTTTTGACACAATGTCACCAATCTGTTCAGGCTTTTATACTATGCAATATGCGGTCGTTATCTCTCCATTTTATCCATACCGGGATCCCTGATATCAATTGCAGTCCGGCATTCCTTATTTGCCCACACTTCTATCATCCCAGCGCCACTCTTTCCCTTTAATAAGATGGCACACCAGGTCCCACAACAGCTATTCCCAACCTGCCCACACTCTCTTCAACCTAACATCACCCTATCCCACTATCAAGATGGCGTTTTCAGGCTCGCTACTCAGCAGATGCCTTAGCCCACATTGCACGTAACTATCAGCTGACAATGTCCGTCATTGGCGGCGGGCGGGAGCGGCAACGTAGCACTCCCGCCCACCGCATCCGCTCTCCGACTGCAACCATTGGTCAATTTACGAGTGTAGCTGCTTTTAAAATCCCGTCCCCCACTCATCCCCCCCGAACCCGGAAGTGAACAAGCCCTGACGGGCAAAACACGTCTTCCACGGGGGGCCCGCACATGGAGTGATCCTCTTGGCACCACCTTTATTCACCTGACGATATACTGACCTGCTTGATTGCCCTCTTGGTTGGAGTTCTGTAAGCCCTATCTGTCGTGTGGTCATGTCCCACAGACAGTAACATTGTATCTCTAATTAGCCACATTTGTATCCATATAATCTGCACACCAGAGTTAATAACAAAAAAATAAAAATGTTCATGTGAAAATTGCTTTTTTGATACAGGCTGTAATTATAATTATAATCTCCAACAGAGGCTAGGACACTGTTACTTATTCTTTTCTTTCTCTCTCATTTGTCATAACCTGCATAACTTTCAGTACCTGCTAGACATTATTGTGTCAAGATTGTTTACTTCGTTAAACAGGCTGCTTTATTTTACAATTAAGGGAATGATTCAGTTACGCTGGTTTAATTTTCAACAATAATCTATGCAATTCTGGACCCCTTTTTTGACATCTGAATACCATAACTGTATGTTGTCCTAGATTGCTAATGTGTCAGATATACACATGCTGTGAGAATATATTTACAAAGCTCTATATCACCGTCAATAACGACAGCTTATGATAGGAGCACAACATCAGCTATAGTGACTGGTATTGCCCAGAATTCACTTTATGTGGACACGACACCCATCTATGTCTTGGAATGTTATTACATTAATTTATTCTCTTTCCTCTCAACAAAAATTTTGTGGACTCTCATCCACGATCCACGGAACACAGTACCACGGATGTGGGAACTGCTGAACCGTGCCTAACGTGGAAAGCAGATCCACATATTTTCACCCACTTCACTTATTCATCCCTCTTCCCTGTTTTCTAATTATTTCCTACTCCATAATTTCTTATATAGGTGCACTCTCCTTGGTGTACAGATTGCATAATCCTCTACTATCATACCACGCTGCCAATGCCCGATCTCGTCCGATCTTGGAAGCTAAACAGCGTTGGGCCGGGTTAGTACCAGGAGAGGAGACTGCCTGCGAATACCTGGTGTTGTAGAGTAGGATTTATTTTCCTCTCTATGTGAGAAGGGACACCAACAGCAGTATCACCACTAACTCTATTCAGTACCTTCTTATCCTTCTCTTTTATTTAATCCATGTCCATTGCAGAGCAACACCTCATTTTTTACCAATGTGATATCTGTCAATATTTCAGGTGTTCAAATATTGGTGACCATTGAATATTAACTATAACTTAATATAAGGTATTATAGTTAAATGTATCCATAATATTTTTGACCACTCCTTGGTCCCACTAATACAGAAACTCTGTACTGGTCAGGGGAAATGGGGGTATGACAATCCAGTGTCTACAACCTTTCTGAATCACTCTTTGAAGCAAGAGACCAGAACATTTTAACATTTTTCAATTCTTTATTTCATAAGGATCATTTAGATGGGTAATTACGTCCTAAACGATACCAATAAAAGCTATGTTTTAAATATTTCTCAATATCTAATATAGGAATTTCCTTCCTTGTATAAGAGTGCGCCCACACAAGAGCCTTCTCTCTCTCCCAGTGTCAGTCTGCGTATTTTCTGGCTCTGGGCGCACCACCAACTAGGACAGTATTTAATAAGAGAAAAATGTATATATTTTCTCTTTCCCACTACTGGGGTAATTAATCGTCCATTTTTGGTATTTCTCTTATATACATGACTGTATCTCTGTGACCTGTGCCCGATCACCCCGTATTTTGCCTCCCCTTTAGAATGTAAGATCTTATGAGCAGCACCTCCAACTCTTCATGTGCTTATCCGTCTCGAACTTAAACCATCTTTGACGACAAAAAATTCAGAGTTTCTCTAACACCCCGATACTTATGTCAGAGTTGTTTGCTGCTGTAACTATGTTTATTTACCCTGTACTTCAACTGTAAGTCACTATTTTTCTGTTTAGAGTATTTTGTTATTTATTCTGTAATTGGGCACTGCAGATACCTTGTGGTGCCATACAGTATAAATAAAAGGTAATAATAATAGTTACGATTCTGATTGGTAATCAATTTAATCACAGATATGCAAGCAGTAGTTAATGCAATTTTCAAAAAAGACAATCAAAGAGAGTATGATGTGCAAAAAGATAAAAAAAACAGTGAATTGCACAAATACTATAATCACTTTACTTTCAAAATCACTACATACAGTTCCGATCTTCACCGGCAAAAGTCATAGATCCCAAAGTGTCACAGTTTTGCATTGGGTCCTAAGTATTTAAATGTACTTGTTGCACAATGGTATGGTACGTCCTCAAAGGAATATAGAATCTACGATTTAAGAGCTGACTCTCTGTAGAGAGTGTCACTGTAATCAAAATATGCCAAAAGTTCTTGTTAGAAATGTGCCTTAAGGTTCCACCTTAGCAAAGTGTCTTTATAGTGATTCCCCAAAGTAAAGTGTCTCTGTGCTGACTGCACTGTCTCTGGACTGTGGCAAATATCCGTATTAGGCCTCCAGGTTCTCTTCTCAATTTAATAGCTGGCTGGTGGGTGGGTGTGTCAGTAGAAATAGGGTTTAATACAAACCCTCTTGTGGTTTAAACAATTTTCAGTCTCAGTAACTACTGTAACTCAGACTCTCAGCAGTCCTTCAAGCCTGCGCCTATCTCCACATGGCATCTTTTTTCTCCTCAAAATGGCCTTGGCACTCGTTCCTATGCTTAGTCCTGGCGTCGTTTGGTCCCTGACTGCAACGTCTCACACCTGCTCTCTCTTCTCTTACAACTCCATGGCAAGCACCCACTCCCTTAGCTCTGGAGCATGTCTCACAACTGCCTTGGGTGGCCAACCAACTCTCCAGTTCACTGCTCCACACATGTCTGCTCTCTGCAATGGCTCCAGCTCAACAACCCCAGTGACCACTTCTTCCCACAAGGCTCTACTTGCTCCTCAGTCTTCATCCAATCAAATCTTGCCAACTAAACACTAGAACATGTGACTTGGCTCAGGTCCACTCTGTTAACTCTCATTGTGCCAGTAAACTGACTTTAAGGTTAGCAAACACTGTTTTTCACAATTAAAGGAGCATACACATTTTTTTCTGGAGTGCCACAGCAACAACCGGCATGGAGGAATTCACTTTGTCAGTAAGCAGATTATTTTGAAATTCCGTATAATCCCCAATATCTGTATAATTCCTAAATTAGACCACTGTTGCCCGATTTATAGTACAGTTTATACAGTGTAGTGTATTTTGGGCCTTTTTCTTGTTAAGACCCATTGTGCACTCGCAGCTACCGATCAGCACATGCATTGGGCTGACAATGCAATGCATCACATTAATGCAAACACCTCTGTCTGACTGACAGGCAGAGGCATTTGTGGGATGGTCAGGGGTGGAGACTCAGCATTGTGGGGGCATCGACTCGGCTTTGTGGGGGTGTGGTGTCAGAAATGGGTGGTTTCAGGGCAGCCATGTGACATCACACGCAGCAGCTGAGTACAGGAAAATGGTGGTGACCCGACTGCCTTTGCAGCCAGGCTGCGGAGGCAGGGGTTTTTACTTAATTAGCAATGCAATGGCAATTGAATTGCAACCACATTGCTGGCCTCTATTAGCATGCTGTGTGACCTTGCCCTGTGCTTGCCTTGTGCGATTGCAATCTGTTGCAGTTTTGCTCAATTAGCTGTAAAATGGTTACTGGAAATAAGGACTCATGAGGCAGGTCTTCTGGTTAAATCACGTATTTACTAGAGATGAGCGGGTTCGGTTCCTCGGAAACCGAACCCGCCCGAACTTCAGTTTTTTTTACACGGGTCCGAGCGACTCGGATCTTCCCGCCTTGCTCGGTTAACCCGAGCGCGCCCGAACGTCATCATCCCGCTGTCGGATTCTCGCGAGGCTCGGATTCTATCGCGAGACTCGGATTCTATATAAGGAGCCGCGCGTCGCCGCCATTTTCACACGTGCATTGAGATTGATAGGGAGAGGACGTGGCTGGCGTCCTCTCCGTTTATAGAGAGTGAGACTACTAGAGTAGAGAGAGACACAGTATTATTTACTTTAGTAATTTTGGGGAGCATTAGGAGGAGTACTACTACTTGCTGAAGTGATAGTGTGACTGTATATCTGACTTGTGGGGGAGACAGTGGGGAGCAGTTAGAGTCTGAGAGCAGGAGTACATATTTTAACGTACAGTGCACACTTTTGCTGGCACTCTGCTGCCAGAGTGCCACACTGCCATTGTGACCACACTGACCACCAGTATATATTGTGATTGTCTGCTTAGGAGTACTACTTGCAAGTTGCTGATAGTGTGACCAGTGACCTGACCACCAGTTTAATTAATCACCACCAGTTTAATATATATATATATATATATATATAATTGTATATAATATATATATAATTGTATATGTATACCACCTACCCGTGTTTTTTTTTTTTTTTTTTTTCTTCTTGATACATACTACTATAGTAGCTTACTGTAGCAGTCTGCGGTGCTGCTGAGCTGACAGTGTCCAGCAGGTCCGTCATCAGTCATTACATAATAAATATATATACCTGTCCGGCTGCAGTACTAGTGATATTATATATATATATATATATATATTAATTTCATCTCATTATCATCCAGTCTATATTAGCAGCAGACACAGTACTGTAGTCCACGGCTGTAGCTACCTCTGTGTCGGCAGTCGCTGGTCCATCCATAATTGTATACCACCTACCCGTGTTTTTTTTTTTTCTCTTTCTTCTTGATACATACTACTATAGTAGCTTACTGTAGCAGTCTGCGGTGCTGCTGAGCTGACAGTGTCCAGCAGGTCCGTCATCAGTCATTACATAATAAATATATATACCTGTCCGGCTGCAGTACTAGTGATATTATATATATATATATATTAATTTCATCTCATTATCATCCAGTCTATATTAGCAGCAGACACAGTACGGTAGTCAACGGCTGTAGCTACCTCTGTGTCGGCAGTCGCTGGTCCATCCATAATTGTATACCACCTACCCGTGGTTTTTTTTTTCTCTTTCTTCTTGATACATACTACTATAGTAGCTTACTGTAGCAGTCTGCGGTGCTGCTGAGCTGACAGTGTCCAGCAGGTCCGTCATCAGTCATTACATAATAAATATATATACCTGTCCGGCTGCAGTACTAGTGATATTATATATATATATATTAATTTCATCTCATTATCATCCAGTCTATATTAGCAGCAGACACAGTACGGTAGTCCACGGCTGTAGCTACCTCTGTGTCGGCAGTCGCTGGTCCATCCATAATTGTATACCACCTACCCGTGGTTTTTTTTTTCTCTTTCTTCTTGATACATACTACTATAGTAGCTTACTGTAGCAGTCTGCGGTGCTGCTGAGCTGACAGCGTCCAGCAGGTTTGTCATCAGTCATTACATAATAAATATATATACCTGTCCGGCTGCAGTACTAGTGATATTATATATATATATATATATAATTTCATCTCATTATCATCCAGTCTATATTAGCAGCAGACACAGTATGGTAGTCCACGGCTGTAGCTACCTCTGTGTCGGCAGTCGCTGGTCCATCCATAATTGTATACCACCTACCCGTGGTTTTTTTTTTCTCTTTCTTCTTGATACATACTACTATAGTAGCTTACTGTAGCAGTCTGCGGTGCTGCTGAGCTGACAGTGTCCAGCAGGTCCGTCATCAGTCATTACATAATAAATATATATACCTGTCCGGCTGCAGTACTAGTGATATTATATATATATATATATATTAATTTCATCTCATTATCATCCAGTCTATATTAGCAGCAGACACAGTACGGTAGTCCACGGCTGTATCTACCTCAGTGTCAGCAGTCGCTGGTCCATCCATAATTGTATACCACCTACCCGTGGTATTTTTTTTTCTCTTTCTTCTTGATACATACTACTATAGTAGCTTACTGTAGCAGTCTGCGGTGCTGCTGAGCTGACAGTGTCCAGCAGGTCCATCATCAGTCATTACATAATAAATATATATACCTGTCCGGCTGCAGTACTAGTGATATTATATATATATATATATATTAATTTCATCTCATTATCATCCAGTCTATATTAGCAGCAGACACAGTACGGTAGTCCACGGCTGTAGCTACCTCTGTGTCGGCAGTCGCTGGTCCATCCATAATTGTATACCACCTACCCGTGGTTTTTTTTTTTCTCTTTCTTCTTGATACATACTACTATAGTAGCTTACTGTAGCAGTCTGCGGTGCTGCTGAGCTGACAGTGTCCAGCAGGTCCGTCATCAGTCATTACATAATAAATATATATACCTGTCCGGCTGCAGTACTAGTGATATTATATATATATATATATATTAATTTCATCTCATTATCATCCAGTCTATATTAGCAGCAGACACAGTACGGTAGTCCACGGCTGTAGCTACCTCTGTGTCGGCAGTCGCTGGTCCATCCATAAGTATACTAGTATCCATCCATCTCCATTGTTTACCTGAGGTGCCTTTTAGATGTGCCTATTAAAATATGGAGAACAAAAATGTTGAGGTTCCAAAATTAGGGAAAGATCAAGATCCACTTCCACTTCGTGCTGAAGCTGCTGCCACTAGTCATGGCCGAGACGATGAAATGCCAGCAACGTCATCTGCCAAGGCCGATGCCCAATGTCATAGTACAGAGCATGTAAAATCCAAAACACCAAATATCAGTAAAAAAAGGACTCCAAAATCTAAAATAAAATTGTCGGAGGAGAAGCGTAAACTTGCCAATATGCCATTTACCACACGGAGTGGCAAGGAACGGCTGAGGCCCTGGCCTATGTTCATGGCTAGTGGTTCAGCTTCACATGAGGATGGAAGCACTCAGCCTCTCGCTAGAAAAATGAAAAGACTCAAGCTGGCAAAAGCACCGCAAAGAACTGTGCGTTCTTCCAAATCCCAAATCCACAAGGAGAGTCCAATTGTGTCGGTTGCGATGCCTGACCTTCCCAACACTGGACGTGAAGAGCATGCGCCTTCCACCATTTGCACGCCCCCTGCAAGTGCTGGAAGGAGCACCCGCAGTCCAGTTCCTGATAGTCAGATTGAAGATGTCAGTGTTGAAGTACACCAGGATGAGGAGGATATGGGTGTTGCTGGCGCTGGGGAGGAAATTGACAAGGAGGATTCTGATGGTGAGGTGGTTTGTTTAAGTCAGGCACCCGGGGAGACACCTGTTGTCCGTGGGAGGAATAGGGCCATTGACATGCCTGGTGAAAATACCAAAAAAATCAGCTCTTCGGTGTGGAAGTATTTCAACAGAAATGCGGACAACATTTGTCAAGCCGTGTGTTGCCTTTGTCAAGCTGTAAT
This sequence comes from Pseudophryne corroboree, assembly GCF_028390025.1. Lineage (NCBI taxonomy): Eukaryota > Metazoa > Chordata > Amphibia > Anura > Myobatrachidae > Pseudophryne > Pseudophryne corroboree. Next base: position 327,162,983 of record NC_086450.1, on the reverse strand, counting down.
AAGTAGGGGTAAGGACGTTAACCACCTCGGAACATCCTCCCTTATACGTCACCTTCAGCGCATTCATAATAAGTCAGTGACAAGTTCAAAAACTTTGGGCGACAGCGGAAGCAGTCCACTGACCAGTAAATCCCTTCCTCTTGTAACCAAGCTCACGCAAACCACCCCACCAACTCCCTCAGTGTCAATTTCCTCCTTCCCCAGGAATGCCAATAGTCCTGCAGGCCATGTCACTGGCAATTCTGACGAGTCCTCTCCTGCCTGGGATTCCTCCAATGCATCCTTGCGTGTAACGCCTACTGCTGCTGGCGCTGCTGTTGTTGCTGCTGGGAGTCGATGGTCATCCCAGAGGGGAAGTCGTAAGCCCACTTTTACTACTTCCACCAAGCAATTGACTGTCCAACAGTCCTTTGCGAGGAAGATGAAATATCACAGCAGTCATCCTGTTGCAAAGCGGATAACTGAGGCCTTGACAACTATGTTGGTGTTAGACGTGCGTCCGGTATCCGCCGTTAGTTCACAGGGAACTAGACAATTTCTTGAGGTAGTGTGCCCCCGTTACCAAATACCATCTAGGTTCCACTTCTCTAGGCAGGCGATACCGAGAATGTACACGGACGTCAGAAAAAGACTCACCAGTGTCCTAAAAAATGCAGTTGTACCCAATGTCCACTTAACCACGGACATGTGGACAAGTGGAGCAGGGCAGGGTCAGGACTATATGACTGTGACAGCCCACTGGGTAGATGTATGGACTCCCGCCGCAAGAACAGCAGTGGCGGCACCAGTAGCAGCATCTCGCAAACGCCAACTCTTTCCTAGGCAGGCTACGCTTTGTATCACCGGTTTCCAGAATACGCACATAGCTGAAAACCTCTTACGGCAACTGAGGAAGATCATCGCGGAATGGCTTACCCCAATTGGACTCTCCTGTGGATTTGTGGCATCGGACAACGCCAGCAATATTGTGTGTGCATTAAATATGGGCAAATTCCAGCACGTCCCATGTTTTGCACATACCTTGAATTTGGTGGTGCAGAATTTTTTAAAAAACGACAGGGGCGTGCAAGAGATGCTGTCGGTGGCCAGAAGAATTGCGGGACACTTTCGGCGTACAGGCACCACGTACAGAAGACTGGAGCACCACCAAAAACGCCTGAACCTGCCCTGCCATCATCTGAAGCAAGAAGTGGTAACGAGGTGGAATTCAACCCTATATATGCTTCAGAGGTTGGAGGAGCAGCAAAAGGCCATTCAAGCCTATACAATTGAGCACGATATAGGAGGTTAAATGTACCTGTCTCAAGCGCAGTGGAGAATGATTTCAACGTTGTGCAAGGTTCTGCAACCTTTTGAACTTGCCACACGTGAAGTCAGTTCAGACACTGCCAGCCTGAGTCAGGTCATTCCCCTCATCAGGCTTTTGCAGAAGAAGCTGGAGGCATTGAAGGAGGAGCTAACACGGAGCGATTCCGCTAGGCATGTGGGACTTGTGGATGGAGCCCTTAATTCGCTTAACAAGGATTCACAGGTGGTCAATCTGTTGAAATCAGAGCACTACATTTTGGCCACCGTGCTCGATCCTAGATTTAAAACCTACCTTGGATCTCTCTTTCCGGCAGACACAAGTCTGCTGGGGTTCAAAGACCTGCTGGTGACAAAATTGTCAAGTCAAGCGGAACGCGACCTGTCAACATCTCCTCCTTCACATTCTCCCGCAACTGGGGGTGCGAGGAAAAGGCTCTGAATTCCGAGCCCACCCGCTGGCGGTGATGCAGGGCAGTCTGGAGCGACTGCTGATGCTGACATCTGGTCCGGACTGAAGGACCTGACAACGATTACGGACATGTCGTCTACTGTCACTGCATATGATTCTGTCACCATTGAAAGAATGGTGGAGGATTATATGAGTGACCGCATCCAAGTAGGCACGTCAGACAGTCCGTACTTATACTGGCAGGAAAAAGAGGCAATTTGGAGGCCCTTGCACAAACTGGCTTTATTCTACCTAAGTTGCCCTCCCACAAGTGTGTACTCCGAAAGAGTGTTTAGTGCCGCCGCTCACCTTGTCAGCAATCGGCGTACGAGGTTACTTCCAGAAAATGTGGAGAAGATGATGTTCATTAAAATGAATTATAATCAATTCCTCCGTGGAGACATTGACCAGCAGCAATTGCCTCCACAAAGTACACAGTGAGCTGAGATGGTGGATTCCAGTGGGGACGAATTGATAATCTGTGAGGAGCGGGATGTACACGGTGATATATCGGAGGATGATGATGAGGTGGACATCTTGCCTCTGTAGAGCCAGTTTGTGCAAGGAGAGATTAATTGCTTCTTTTTCGGTGGGGGTCCAAACCAACCCGTCATTTCAGTCACAGTCGTGTGGCAGACCCTGTCACTGAAATTATGGGTTGGTTAAAGTGTGCATGTCCTGTTTATACAACATAAGGGTGGGTGGGAGGGCCCAAGGATAATTCCATCTTGCACCTCTTTTTTCTTTTATTTTTATTTGCATCATGTGCTGTTTGGGGAGTGTTTTTTGGAAGGGCCATCCTGCGTGACACTGCAGTGACACTCCTAGATGGGCCAGGTGTTTGTGTCGGCCACTAGGGTCGCTTATCTTACTCACACAGCTACCTCATTGCGCCTCTTTTTTTCTTCTTTGCGTCATGTGCTGTTTGGGGAGTGTTTTTTGGAAGGGCCATCCTGCGTGACACTGCAGTGCCACTCCTAGATGGGCCAGGTGTTTGTGTCGGCCACTAGGGTCGCTTAGCTTACTCACACAGCTACCTCATTGCGCCTCTTTTTTTCTTCTTTGCGTCATGTGCTGTTTGGGGAGTGTTTTTTGGAAGGGCCATCCTGCGTGACACTGCAGTGCCACTCCTAGATGGGCCAGGTGTTTGTGTCGGCCACTAGGGTCGCTTATCTTACTCACACAGTTACCTCATTGCGCCTCTTTTTTTCTTCTTTGCGTCATGTGCTGTTTGGGGAGTGTTTTTTGGAAGGGCCATCCTGCGTGACACTGCAGTGCCACTCCTAGATGGGCCAGGTGTTTGTGTCGGCCACTAGGGTCGCTTAGCTTACTCACACAGCTACCTCATTGCGCCTCTTTTTTTCTTCTTTGCGTCATGTGCTGTTTGGGGAGTGTTTTTTGGAAGGGCCATCCTGCGTGACACTGCAGTGCCACTCCTAGATGGGCCAGGTGTTTGTGTCGGCCACTAGGGTCGCTTATCTTACTCACACAGTTACCTCATTGCGCCTCTTTTTTTCTTCTTTGCGTCATGTGCTGTTTGGGGAGTGTTTTTTGGAAGGGCCATCCTGCGTGACACTGCAGTGCCACTCCTAGATGGGCCAGGTGTTTGTGTCGGCCACTAGGGTCGCTTAGCTTAGTCATCCAGCGACCTCGGTGCAAATTTTAGGACTAAAAATAATATTGTGAGGTGTGAGGTATTCAGAATAGACTGAAAATGAGTGGAAATTATGGTTTTTGAGGTTAATAATACTTTGGGGTCAAAATGACCCCCAAATTCTATGATTTAAGCTGTTTTTTAGTGTTTTTTGAAAAAAACATCCGAATCCAAAACACACCCGAATCCGACAAAAAAAATTCGGTGAGGTTTTGCCAAAACGCGGTCGAACCCAAAACACGGCCGCGGAACCGAACCCAAAACCAAAACACAAAACCCGAAAAATTTCAAGTGCACATCTCTAGTATTTACTGGCATCAGACACTGTGCAAAGCATACTCAGGTTTATGCCTGGTCCCACAGTTACATAACTGAAAACAAGCAAACAAACATAAAAAAGTTGAATCACTCCTTGTGCTTAATAGTTAGTCCACTGCAGTGGCTTGCAGCCACACATGCCATGCTCTCCTGGCATGGCCAATGTCAACAGTCCCTGACACTACAAACTGTTCCCTACTCACTGGCCTCAAACAGGCATCAGCGCCCTGGCATTGGGTGAATGGGACTTTTAAACTTCTCCTCTGCTTGTTGCTTCCTGCTGTCTCTGGGCGAGATGGAAAACTTGTACTTCTGTTTTTCTAGAGGCAGCTGTGCAATCCAGAAAGCCTGGAGTTATACAGTAAATCTCCACTGCTGGTGCAGAATGTGCAGATCTTGTTTTCTTTTCTCTTGGAGGGAGCTGGTCCCACCAGAATGTGGGCAATTGTGGTGAGACACAAGCCCTTTCACCACATAGCAAAACTACAACTGAAGCTGAATCTGTACTATATTTGCATCTTCTGTGTTTAGAATGAACTCCACTAAAAGTAACTAATAACTCTGGGCCTGAATCCGAGGCAAACACAGTTGCATACAAAGCTGCAGTTTCTATTGCAGGGGACCTGCGAAAATATGCTAATGGCTCAGCAGCAGTCTTGTGCACAGACACCCACTTCCGCATCTCATGTCTGCCGCTCACATACAATACATAAGCGGAAGCATCGAGAACATTGATCATCCCATTGGTAGGACCATCGCATCTATGAGCATGTCTAGGCTGTCTCAGTCTGAGTGGCTCTCCTAAGCCGCTGGGGCCTTTCCAGCTCTGAATAAATTTGCAGTGTCTGACTATGGAATGCCCAGAAAATGGTCCCAACATGCCTTAGGTTTTCTAGCCACATCTGGTTACTTCCCCCAAATGCTAACTACCCTTCCAAATAATTTTCTGTGCATGCGCTGTTGCTAATCCATCGCTGCAAGTGTGCAGTGTGGCTTTGGCGCGTGTTCAGTGGCGAAAAATTGATCCACTGCATCCAACATTTGACATTGTGTGCAACTATGCAGCAAAACAGCTGTATTATGTACCCAATAAAGTTACCATTTAGCTTCACAGAGTCTTTCAAAAAGGTCGACATCAATTATGTCAGCACTGTAATGTTGCCATGTTATAAATGTTGACATGTTCAAAATGTCAACATGTAACAAGTTGACATTGAAAATGTTGGCACACAATGTTGATGCTTTTAAAAAAGGCAAGCATTGTATATGTTGACAGTCACAATGCTGACACATGCAATTAGTGTTAGGCTGTAATAAAGGTTAGGGTTAGGCTGCAGCTAGGGTTAAGGCTAGTGATAGGTGGCAATTAGGGTTAAGGATAAGTTTGGCTATAGGCAAAAATTTCAGTGTCGACATCCCCAACATGACATAATGAACATTGACATACTGTATACCACACACAAAGCAAAAGTAGACACAGCAGCAGACAGAAAATTGTCATAGAGAATAAAAATCAGCTTCCTCTATTCTCTTTTGTGCTGTGCCAGTAACATAACATTCACATTATTCAAAGGTGCCATATACTCATGTCAAGAGAGTAAAAATAAAATACAAATTTGTTACACCAATGACAATGAAACATGAATGTACTTAATGACAGGGCACTATTGCACCCTGTTGTACTGAAAGCATACTTGCCGACTTTATGGCTGCTCTCTCCGGGAGAGAGCAGCCAGGTCGGCTCAGCAGGGGGGCGGGCTGTGCCGTGCCGTGCAGGGAGGGGGGGAAAGGCCAGAGGCAGGATGGGGGCGTGGTGGAGGCGGAACAGGGGTGTGGCTGTGGGATTGTGTCATGTACGCCATGCCCCCCGCTGCGTAATGATGCGATTCGACATTTATCTTAGGGGTCTCTTTATTAAGACCCTTCTTAAAAAAATTGTATAACTTCTCTAGATGGGTGCATGGGAAAGCATGCATAACCAGGATTTTTAGCTCCCATAAGCACACTGGCATTGGTTTCAGATTCAACAAACATTAAAATATAAACATTGTTAAAAATAACATAAGTAAAATATAGTAAACAAATTTAGAAAAATTGTATAAAAAATGTAATAATGTTTTATTTTTAATAATACAGCATAAACACTCTAGCAGCAAATGACAGATACATCAAAAATACTGCAGTTCAACTTATAATAACACTTATTGTATCTAAAATAAACACATAGACCTCAAAGAGAATGGTGTTGATTCCGCACAGATCTGCTCTCAGGGGTCACACTGGTATATTTATGACTTATATGTACCAACATTTCACAGAATTTTTCCAGGTATGAATCCTATAAGATAATTTCTCAGTTGGTGGTGCTCCCATGAGTCAGAATATTACAGTGGTAATAGAGGACAGAAAAGAAGACTCTGTTTTAGGGGCACTCTTTATTTATAATTTAATAAAAATATTATATTTTATTGATATGCATTAAAAAAGGGGATTTAGGTGTCCCGTTTTCAGTTCACAGACAATACAAACATTTAACAATAATTAGACAGAGAAAATGGAATCCCAATCAGTCATTTCAAGTAGTCAAAGGGCTGTGTTTAAGAAATAATAATCGATCCAAAGATTGGTGAACATACAGCAGTACAGATAAGTGTACTATGTTTAGTAAGGCACAGTGCCGGCGCTAGCTGCTCAGCAAAGTCTGCAAAGCAGGGAGGCGCTGCACTCATGAGGTGCTCTTCCTGCTCTGCTACTACACCTTGCTGCCAGCTGCTGCTGCTGCCCACGCCTGTCACACTGACAGGCAGCAGCGGCGCCGGCAGCATATACAAAAGCTCTTCATTGTTCTTTCCTGGACCTCCCCTCTTCCGGCTCCTCCCCGCACCTTCTGTAAAGCTGAATAACAGGCAGGCAGCAGTGTCGCCCCCACTCCCCTTCCCTCCCCTTGTCAGTATAGACACAGCAGTCTCAGCAGTGCCTGTCCCCTCCCTTATCCCCCTTCTCTCCCCTCCCATCAATGTCATTTTTGGGGCCCGGGCACTTTTATTTTATAATTTGCAGCCACATGCTATATTGTGTGCTCAGCCTCATAGCAGATCTGGGCAGCCACCTCCCAACGCTGAGCCTGCTTCCTGACATTAGGCAGGAACAGGAAGTCATATGGTGCACATATGACTGCACGTGCATGAATGGAGGATCCTTCAGAGGTGAGAGGAGCAGCCCAGCCCATCTAGCAGCCAGCCATGCCATACAGAGAGGCAGAGACTCAGGGTGTGTGTGTGTGTGTGTGTGTGTGTGTGTGTGTGTGTGTGTGTGTGTGTGTGTGTGTGTGTGTGTGTATATTAGTGTGTGCTTGGGATGGGGTGGTTTATTAGTGTGTGCTGGGGAGGGGGAGGTGGTATATTAGTATGTGCTGGGGAAGGGGAGGTGGAATATTAGGGTGTGCTGGGAAAGGGGAGGTGGAATATTAGTGTGTGCCGGGGAGGGGGAGGTGGTATATTAGTGTGTGCTGGGGAGGGGGAGGTGGCATATAAGTGTGTGCTGGGGAGGGGTGGTGGTATATTAGTGTGTGCCGGAGAGGGGGAGGTGGTATATTAGTGTGTGCTGGGGAGGGGGAGGTAGTATATAAGTGTGTGCTGGGGAGGGGGGGTGGTATATTAGTGTGTGCTGGGGAGGGGTTGCTATATTAGTGTGTGCTGGAGAGGGGGGTGGTATATTAGTGTGTGCTGGGGAGGGGGAGGTGGTATATTAGTGTGTGCTGGGAAAGGGGGAGGGGGAGGTGGTATATTAGTGTGTGCTGGGAAGCGGGAGGTGGTATACTAGTGTGTGCTGGGGAGGGGGTGGTGGTATAGTAGTGTGTGCTGGGGAGGGGGAGGTGGTGTATTAGTGTGTGCTGGGGAGGGGGAGGTGGTATATAAGTGTGTGCTGGGGAGGGGTGGTGGTATATAAGTGTGTGCTGGGGGGGTATATTAGTGTGTGCTGGGGAGGGGAGTGCTATATTAGTGTGTGCTGGGGAGGGGGGTGGTATATTAGTGTGTGCTGGGGAGGGGGAGGTGGTATATTAGTGTGTGCTGGGGAGGGGGAGGTGGTATATTAGTGTGTGCCGGGGAAGGGGAGGTGGTATATTAGTGTGTGCTGGGGAGGGGGAGGTAGTATATAAGTGTGTGCTGGGGAGGGGGGGTGGTATATTAGTGTGTGCTGGGGAGGGGTTGCTATATTAGTGTGTGCTGGAGAGGGGGGTGGTATATTAGTGTGTGCTGGGGAGGTGGTATATTAGTGTGTGCTGGGGAGGGGGAGGTGGTATATTAGTGTGTGCTGGGAAGCGGGAGGTGGTATACTAGTGTGTGCTGGGGAGGGGGGGTGGTATATTAGTGTGTGCTGGGGAGGGGGAGGTGGTGTATTAGTGTGTGCTGGGGAGGGGGAGGTGGTGTATTAGTGTGTGCTGGGGAGGGGGAGGTGGTATATTAGTGTGTGCTGGGGAGGGGGAGGTGGTATATAAGTGTGTGCTGGGGAGGGGGGGTGGCATATAAGTGTGTGCTGGGGGTTATATTAGTGTGTGCTGGGGAGGGGGGAGGTATATTAGTGTGTGCTGGGGAGGGGGGGTGGTATAATAGTGTGTGCTGGGAAGGGGGGGGTGGAATTTTAGTGTGTGCTGGGGAGAGGGGTGGTATATTAGTGTGTGCTGAGGAAGTGGGGTAGTATATTAGTGTGTGCTGGGGAGGGGGGTGGTATAGTAGTGTGTGCTGGGTAGGGGGGGTGGTATATTAGTGTGTGCTGGGGAAGGGGAGGTGGTTTATTAGTGTGTGCCGGGGGAGGGGGAGGGGGTATATAAGTGTGTGCTGGGGAGGGGGGGTGGTATATAAGTGTGTGCTGGGGGGGTATATTAGTGTCTGCTCGGGAGGGGGGTGCAATATTAGTGTTTGCTGGGGAGGGTGGTGGTATATTAGTGTGTGCTGGGGAGGGAGAGGTGGTATATAAGTGTGTGCTGGGGAGGGGTGGTGGTATATACGTGTGTGCAGGGGGGGTATATTAGTGTGTGCTAGGGAGGGGGGTGGTATATTAGTGTGTGCTGGGGAGGTGGAGGTGGTATATTATTGTGTGCTGGGGATGGGGAGGTGTTATATTATTGTGTGCTGGGGATGGGGAGGTGTTATATTAGTGTGTGCCGGGGAGGGGGAGGTGGTATATTAGTGTGTGCTGGGGAGGGGGAGGTAGTATATAAGTGTGTGCTGGGGAGGGGGGGTGGTATATTAGTGTGTGCTGGGGAGGGGTTGCTATATTAGTGTGTGCTGGGGAGGGGGGTGGTATATTAGTGTGTGCTGGGGAGGTGGAGGTGGTATATTATTGTGTGCTGGGGATGGGGAGGTGGTATATTATTGTGTGCTGGGGATGGGGAGGTGTTATATTAGTGTGTGCTGGGGAGGGGGAGGTGGTATATTAGTGTGTGCTGGGGAGGGGGAGGTGGTATATTAGTGTGTGCTGGGAAGCGGGAGGTGGTATACTAGTGTGTGCTGGGGAGGGGGGGTGGTATATTAGTGTGTGCTGGGGAGGGGGAGGTGGTGTATTAGTGTGTGCTGGGGAGGGGGAGGTGGTATATAAGTGTGTGCTCGGGAGGGGTGGTGGTATATAAGTGTGTGCTGGGGGGGGTATATTAGTGTGTGCTGCGGAGGGGAGTGCTATATTAGTGTGTGCTGGGGAGGGGGGTGGTATATTAGTGTGTGCTGGGGAGGGGGAGGTGGTATATTAGTGTGTGCTGGGGAGGGGGAGGTGGTATATTAGTGTGTGCCGGGGAGGGGGAGGTGGTATATTAGTGTGTGCTGGGGAGGGGGAGGTAGTATATAAGTGTGTGCTGGGGAGGGGGGGTGGTATATTAGTGTGTGCTGGGGAGGGGTTGCTATATTAGTGTGTGCTGGAGAGGGGGGTGGTATATTAGTGTGTGCTGGGGAGGGGGAGGTGGTATATTAGTGTGTGCTGGGAAGCGGGAGGTGGTATACTAGTGTGTGCTGGGGAGGGGGGGGTGGTATATTAGTGTGTGCTGGGGAGGGGGAGGTGGTGTATTAGTGTGTGCTGGGGAGGGGGAGGTGGTATATTAGTGTGTGCTGGGGAGGGGGAGGTGGTATATAAGTGTGTGCTGGGGAGGGGGAGTGGCATATAAGTGTGTGCTGGGGGTTATATTAGTGTGTGCTGGGGAGGGGGGAGGTATATTAGTGTGTGCTGGGGAGGGGGGGTGGTATAATAGTGTGTGCTGGGAAGGGGGGGTGGTATATTAGTGTGTGCTGGGGAGAGGGGTGGTATATTAGTGTGTGCTGAGGAAGGGGGGTGGTATATTAGTGTGTGCTGGGGAGGGGGGTGGTATAGTAGTGTGTGCTGGGTAGGGGGGTGGTATATTAGTGTGTGCTGGGGAAGGGGAGGTGGTTTATTAGTGTGTGCCGGGGAGGGGGAGGGGGTATATAAGTGTGTGCTGGGGAGGGGGGGTGGTATATAAGTGTGTGCTGGGGGGGTATATTAGTGTCTGCTCGGGAGGGGGGTGCAATATTAGTGTTTGCTGGGGAGGGTGGTGGTATATTAGTGTGTGCTGGGGAGGGAGTGGTGGTATATAAGTGTGTGCTGGGGAGGGGTGGTGGTATATAAGTGTGTGCAGGGGGGGTATATTAGTGTGTGCTGGGGAGGGGGGTGGTATATTAGTGTGTGCTGGGGAGGTGGAGGTGGTATATTATTGTGTGCTGGGGATGGGGAGGTGGTATATTATTGTGTGCTGGGGATGGGGAGGTGTTATATTAGTGTGTGCTGGGGAGGGGGAGGTGGTATATTAGTGTGTGCCGGGGAGGGGGAGGTGGTATATTAGTGTGTGCTGGGGAGGGGGAGGTAGTATATAAGTGTGTGCTGGGGGGTATATTAGTGTGTGCTGGGGAGGGGGTGCTATATTAGTGTGTGCTGGAGAGGGGGGTGGTATATTAGTGTGTGCTGGGGAGGTGGTATATAAGTGTGTACTGGGGAGGGGGGGTGGCATATAAGTGTGTGCTGGGGGGTATATTAGTGTGTGCTGGGGAGGGGTGTGGTATATTAATGTGTGCTGAGGAAGGGGGGTGGTATATTAGTGTGTGCTGGGGAGGGGGGTGGTATATTAGTGTGTGCTGGGGAGGGAGAGGTGGTATATTAGTGTGTGCTGGGGAGGGGGAGGTGGTATATTAGTGTGTGCTGGGGAGGGGGAGGTGGTATATAAGTGTGTGCTGAGGAAGGGGGGTGGTATATTAGTGTGTGCTTGGGATGGGGTGGTTTATTAGTGTGTGCTGGGGAGGGGGAGGTGGTATATTAGTGTGTGCTGGGGAGGGGGGGTGGTATATAAGTGTGTGCTGGGGAGGGGGGGTGGTATATAAGTGTGTGCTGGGGGGGTATATTAGTGTGTGCTGGGGAGGGGGGTGCTATATTAGTGTGTGCTGGAGAGGGGGATGGTATATTAGTGTGTGCTGGGGAGGGGGTATATTAGTGTGTGCTGGGGAGGTGGTATATTAGTGTGTGCCGGGGAGGGGGAGGTGGTATATTAGTGTGTGCTGGGGAGGGGGAGGTGGTATATAAGTGTGTGCTGGGGAGGGGGGGGTATATAAGTGAGTGCTGGGGGGGTATTTTAGTGTATGCTGGGGAGGGGGTGCTATATTAGTGTGTGTGTAGGGGAGGGGGGTGGTATTTTAGTGTGTGCTGGGGAGGGGGAGGTGGTATATTAGTGTGTGCTGGGGAGGTGGTATATTAGTGTGTGCAGGGGAGGGGGAGGTGGTATATTAGTGTGTGCTGGGGAGGGGGAGGTGGTATATTAGTGTGTGCTGGGGAGGGGGAGGTGGTATATAAGTGTGTGTTTCTGGGGAGGGGGGGTGGTATATAAGTGTGTACTGGGGGGGTATATTAGTGTGTGCTGGGGAGGGGGGTGGTATATTAGTGTGTGCTGGGGAGGGGGGTTGGTATATTAGTGTGTGCTGAGGAAGGGGGGTGGTATATTAGTGTGTGCTGGGGAGGGGGTGGTATATTTGTGTGTGCTGGGTAGGGGGGTGGTATATTAGTGTGTGCTGGGGAGGGGGAGGTGGTATATTAGTGTTAGCTGGGGAGGGGGGTTTATTAGTGTGTGCTGGGGATGGGGAGGTGGCATATTAGTGTGTGCTGGGGAGGGGGAGGTGGTATATTAGTAGTGATGTGCACCGAAAATTTTTCGGGTTTTGTGTTTTGGTTTTGGGTTCGGTTCCGCGGCCGTGTTTTGGGTTCGGACGCGTTTTGGCAAAACCTCACCGAAATTTTTTTGTCGGATTCGGGTGTGTTTTGGATTCGGGTGTTTTTTTCAAAAAACCCTAAAAAACAGCTTAAATCATAGAATTTGGGGGTCATTTTGATCCCATAGTATTATTAACCTCAATAACCATAATTTCCACTCATTTTCAGTCTATTCTGAACACCTCACATCTCACAATATTATTTTTAGTCCTAAAATTTGCACCGAGGTCGCTGGATGGCTAAGCTAAGCGACCCAAGTGGCGACACAAACACCTGGCCCATCTAGGAGTGGCTATGTTTTTATTAGAAAAATTGCAACAACAAAACAAAGCAATCAACAAACACGAGAAAAAAATAATAACTTACATAAACAAAGGTGATACCAGCCAAAAGCCATACTTAAATAATATTGTCCAAAGTCTTTAGTCCGACTACGATGGCATAATATATCAGATTAGTGTATGAAGAGGCAATGCCAAATAAACTCAAAAGTCCATAGCACTGGCAAGATTAATAATAGTTTGTCAAATAGACAATCAATAGCAATATACAGACCAATATGTACAAAATCAAGCCATAACACACAACAAAATCCAAACATAGAGAAAATGAGGTGAGCTTTTAGTCGTATGTTAGAACCATAACATAAAAAAAACTATAACACAAAATCTACAGGGGGTGAAAGAAAAGAAAGCCAGAAGGATGAAAGGAAGGAAAGACTTCAGCCACCCACTCAAGGGGGTCTCAGATGGCGCCAAAGCCTGGACCAACTGACGGCATCCATCCTCCCTCGATCCATATCCATCATCCTCTTTACCTCGTGAAGAATGGTACCAACCACCTCAGTACAGGGAAGGACTAACCTTCTAAGGTAAACTAGACACCGTGCGCTCCAAGTGTGGTACCTGACCGCTAAACTAACTAAGTAAATGGTGACTAAATCAAACCTCCCAAACCTCTTTTTGAACGCCCCATACGCCCACTCAGGGTAACTAAGCCCCAAAAGGCACGAAAGGCATAAAGCGGCTGAAACGGCTTTGTAAATTTTTACATTAAAGGGACACTCGAGCAAGAAGTGGTCCACAGTCTCCACCACCCCAGGACACTCCTCACGTGGGCAAACACGATCAATGGCACCTCAAAACCCGATCTTCCCCCTAACATAAAGCTTCCCTTGAAAAAGAAGCCAGGCAATGTCCCTGAACTTCAGTGGGATCCTCCGAGAATTAATCAGATTCAACCCAGCTGAGTATACATTGCCCGGGCAGTCCCTTAGCGATGGCTGGGCATAAAAATGAGATCGCAAAATGCTCCTCTCCAACTCCCTTCTAGAGAAGCCTTTGACTTCACTCATCAAAATTCCCCATAGCCTTGTCACCTTCAAGCACAAGATGACGTAGATCGGGAGGTATCCGCATTTATCAACTCGGAGGTTTCTCACCTGACCGCCATCTATCCATGACCTGAGGAAGGGGTGCACCCAAACCCTAAAGCCTTCTACCCACCGAGGGGGGACCTCCAAAAACAGACTCCCAAGATGTAACTTTACAAAAGTGGATGTGGAAAACACCACAGGGTTGACCATACCAAGTCCACCCTCTGCCCTCGGTCTGTAGGTGATGCCTCTCTTAACGAGATTCATCCTGTTCCCCCACAACAACAGGAAGAACAAAGAATAAATCCTGGACCACAAAGATTGAGGCAAACAGCACACATAACTGACATAAAGAAACACCGGGATCAGGTGAGTCTTACACAGGTTAACCCTTTCACTGAGAGAAAATTTCCATCTTCTCCAGCTCTCTACTTTACGGGCAGCAACTTCCAGCCTACTCACCCAATTTAGAGTGGTATAATCACCACGACTAAACCAAATCCCTAAGATTTTGATTGACGAATTGGCCCGGGGAAGGCTGTCCGGAATGCTGAACTCCTCACCTTCCTCCCCCATCCAGAAAGCTTCACATTTGTCTTGGTTTATCATGGAGCACGAGGCCCCAGAGTACTCGCAGATAAGGTGTTCCACATCACGTGCCTCAGTCGTAGACGACACGACAATCGTGACGTCATCTGCATAGGCCACCACCTTCAGCAGAGACTCCGGCCCCAATTGCACCCCTTCGAGTGCACCACTTTCAACCCTCCTGACGAAAGGGTCGATTGCGAACACATACAGAAGGGAGCTCAAGGGACAACCCTGACGGACACCGGAGTTAACCGCGAAGGCAGGACCTACCCAACCATTGACAAGCGGGAAACTCTCGGCCTGATTATAAATAACGTGAAGCCAATCCACCACCCTCACTGGAAGTCCATACCTTTCAAGCAAGGCCCACAGGTACTCATGATTGACTCTATCGAAAGCCTTAGACTGATCCAATGCCAGCAAGTACTTTCCCCACTTCTCAGCACGACATTGCTCCACAGCCTCCCGCATGCCAAGGACAGCACTAAAGGTGCTACGGCCTTTTACGGTACCATGCTGAGAAGAAGAAAGCAACAGCCCGGAAACTTCCATCAGCCTATTGAAGAGCACCTTTGCCAAAATCTTCCTGTCTGTATTGAGAAGAGTGATGGGGCGCCAGTTCTCAACACGAGATGGATCCTTACCTTTGGACAATAATATGAGGGCGGACAACCTCATGGAGGGAGGGAGCAAACCCTCAGCCAGGCTCTCATTAAAAACCTCCACAAGATGAGGAACCAAGAGGTCCGAAAATGCCTTAAAAAATTCAGATGTTAAGCCATCCGGGCCCGTAGATTTCTTTATAGAAAACCGTCTATGGCCTTCCTGATCTCCTCCGCAGTCACATCACTTCCCAAAGAGTCAAAAGAGGCATCAAGGCCCCCGAGCCCAGGTGTCTCCCTAAGAAACCTTTCCATCCTTTCTCTGATGAGTGGCTGCTCGGACAAAAGATCGGAGTAGTAGGATCTGATGACCCCCAGAATCCCCTCCCTATCCTCACGAAGGACACCCCGAGAATCAACCAAACCCCGCACCTCCTTCAGATCAACCGACTTTCTACAATTCTGACAGGGATCAGGTGAGTGGTAAGCTCCATAATCCCTCTCCAAAATCAAGGAAGCCATGCGACTGTATTGATATTCCCTCAACCGAGCCTTCACCCGAGAGATCTCCCCACTATCTCCACGCTCAGAGATCAAGAAATCAAGTTTCCTTCGCAAGTCATAGTAGGCATTTTGTTTTCTCAAGTTTTTCCGGGCTACCAGCCTACGGAAAAACCCCCGAGTACGCTTTTTACACTCCTCCCACCACTCGGATCTACTCCAACCTGCCTCCAAAAGAGTCTCTTGTAGTTGAAAGAAATCTCTAAAGGACTGTCTCACCATCTCCTCCTTCAGGAGCCCCGAATTCAGCCGCCATAGACCCCGTCCTTTCTGAGGGGTTTCCGAAGCATTCAAAGCAAAACTCAGAATACAGTGATCGGAGAACTCTACTAGCTTCACCTCAGGAGGCAAAGTTTTTGCGGACTCCTTAACAAAAAACCTATCTATCCTAGACCTACGACTACCACAATAAAAGGTGTAACCCGTGAGGTCTGGAAAATGGCGAACGTACACATCCACCAGACCAGCCTCCCTAGTCATGCTAGCTAAAAAATTGGAATCATGACCCAGGGTTGTCTTTGTGCCCCCCCTGTCTTTTGGCCTAGTGATAGCGTTAAAATCGCCACCAAAGACAATCTGCCGGGCTGAAAAAAGAAACGGTTTTATCTCCGTGAAGAGACATCTCCTGTCCCTTGGGGACTGGGGCCCATAGATGTTAATTAGCCGTAGGTTCTGTCCCTTCAAGTTGATATCCAAAACCATACACCTACCTACCTGTAACTCTACAATCCTGTGCACGGTTACCATACCGGTAAAAAGCACCGCCACCCCACCGTACGGCTCGGCCGCAAGAGACCAGAAAGACGGTCCACGCCTCCATTCACGCTTTGCTCTATGAAGAACCGCCAGATCACCAATCCTGGTCTCCTGCAAAAATAAAAAATCAGCCTCAATTGTGCTGAAAAAATCAAAGGCCATAAAACAAGCACGTTCGGACAAAACGGAAGCCACATTAATTGTGGCACATCGTATAGGCTGGGGATCCATGTTTCATTGGATTGTAAGGTAGGACCCAATCACTTTCTCTTTGCTTGCCTACTTGACTCCTCATCGGAGCCATACCTTTTAAAACTAGTCCCCAAGGGAAGAGGATCATCCTCCCCAACAAACACCTCCTCAGTATCACTCTCACCTGCAGTGGGAGAGACAGAGAGGTCCATGCCCCGAGCCTCCCCCAAAACAGCAGAAATATCTCGGCTCAAATCATCATGAGGAGGACCCGGATCAGGAGGCTCCGCTTCTTGAGAAGCGGGAAAGGACCTAGGGTCCACAGGGACAGGGGGAGGATCCACGAGATCATGGGGCAATGAGGAAAGGATTTGAGGGGTACAGGAAGGCATGGAGGAAAAATCCCCCACGTCTTCCCCGACTGAACTCTGAGGTTTCCCATCAGTGTCTGATGTTACCACCGATCTAACTTTTGAAGACACCTGACCTGAACTATCAACCTCATTACTTCTTCTCCTCCTTTCACTCCTCCTACACCCCTTCCCCTCCACCACGGACGCTACTTCCCCAAAGGAACTCTTAACAGAGGACCTCCTTCTTTGTTTCTTGGGTTTATCCTTTGGGACCTGGACAAGCTGCCCTTCAGATAAGACGATATCACTGTCCTCCACCTCAGACTCTTCCTCAGAGTTAAACTGAAATCTATTAACAGAAAAAATACCAGGGTCTGAATCCCTTCTTTTGGCCAACCTTTTTCTTGACTTAGATTCAACCACCTGAAAGCCATCTTTATCCACCTCAGCAGACACCTTCCTCACCACACTGTTCTTCTCTACCACCGCCCTCACCACTTGCTTTTCTACAACCTCCCGTCGCTCCTCCTCAAAAAGACGCCCCATTTCCCTCTCTAGCTCTTCCCCCATAACCTCAAGGTTATGGGAGGCCTTGGGGCACCTACTATAAGGATGGCCTTCGCACCCACAAAGGTTGCAGGTTACGTTGCCACAATCCCTCGCCACGTGCCCAGTTTTACCACAGAGGGCACATTTCAGGACAGTACAGTCACTGCTTAGGTGACGAAAGTCTCCGCAGCGGTGACACTGTCTAGGTTGACCAGGATAAAAACATTGGATTTTGTCTCTCCCAATGAAAGCAGCAGAGGGAACATGGCAAGGCACCTGACCATTATGCCTAAGCCTGATCACAGCCGACCAGGCTCCACCCCACACACCTTTCGTGAAATCAATCTTCACCAGAGGAGACAAGATGTCGCAATATCGACTTAACCAATAGCCAATATCTGCAGCAGGGAGGGATTCATTCCTGACCAATACAGTTGCACGGACTCTATCCTGGCGAGTAACAGCCGCCGCTTTATAGCGACAATACGGCTCACACCCCTTCTTTAGCTCCCACTGTTCCCAGAACACCCGCAGCCCTTGGTAAGATATGAAACTAAGGTCGTAGTCAGGGGTCTTTACAGGGTGGATGCAAGCAAAAAGATCAGGGGCATGGAAACCCAATGAGAACACCATTTCCAGGAAATCCCCTTTAGAAGGGGGTTCCTCAACCCCTATCCACTTAAGTGAAACCAAGTTGCGACGCTTACCAGCCTGATCAGAAGCCGAAAACACCTTTGGAGCAACAATCCTATTGCCACTTGAGACAGCACCCGCATAAGAGGACAAGCCCGGCTTAGGAACTACCTGAGGCGAGGCCTGCCCAACAGAGCCTTCAACATTACCCTGCCCAGCACCCTGCCCAACAGATACAGAACTAGCATTTTTATTGGCCAAAGAGGTTCTAATAACAGATATAGCTGGCAAGGATCTCACAGGATCGATCAGGTTGGTGGACGGCGTCTGTTTAAACAGGAGTTTTTCCACCATTCCAGACGGAGGTCAGACAGCGGCCAGTCCAGAGCTATTTATTACCAATCCCTCTGGGATTCCCCCCCGTTTACCCACCGGGGGTACCCCCCTTTCACCTAAACGCTGCTGGACTAAAAGAATCACTTAAAGGACATTTGCTCAGTATCACTGCATGCAATAGACTCACCCTTAACACAGAGGAATGTTAATACACTTTGGAGCATATATTTAATCAGGACTGTGTGGAGGAATACAGTTACAGACAATTTCTCAAACATCAAGTGCATTAATAAGGAGGTGGGACGCCACGCTCCTTTCTAGCACAACATTTGGACGATTTCTTTTTTCCAGGTTATTTTGTGTATACATACACACATATACAAAATATTTCCAAAGTTTTTGTCTTTTGTTGTTTGTCTTTTGTAAGTCTTGCTAGCCCCGTTGTTCAATTTCCTTGTGAGATTGACTACAATTAGTATATATCTTTTTTCTTCTTTTTTCCTTTTTCTTTTTTCTTTTTCTCATTTCTTATCATTAGTTTTTAATATTGTGTTTGCATTTACATTTGTAGCCTATCGTGTTAATCAATTAAACAGGTATATTACCAATCGTTGTAAATTCACATACTTTTCAGGCGCAGTTGCAAAATCCCCATTTCTCTGACGTCCTAAGTGGATGCTGGGACTCCGTAAGGACCATGGGGAATAGCGGCTCCGCAGGAGACTGGGCACAACTAAAGAAAGCTTTAGGACTACCTGGTGTGCACTGGCTCCTCCCACTGTGACCCTCCTCCAGACCTCAGTTAGAATCTTGTGCCCGGCTAAGCTGGATGCACACTAGGGGCTCTCCTGAGCTCCTAGAAAGAAAGTATATTTAGGTTTTTATTTTACAGTGAGATCTGCTGGCAACAGACTCACTGCAGCGAGGGACTAAGGGGAGAAGAAGCGAACCTACCTAACTGGTGGTAGTTTGGGCTTCTTAGGCTACTGGACACCATTAGCTCCAGAGGGATCGACCGCAGGACCCGACCTTGGTGTTCGGTCCCGGAGCCGCGCCGCCGCCCCCCTTACAGAGCCAGAAGCAAGAAGTGTTCCGGAAAATCGGCGGCAGAAGACTTCTGTCTTCAACAAGGTAGCGCACAGCACTGCAGCCATTGCTCCTCATACACACCTCACACTCCGGTCACTGATGGGTGCAGGGCGCTGGGGGGGGGGGCGCCCTGAGGGCAATATAAACACCTTGGCTGGCAAATCATCACAATATATAGTCCCAGGGCTATATATGTGATAAAGTACCCCTGCCAGAATCCTTGAAAAAAGCGGGAGAAAAGTCTGCCGAAAAAGGGGCGGGGCTATCTCCCTCAGCAAACTGGCGCCATTTTTTCTTCACAGTGCAGCTGGAAGACAGCTCCCCAGGCTCTCCCCTGTAGTTTTCAGGCTCAAAGGGTTAAAAAGAGAGGGGGGGTAACTAAATTTAGGCGCAATATGTGTATACAAGCAGCTATTGGGAAAATCACTCAGTTATAGTGTTAATCCCTGCATTATATAGCGCTCTGGTGTGTGCTGGCATACTCTCTCTCTGTCTCCCCAAAGGACTTTGTGGGGTCCTGTCCTCAGTCAGAGCATTCCCTGTGTGTGTGCGGTGTGTCGGTACGGCTGTGTCGACATGTTGGATGAGGAAGGTTACGTGGAGGCGGAGCAGAGGCCGATAAATGGGATGTCGCCCCCTGTGGGGCCAACACCAGAGTGGATGGATAGGTGGAAGGTATTAACCGACAATGTCAACTCCTTACATAAAAGGCTGGATGACGTAACAGCTGTGGGACAGCCGGCTTCTCAGCCCGCGCCTGCCCAGGCGTCTCAAAGGCCATCAGGGGCTCAAAAAATGCCCGTTACCTCAGATGGCAGACACAGATGTTGACACAGAGTCTGACTCCAGTGTCGACGAGGTTGAGACATATACACAATCCACTAGGAACATCCGTTGCATGATCTCGGCAATAAAAAATGTGTTACACATTCTGACATGAACCCAAGTACCACATAAAAGGGGTTTTATGTTTGGGGATAAAGAGCAGCCAGTGTTTTGTTCCCCCACCAGATGAGTGAATGAAGTGTGTAAAGAGCGTGGGTTCCCCCAATAAGAAAATGGTAATTTCTAAAAAGTTACTGCTGGCGTACCCTTTCCCGCCAGAGGATAGGTCACGTTGGGAGATATCCCCTAGGGTGGATAAGGCGCTCACACGTTTGTCAAAAAAGGTGGCACTGCCGTCTTGGGATACGGCCACTTTGAAGGAGCCTGCTGATAAAAAGCAGGAGGCTATCCTGAAGTCTGTATATACACACTCAGGTACTATACTGAGACCTGCATTTGCCTCAGCATAAATAGTGCGGCTGCAGCGTGGTCTGATACCCTGTCAGATAATATTAATACCCTAGACAGGGATAATATTTTGCTAACATAGAGCATATTAAAGACGTCGTCTTATATATGAAGGATGCACAGAGGTATATTTGCCGGCTGGCATCCAGAATTAATGCAATGTCCATTCTGCCAGGAGGGTATTAGAGACCCGGCAGTGGACAGGTGATGCTGGCTTTAAAAAGCACATGGAGATTCTGCCTTATAAGGGTGAGGAATTGTTTGGGGATGGTTTCTGGGACCTCGTATCCACAGCAACAGCTGGGAAGAAAATTTTTTACCTCAGGTTTCCTCACAGCCTAAGAAAGCACCGTATTTTCAGGTACAGTCCTTTCGGCTTCAGAAAAGCAAGCGGGTCAAAGGCGTTTCCTTTCTGCACAGAGACAAGGGAAGAAGGAAAAAGCTGCACCAGACAGCCAGTTCCCAGGATCAAAAATCTTCCCCCGCTTCCTCTGAGTCCACCGCATGACGCTGGGGCTCCACAGGTGGAGACAGGTGCGGTGGGGGCGCGTCTCGGGAACTTCAGGTACCAGTGGGCTTGCCCACAGGTGGATCCCTAGGTTCTGCAAGTAGTATCACAGGGATATAGGCTGGAGTTCGAGGCGACTCCCCCTCGCCGTTACCTCACATCAGCCTTGCCTGCTGCCCTCGGAGAAAGGGAGGTAGTACTGGCGGCAATTCACAAGCTGTACTTCCAGCAGGTGAAATCAAGGTACCCCTCCTTCAACAAGGCCGGGGTTACTATTCCTGAATGTTGTGGTACCGAAACCAGACGGTTCGGTGAGACCCATTCTAAAATTGAAATCCTTGAACACTTATATACGAAGGTTCAAGTTCAAAATGGAATCGCTCAGGGCGATTATTGCAAGCCTAGAGAATTTCATGGTATCACTGGACATCAAAGATGCTTACCTGCATGTCCCTATTTACCCTCTTCACCAGGAGTACCTCAAAATTGTGGTACAGGATTGTCATTACCAATTCCAGACATTGCCGTTGGTCTGTCCCTGGCACTGAGGGTATTTACCAAGGTAATGGCCGAAATAATTATCCCGTACTTGGACGATCTCCTTATAAAGGCGAGGTCCAGGGAGCAGTTGTTCGTCAGAGTAGCACTATCTCGGGAAGTGCTACAACAGCACGGCTGGATTCTGAATATTCCAAAGTCGCAGCTGGTTCCTACGATGCGTCTACTGTTCCTGGATATGGTTCTGGACACAGAACAGGAAAAAAGGGTTTCTCCCGGAGGAGAAGTCCAAGGAATTGTCGTCTCTAGACAGAGACCTCCTAATACAAATACAGGTGTCAGTGCATCAATGCACGCGAGCCCTGGGAAAGATGGTAGCTTCTTACGAAGAAATTCCATTCGCCAGGTCCCATGCAAGGATCTTCCAGTGGGATCTGTTGGACAAGTGGTCCGGGTCGCATCTTCAGATGCATCGGCAGATAACCCTGTCGCCAAGGGCCAGGGTGTCGCTGTTGTGGTGGCTGCAGAGTGCTCATCTTCTAGGGGGCCGCAGATTCGGCATACAGGACTGGGTCCTGGTGACCACGGATGCCAGCCTTCGAGGCTGGGGGGCAGTCACACAGGGAAGAAACTTCCAAGGACTATGGAAAAGTCAGGAGACTTCCCTACACATAAAATGCCCTAAGTCAGGCTAGACCCCTGCTTCAACACCGGCCGGTGCTGATCCAGTCAGACAACATCATGGCGGTCGCTCATGTAAACCGACAGGGCGGCACAAGAAGCAGGATGGCGATGGCAGAAGCCACAAGGATTCTCCGATAGGTGGAAAATCATGTGTTAGCACTGTCAGCAGTGTTCATTCCTGGAGTGGACAACTGGGAAGCAGACTTTCTCAGCAGACACGACCTCCACCCGGGAGAGTGGGGACTTCATCCAAAAGTCTTCCAAATGATTGTACACCGTTGGGAAAGGCCACAGGTGGACATGATGGCGTCCCGTCTCAACAAAAAGCTACAAAGATATTGCGCCAGGTCAAGGGACACTCAGGCGATAGCTGTGGACGCTCTGGAAACACCGTGGGTGTACCAGTCGGTGTACGTGTTCCCTTCTCTGCCTCTCATACCCAGGGTAATGAGAATAATAAGAAGGAGAGGAGTAAGAACTATACTCATTGTTCCGGATTGGCCAAGAAGAGCTTAGTACCCAGAACTCCAAGAAATGATCTCAGAGGACCCATGGCCTCTGCCGCTCAGACAGGACCTGCTGCGTTTGACGGCATGGCGGTTGAACGCCGGATCCTGAAGGAAAAGGGCATTCCGGAGGAAGTTATCCCTACGCTAATTAAAGCTAGGAAAGAAGTGAGCGCAAACCATTATCACCGCATATGGCGGAAATATGTTGCGTGCTGTGAGGCCAGGAAGGCCCCAACGGAGGAATTTCAGCTAGGTCGATTTCTGCACTTCCTACAGTCAGGGGTGACTATGGGCCTAAAATTGGGTTCCATTAAGGTCCAGATTTCGGCTCTATCGATTTTCTTCCAAAATAGAACTGACTTCACTGCCTGAAGTTCAGACTTTTGTTAAGGGAGTGCTGCATAGTCAGCCCCCGTTGTGCCTCCAGTGGCACCATGGGATCTCAACGTGGTGTTGGATTTCCTGAAGTCGCATTAAGTTGAGCCACTTAAATCCGTGGAGCTAAAATACCTCACGTGGAAAGTGGTCATGCTGTTGGCCTTGGCGTCGGCCAGGCGTGTATCAGAATTAGCGGCTTTATCATGCAAAAGCCCTTATCTAATTTTTTTATATGGATAGGGCGGAATTGAGGACTCGTTCCCAATTCCTTCCTAAGGTGGTATCAGTTTTTCATGTGAACCAACCTATTGTGGTGCCTGCGGCTACTTGGGACTTGGAGGATTCCAAGTTACTGGACGTAGTCAGGGCCCTGAAAAATATATGTTTCCAGGATGGCTGGAGTCAGGAAAACTGACTCGCTATCTATCCTGTATGCACCCAACAAGCTGGGTGCTCCTGCTTCTAAGCAGACTATTGCTCGCTGGATCTGTAGCACGATTCAACTTGCACATTCTGCAGCTGGAATGCCGCACCATAAATCTGTAAAAGCCCATTCCACGAGGAAAGTGGGCTCTTCTTGGGCGGCTGCCCGAGGGGTCTCGGCTTTATAAATTTGCTGAGCTGTTACTTGGTCGGGTTCAAACACTTTTGCAAGAGTCTACAAGTTTGATACCCTGGCTGAGGAGGACCTAGAGTTTGCTCTTTCGGGGCTGCAGAGTCATCCGCACTCTCCCGCCCGTTTGGGAGCTTTGGTATAATCCCCATGGTCCTTACGGAGTCCCAGCATCCACTTAGGACGTCAAAGAAAATAAGATTTTACTCACCGGTAAATCTATTTCTCGTAGTCCGTAGTGGATGCTGGGCGCCCATCCCAAGTGCGGATTGTCTGCAATACTTGTATATAGTTGAGAGGCTCAGTTATATTTCATACTGTTAACTGGGTATAGTATCACGAGTTATGCGGTGTGATTGGTGTGGCTGGTATGAGTCTTACCCGGGATTCAAAATCCTTCCTTATTGTGTCAGCTCTTCCGGGCACAGTATCCTAACTGAGGTCTGGAGGAGGGTCATAGTGGGAGGAGCCAGTGCACACCAGGTAGTCCTAAAGCTTTCTTTAGTTGTGCACAGTCTCCTGCGGAGCCGCTATTCCCCATGGTCCTTACGGAGTCCCAGCATCCACTACGGACTACGAGAAATAGATTTACCGGTGAGTAAAATCTTATTTTTTCTTTTTATTGTTTGTACTTGGTTTTTTTTCTATGTTAAAAGCGGCAGTGTTTTTTTTAGACCACGGCCGCATTTTCACTTTTAGTTTCGGTTTTCATCCCCGTTCGTGATTAGTTGTGTTTCAGATGTAGGAGTGTCTGTGCGCACTGCGCAACCATATAAATACGCCCCAAACCGTCCGCACCTCGTGGGTTTAGTTAGTGGTGAGGAGAGAGGTTGTGCAGTGGAGTTTGGTGAGTAGTGTTTGTTTGGAGGAGTATTTTTTGCGAGTCCTGAGTGTTATATTGTGTTTGAAAGTAGTTTTGTCATTCTTGTTGTCTTGTATTTTTTGGTTTTGTCTCAATTTTTGTCCAAGTTTTTTTTATTTATAGTCCCTTGTCAGTGTGTGTGTGTGTGTGTGTGTGTGTGTGTGTGTGTGTGTGTGTGTGTGTGTGTGTGTGTGTGTGATTAGTGTCATTCTTGTTGTCTTGTATTTTTTGGTTTTGTCTCAATTTTTGTCCAAGTTTTTTTTATTTACAGTCCCTTGTCAGTGTGTGTGTGTGTGTGTGTGTGTGTGTGTGTGTGTGTGTGTGTGTGTGTGTGTGTGTGTGTGTGTGTGATTAGTGTAGTGGTAGTGGAGGAGTATTTTGTTTGTTTGTTTTTCTGTGTTAGTTGTTTAGTCACACAATTATGTGTGACTCAGAGGTGGCTGAGGTGAGTGAGGTGGAGGGTGTTAGTGAGGGGGAGGAGGTCAGTCAGGTGGAGGAGGTGAGTGTTAGTGAGGTTAGTGAGGTGGAGGAGGTTGGTGAGGTTGCTGCAGCAGCCTCAAGTAACAGTGATAGTGACAGTCAGACAGCTCCGCAGCCACGCACCACTACTAAGACTGGGCGTAATGTAAAGTTTAGTTATGCAGAAAATGTGGCATTGGTGCGGGAGCTGATGAAGTATCAGCGGCAGCTATTTGGGCCTGAGTCCGCCAAGGTGCCAACACGGAAGAAGATGGTGTTGTGGGCGAAAGTAGTTGCTGCTGTAAATAGTGAGGGGGTGGTGAAGCGGACGGAGGACATGTGCCGCAAACGGTACTATGACATAAAGCGACATGTCAAGTCCAAAATGGCCAAGGAGGCAAAGTCGGCTCGCAAAACCGGTGGTGGTCTGCCCTTTATTGCCACATATCTGGACTATGAGGAGCCCATGCGGACTATAATCCCTCCAGAAGTAGTGTCTGCAACCCATGTCCGGGATTCCGATCGCCCCAGGAAGGATGGTGAGCATGAGTATTTGCCTTAACATTCTATGACATTACTTCTGGCTTACTGTATGTTTTAAATGTGTGTCATGTGACGTTGCATATTACTCCCATCTTCAAGTGTGCGTCATCAAATACATTGTTTTGGGTCATGTTTCATAAAAAAGTCAGTGTAACGTCTTACTTGCTTGTATGTCATGTGGTTTTTGGACAGTACATTTTCCATGTGTAGTTTGGACTTGGTGTGTCATTGAATTGTCCAGCAATAATGTTTTACTTTTGCACATTGTACATTTTGAAAGTTGGACTATGTTTTTTATTTCAGTTATCCATGTGCAATGTTTCCAAATCAGTGGTTGATATGTTCGAGGCTGGAGTAGTGCAAAGTGTCTTTAAAGGCAGTTACATGTGTAATTTCATTAGTACTCAATGTAATATTGTTTAAGTCAAGGCCACTATTTGATGGTTCATTTTGAGTCTTTATTTGTACCCTGACACAACAACTGCAGACTTAGTTACCTTACTGTATTATTATTATTATTATTATTATTATTATTATTATTATTTTTTTTGTTGGCCTCATATTGTGGTAATTTGTGTTTGGAGTGCCACATCACAGACCTATTTCTATATTGCATCTGTATTTTTTTTCCCTTTTATTAGAAAATGAAGCTGTGTGTGTTTTGGCTTGTTAGTGTATGTTTTTGGAATTGTATCCTATGTCTGTGTCCTGTTTATGATTCCCTGTGTTGCACTTTCCAAAGTCCATATGGCTATTGGACAATGTTTTGGGTTTGATGTTGTGCTTTTTGTGTTTAATGTCCTTATTTTTAGATTCATAATAAAACATCCTTTTTTTTAAGATGTAATGTTTATAAGCATAATGGGTGGATGTATTAACAATAGCAGGAATATTTTTTTTTTTATTTTTTTTTTTGGATTTACAGTTTTGAAAAAAAGCAGTACTAGTCGTCCTACAGTCACTCCCATCACATCTGATGATGATGATGCTGCGGAAGCAGGTAAAGTGTCCATTGTAGTATAGGTTAGGTTTGTAAATGAATAGCCATAACAAAATGTCACTTTCAATACTAGGTCCATCCAAAGAAGTCTTAAGCAGCAGAAGGTGCACTTCTGGAACACACCACAAAAAACATCTGCCAGCAAAGAAATCAAGGTCTGATGTCCAGGGCCAACCACAGCAGGCTACCCCGCCTCGAAGATTATCTACTGTTTGTTCGGTGCCCCCACTCCAAATTTTGGACACACCTCCAAGACGCCAACCACACTCCCCTCATCTTGATTGTGAGTAACAAACTGTGATACCAATTAAAAATGTCAGATCTTTAAAAAACCATTTACTTAAACTCATTAAGTAAATACCCATCAAAATCTGCTATACTTACCCAAGTCAGTAAAACATGAAATGGAAACCTAACAAAATGGCCTTCACAACATCCAGTAAAGATATGTATGTCCACTTCAGCCATACAGTAGCACATTGTGTGGAAGATGCTGCAACAGAAACTTATGTGTAAGCTTTGCAAATAGTAAGGTTGTTAGAATCATTTACACATGTGTGTTTATCCTAACATTGCCAACTGCATACAAAAACATTACTATGTTTTGGTTAGAGACACTATAAGGCAACACATTATGGATTACAATGTGTTTTTAGGCAGGAGTATGTCTGATGTACCATACAACTCATGTGTTTGCTTTCAGAATGAAGTAACCAGACACATTTGCCACAAACAGGCATATGTGTGTATTTAAGTAATGAGTGATGATGTTGCTAGGCCGGATATCTGAAAGCACCAGTCCATTACATGTGTTCCATGTTTAGTGCTTTGTACCAATGTATTAAACATATGGATAAGTAATGGATAAATGTTTTTAATTTCAGCTTCTAGTCCTGGTACCACCATCCCTCGGCAACAACAGCAACACAGTGACATGGATGACACAATCATGTTAGAAATGCATCCAGTAATCAAAGGAATCAGCCCCCCAGCACCTGTGAGTACTCCACCACAGCAAACCACACCACCACCCCAACACAGCCCAACAACACCAGTAACACAAGGCCCTGATCAAGTGTTCTGGACCATTTGGGCTAGACAGCAGGCCACTAATGAAGATTGCCTGCATAGCCAGACCCAAATGTTTGCAAGCCTACCATCTCACCTTAGACGAATCAGCAGAAATCTGAGTAGACAAAATGAAACAAACACAAGAATTGCAAATACCATGGAAATCATGCGTGCAGACATTACACATATCATGGGCAACTTACAGCGCATAATGGAAGAACAGCACAGGCAACAGCAAAGCTATATCAACATTTTAGAAAGCAATCAAATGATCAATGAATCCATGTCCAGAATTGTAGACAATCAAAATGCTGCAACACGTGAACTCAATGCCACCCTCACTAACCTCAATGAAACACTCAGATCCCTGCAGCAAGAGCAAACAAGCAGCAGTTCTGGTACGACTACTCCAAATGTAACGCCAGTGTCATCACCACCAAGGCGCTTCACCAGAGCACGCCAACACGACAGTCGTAAAGGCAAAGGCCAGGACAAGCAACCACCCAAATAAACATAAAAAAATAACCACACCCATTTCTTTAAAGAGAAGAGAAACAAAACACTTACCAAGTGTATGATTAACAGAATATATATAACACTTAGCTCATTGACAATTTGTACAACATCATTGATTATAACTGGTACAAACAACAACAGGAATTTTGTACACACATTTCTTCTTTATCATCTTTGTATTTTTTGTTAACAGTAAACTGTTGTTTGAGCTGCACATAGATGTTAGCATGCAGAAAGCAGACCACTTGATTTTTTTTCTAATCATTACTCTTTCTAGATTCGAATCATTGTTTGAGTCAGCAGACAGACTAATTGGCAGCCAGGCAGATTGTCTTAAGCAGGCAGAAAGCAGACCAGTTGATTTTTTTCTAATCATTACTCTTTCTAGATTCTAATCATTCTTTGAGCCAGCAGACAGACTAATTGGCAGCCAGGCAGATTGTCTTAAGCAGGCAGAAAGCAGACCACTTTATTTTTTTCTAATCATTACTCTTTCTAGATTCTAATCATTCTTTGAGCCAGCAGACAGACTAATTGGCAGCCAGGCAGATTGTCTTAAGCAGGCAGAAAGCAGACCACTTGATTTTTTTTTCTAATCATTACTCTTTCTAGATTCTAATCATTCTTTGAGCCAGCAGACAGACTAATTGGCAGCCAGGCAGATTGTCTTAAGCAGGCAGAAAGCAGACCACTTTATTTTTTTCTAATCATTACTCTTTCTAGATTCTAATCATTCTTTGAGCCAGCAGACAGACTAATTGGCAGCCAGGCAGATTGTCTTAAGCAGGCAGAAAGCAGACCACTTGATTTTTTTCTAATCATTACTCTTTCTAGATTCTAATCATTCTTTGAGCCAGAAGACAGACTAATTGGCAGCCAGGCAGATTGTCTTAAGCAGGCAGAAAGCAGACCACTTGATTTTTTTCTAATCATTACTCTTTCTAGATTCTAATTATTCTTTGAGCCAGAAGACAGACTAATTGGCAGCCAGGCAGATTCATCCATGACCAATACAATTTACAATGTGAATTGTAACTGTTTTACATTTCTTCTCTAGACGAATTGACAAGAAAAACACAATTGAGTTGGCTAAAAGTGTCCTAATATGTTGGAGGTAATATTTAGATAATTCTGTCCGAAAATGACTGACATTATTGTTGTGCCATGTTTGTGTGTGTTAAAAATAAGTAGTGATGTGCACCGGACATTTTTCGGGTTTTGTGTTTTGGTTTTGGATTCGGTCCTGCTGCCGTGTTTTGGATTCGGACGTGTTTTGGCAAAACCTCCCTGAAAATTTTTTGTAGGATTCGGGTGTGTTTTGGATTCGGGTGTTTTTTTTACAAAAAGCCCTCAAAAACAGCTTAAATAATAGAATTTGGGGGTCATTTTGAATCCATAGTATTATTAATCTCAATAACCATAATTTCCACTCATTTTCAGTCTATTCTGAACACCTCAAACCTCATAATATTATTTTTAGTCCTAAAATTTGCACCGAGGTCGCTGGATGACTAAGCTAAGCGACCCAAGTGGCCGACACAAACACCTGGCCCAACTAGGAGTGGCACTGCAGTGTCAGACAGGATGGCACTTCAAAAAAATAGTCCCCAAACAGCACATGATGCAAAGAAAAAAAAGAGGCGCAATGAGGTAGCTGTGTGACTAAGCTAAGCGACCCAAGTGGCCGACACAAACACCTGGCCCATCTAGGAGTGGCACTGCAGTGTCAGACAGGATGGCACTTCAAAAAAATAGTCCCCAAACAGCACATGATGCAAAGAAAAAAAGAGGCGCAATGAGGTAGCTGTGTGACTAAGCTAAGCAACCCAAGTGGCCGACACAAACACCTGGCCCATCTAGGAGTGGTACTGCAGTGTCAGACAGGATGGCACTTAAAAAAAATAGTCCCCAAACAGCACATGATGCAAAGAAAAAAAGAGGTGCACCAAGGTCGCTGGATGGCTAAGCTAAGCGATACAAGTGGCCGACACAAACACCTGGCCCATCTAGGAGTGGCACTGCAGTGTCAGGCAGGATGGCACTTCAAAAAAACACTCCCCAAACAGCACATGATGCAAAGAAAAATGAAAGAAAAAAGAGGTGCAAGATGGAATTGTCCTTGGGCCCTCCCACCCACCCTTATGTTGTATAAACAGGACATGCACACTTTAACAAACCCATCATTTCAGCGACAGGGTCTGCCACACAACTGTGACTGAAATGACTGGTTGGTTTGGGCCCCCTCCAAAAAAGAAGCAATCAATCTCTCCTTGCACAAACTGGCTCTAAAGAGGCAAGATGTCCACCTTCTCCTCATCGTCCGATTCCTCACCCCTTTCACTGTGTACATCCCCCTCCTCACAGATTATTAATTCGTCCCCACTGGAATCCACCATCTCAGGTCCCTGTGTACTTTCTGGAGGCAATTGCTGGTGAATGTCTCCACGGAGGAATTGATTATAATTCATTTTGATGAACATCCTCTTCTCCACATTTTCTGGAAGTAACCTCGTACGCCGATTGCTGACAAGGTGAGCGGCTGCACTAAACACTCTTTCGGAGTACACACTGGAGGGTGGGCAACTTAGGTAAAATAAAGCCAGTTTCTGCAAGGGCCTCCAAATTGCCTCTTTTTCCTGCCAGTATACGTACGGACTGTCTGACGTGCCTACTTGGATGCGGTCACTCATATAATCCTCCACCATTCTTTCAATGGTGAGAGAATCATATGCAGTGACAGTAGACGACATGTCAGTAATCGTTGGCAGGTCCTTCAGTCTGGACCAGATGTCAGCACTCGCTCCAGACTGCCCTGCATCACCGCCAGTGGGTGGGCTCGGAATTCTTAGCCTTTTCCTCGCACCCCCAGTTGCAGGAGAATGTGAAGGAGGAGCTGTTGACGTGTCACGTTCCTCTTGACTTGACAATTTTCTCACCAGCAGGTCTTTGAACCTCTGCAGAAAGAGAGATACAACGTAGGTTTTAAATCTAGGATCGAGTACGGTGGCCAAAATGTAGTGCTCTGATTTCAACAGATTGACCACCCGTGAATCCTGGTTAAGCGAATTAAGGGCTCCATCCACAAGTCCCACATGCCTAGCGGAATCGCTCTGTTTTAGCTCCTCCTTCAATCTCTCCAGCTTCCTCTGCAAAAGCCTGATGAGGGGAATGACCTGACTCAGGCTGGCAGTGTCTGAACTGACTTCACGTGTGGCAAGTTCAAAGGGTTGCAGAACCTTGCACAACGTTGAAATCATTCTCCACTGCGCTTGAGTCAGGTGCATTCCCCCTCCTTTGCCTATATCGTAGGCAGATGTATAGGCTTGAATGGCCTTTTGCTGCTCCTCCATCCTCTGAAGCATATAGAGGGTTGAATTCCACCTCGTTACCACCTCTTGCTTCAGATGATGGCAGGGCAGGTTCAGGACTGTTTGCTTGTGCTCCAGTCTTCGGCACGCGGTGGCTGAATGCCGAAAGTGGCCCGCAATTCTTCGGGCCACCGACAGCATCTCTTGCACGCCCCTGTCCTTTTTTAAATAATTCTGCACCACCAAATTCAATGTATGTGCAAAACATGGGACGTGCTGGAATTTGCCCAGATGTAATGCACGCACAATATTGCTGGCGTTGTCCGATGTCACAAATCCCCAGGAGAGTCCAATTGGGGTAAGCCATTCTGCGATGATGTTCCTCAGTTTCCGTAAGCGGTTGTCAGCTGTGTGTCTCTTCTGGAAAGCGGTGATACAAAGCGTAGCCTGCCTAGGAACGAGTTGGCGTTTGCGAGATGCTGCTACTGGTGCCGCCGCTGCTGTTCTTGCTGCGGGAGGCAATACATCTACCCAGTGGGCTGTCACAGTCATATAGTCCTGAGTCTGCCCTGCTCCACTTGTCCACATGTCCGTGGTTAAGTGGACATTGGGTACAACTGCATTTTTTAGGACACTGGTGACTCTTTTTCTGAGGTCTGTGTACATTTTCAGTATCGCCTGCCTAGAGAAATGGAACCTAGATGGTATTTGGTACCGGGGACACAGTACCTCAATCAAGTCTGTAGTTGCCTGTGAATTAACGGTGGATAACAGAAACACGTTTCACGTTTCTCACTGCCCAGGCTTCCAAGGCCTGAGTTATCCGCTTTGCAGCAGGATGACTGCTGTGATATTTCATCTTCCTCGCAAAGGACTGTTGGACAGTCAATTGCTTACTGGAAGTAGTACAAGTGGTCTTCTGACTTCCCCTCTGGGATGATGATCGACTCCCAGCAGCAACAACAGCAGAGCCAGGAGCAGTAGGCATTACACTCAAGGATCCATCGGAGGAATCCAAGTCAGGAGAGGACTCGTCAGACTTTCCAGTGACATGGCCTGCAGGACTTTTGGCGTTCCTGTCTAAGGAGGAAATTGACACTGAGGGAGTTGGTGGTGTGGTTTGCAGGAGCTTGGTTACAAGAGGAAGGGATTTAATGGTCAGTGGACTGCTTCCGCTGTCATCCAAAGTTTTTGAACTTGTCACTGACATGATGAATGCGCTGCAGGTGACGTATAAGGGAGGATGTTCCGAGGTGGTTAATGTCCTTACCCCTACTTATTACAGCTTGACAAAGGCAACACACGGCTTGACACCTGTAGTCCGCATTTGTGTTAAAATAATTCCACACCGAAGAGGTGATTTTTTTTGTAATTTGACCAGGCATGTCAATGGCCATATTCGTCCCGCGGACAACAGGTGTCTCCCCGGGTGCCTGACTTAAACAAACCACCTCACCATCAGAATCCTCCTTGTCAATTTCCTCCTCAGCGTCAGCAACACCCATATCCTCATCCTGGTGTACTTCAACAGTGACATCTTCAATTTGACTATCAGGAACTGGTCTGCGGGTTCTCCTTCCAGCACTTGCAGGGGGCGTGCAAATGGTGGAAGGCGCCACCTCTTCCCGTCTAGTGTTGGGAAGGTCAGGCATCGCAGCCGACACAATTGGACTCTCCTTGGGGATTTGTGATTTAGAAGAATGCACAGTTCTTTGCTGTGCTTTTGCCAGCTTTAGTCTTTTCATTTTTCTAGCGAGAGGATGAGTGCTTCCATCCTCATGTGAAGCTGAACCACTAGCCATGAACATAGGCCAGGGCCTCAGCCGTTCCTTGCCACTCCATGTCGTAAAGGGCATATTGGCAAGTTTACGCTTCTCCTCAGACGCTTTTAATTTTGATTTTTGGGTCATTTTACTGAACTTTTGTGTTTTGGATTTTACATGCTCTCTACTATGACATTGGGCATCGGCCTTGGCAGATGACGTTGATGACATTTCATCGTCTCGGCCATGACTAGTGGCAGCAGCTTCAGCACGAGGTGGAAGTGGATCTTGATCTTTCCCTATTTTACCCTCCACATTTTTGTTCTCCATATTTTAATGTGTGGAATTATATGCCAGTATCAATAGCAATGGCCTACTACTATATATACTGCGCACAACTGAAATGCACCACAGGTATGGATGGATAGTATACATGACGACACAGAGGTAGGTAGAGCAGTGGCCTACTGTACCGTACTGCTTTATATTATATACTGGTGGTCAGCAAACTGTGCAAAACTGAGATGCACCACAGGTATGGATGGATAGTATACTTGACGACACAGAGGTAGGTAGAGCAGTGGCCTACTGTACCGTACTGCTATATATTATATACTGGTGGTCAGCAAACTGCAAAACTGAAATGCACCACAGGTATGGATGGATAGTATAATTGACGACACAGAGGTAGGTAGAGCAGTGGCCTACTGTACCGTACTGCTATATATTATATACTGGTAGTCAGCAAACTGTGCAAAACTGAAATGCACCACAGGTATGGATGGATAGTATACTTGACGACACAGAGGTAGGTAGAGCAGTGGCCTACTATACCGTAATGCTATATATTATATACTGGTGGTCAGCAAACTGTGCAAAACTGAAATGCACCACAGGTATGGATGGAATGGACAGTATACTTGATGACACAGAGGTAGGTAGAGCAGTGGCCTACTGTACCGTACTGCTATATATTATATACTGGTGGTCAGCAAAATTATGCACTGTACTCCTACTATATACTACAATGCAGCACAGATATGGAGCGTTTTTCAGGCAGAGAACGTATAATACTGGTGGTCACTGGTCAGCAAAACTCCTCACTGTACTCCTCCTATATAATACTGCTGGTCCCCAGTCCCCACAATAAAGCAGTGTGAGCACAGATATA
Source organism: Pseudophryne corroboree (assembly GCF_028390025.1). Classification (NCBI taxonomy): domain Eukaryota; kingdom Metazoa; phylum Chordata; class Amphibia; order Anura; family Myobatrachidae; genus Pseudophryne; species Pseudophryne corroboree. The sequence goes on along the minus strand of NC_086450.1, from coordinate 327,128,786 downwards.
TGCAGCACACTGAGCACAGATATGGAGCGTTTTTCAGGCAGAGAACGTATAATACTGGTGGTCACTGGTCAGCAAAACTCTGCACTGTACTCCTCCTATATAATACTGCTAGTCCCCAGAATAAAGATATTTGCAGCCCCCTGAAAGTTCTGAAACAGAGTGAGAGGACGCCAGCCACGTCCTCTCACTATCATTTCCAATGCACGAGTGAAAAATGGCGGCGACACGCGGCTCCTTATATAGAATCCGAATCTCGCGAGAATCCGACAGCGGGATGATGACGTTCGGGCGCGCTCGGGTTAACCGAGCAATACTGGAGTATCCGAGTATGCCTCAGACCCGTGTAAAATGGGTGAAGTTCGAGGGGGTTCGGATTCCGAGTAACCGAACCCACTCATCACTAAAAATAAGTAATCAGATTTAAAAACATGATGCAGAAACAACAACATTTGAAATATTTGAAAGTTGAACACAAATGTGTGTAATAATGGATATATGTAGAAAAATGTGTATTGCCTTACAAATCTACAAGTTTTGGCCAGCAAACATAAGGAAATAAATTATTTTGCATGAGAGAAGTTTGTGTCCCTTTTATAGGCATCCTAATTCAGGTTAGAATGATTTGTAAGTGTCAACACATGTAAACACGGCTGAAAAAAGCAGGTCTATTTTTTTAATGCGTTTTTTAATGAATCGCAAACAAATCCGACTGCAATTGAGCACTCAGAGACTAACACCCAAATACGAATGAATAGTGAATTCCCGTATTGTTTGAAATAACAGGCGCGTTTGACCGATGGTCTATTCATTCGGATTTGTGTACTTTGCCGTTCAAACCATTACGAATGACCCAAACACTGCCGAGATTTGTGCTTAGTGAATTCCCGTGTTGTGACTTAGAAAAAAAAAAACACAAATCGGCCAAACTCGGAATTTTAGTAAATACTGGCCCTGGCCCATAAACTAGGCCCCAAACTGCTCATCATACAAAGAAGAAAAAGAGGTGCAATAAGGTAGCTGGATGGCTAAGCTAAGCGACAAAAGTGTGCAGCACAAACACCTGCCCCATCTAGGAGTGGCACTGCAGTGTCAGACAGGATGGCAGATTTAAATAATAGGCCCCAAACAACACATCATGCAAAGAAGAAAAAGAGGTGCAATAAGGTAGCAGTATGACTTTGCTAAGCGACACAAGTGTGTGACACAAACATCTGGCCCATCTAGGAGTGGCATGCAGTGGCTGAATGTCGAAAGTGGCCCACAATTTTTCGTGCCATCGACAGCATCTCCTGCACACCCCTGTCATTTTGAAAAAAATTCTGCACCACCAAATTAATTGTATGTGCAAAACATGGGACGTGCTGGAATTTGGCCAGATGTAATGCACGCACCATATTGGTGGACTTATACGGCAGTACCTTTGAACTTATATGGCTGCATCACTGGACTGGACTTATACGGCAGTACCCCTGGACTTATACGGCAGTACCCCTGAACTTATACTGCTACACCACTGGACTGGACTTATACAGCAGTACCCTTGAACTTATATGGCAGTACCCCTGAACTTATACAGCAGTACCCCTGGACTTATACAGCTGCACCACTGGACTGGACTTATACGGCAGTACCCCATAACTTATATGGCAGTACCCCTGGACTTATACGGCAGTATCCCTGAACTTTATTGGCAGTACCCCTGGACTTATACTGCAGTACCCCTAGACTTAAACGGCTGCACCACTGGACTGGACTTATACGGCAGTACCCATGAACTTATACGGCTGCATCACTGGACTTATATGGCAGTACCCCTGGACGTATATGGCAGTATCCCTGAACCTATACAGCTGCACCCCTGTACTGGACTTATACGGCAGCACCCCTGGACTTATACGGCAGTACCACTGGACTTACACGGCAGTAGCCCTGGACTTATACGGCAGTACCCCTGAACTTATACGGCTGCACCACTGGATTGGATTTATATTGCAGTACCCCTGGACTTATACGGCAGCACCACTGGACTGGACTAATACGGCAGTACCCCTGTACTTATACGGCAGCATCACTGGAATTATGGCAGCACAGGACACCACCACTAGACTGATGCAGTACAGCACAGCACCACTGCACTGGACTTATACAGCAGCACCACTGGACTTATGGCAGCACAAGACACCACCACTGGACTGATGCAGCACAACACAGCACCACTGCACTGGACTGGACTTATACAGAAGCACTGGACTTATGGCAGCACAGACACCACCACTGTGACTGGACTGATGCAGCACAAGACACCACCACTGGACTGATGCAGCAAAAGATAGCACTGAAATGACACATAAGAGAAGGTCGCCACCCCACGCGCCACACCACTTTCTTGCACAGACACTGAGGAGACACGTCCTCTTGCTACACTCTCAAGTACTGGAGTGAAAATGGCAGCGACACGCGGCTCCTTATATGGAATCCAAAATCCGCAAGAATCCGACAGCGGGATGATGAGGTTTTGCCTCATTCTGGTTTCCGAGTCTGGTGGGAAGTCCAGAGCCGGACTTGGATCCGGGCTCGGGACGTGAAGTTCGGAGGGGTTTGGATCTCAGGGAACTGAACCATCTCATCCCTAGTTTAAAGGCACATTTTCAGACGAGCAATACTGTGGATGCTACAGAGAACAGACGTATGTACAGTATCTTGGAACCAGTGCCGTAACTAGACATTTTAGCGCTGTGTGCAAGAAATGGCATCAGCGCCCCCCCCCCCCCTTTATACAAAACAGGGGCAGTGCACGCCGTAGGCGCGTGCCAAAAATATATGGGCGTGGCTTCATGGGGAAGGGGTGTGACAAAATAATACCATCATATTACTGTGCACAGTAGTCTCCATTATTCAAATTACGCCGCACAGTAGCGCCACTATACCAGGTAGAGCCCTTTTTACACATTACGGCAGACAGATTCCCCTTTTGACACATTACGGCAGACAGCATCCCCTTTTTTACACATTACAGCAGACAGCGTCCCCTTTTTTACACATTATGGCAGACAGAGTCCCCTTTTAATCACACATTACGGCAGACAGCATCCCCTTTTTATCACACATTATGGCAGACAGAGTCCCCTTTTTAACACATTACGGTAGACAGCGTCCCCCTTTTTACACAGTACGGCAGACAGCGCCCCCTTTTTACACAGTACGGTAGACAGCGCCCCATTTTTACACATTACGGCAGACAGCGTCCCCCTTTTTACACATTACAGCAGACATTCTCCCTTTTTACACATTACATCAGACAGCTTCCCCCTTTTTACACATTACGGCAGACCGCGTCCCCTTTTTACACAGTACGGCAGGCAGCATCCCCTTTTTACACATTACTATCCAGAGGGGATGGCAGTGAATGAGAGAGGAAGATGAGAAGAAGGCGCCGGGGGGGAGGATGGAGAGCTTCGTTCACATGTATGTAGTGGTGTGCCCAGGGCCGTATCTAGACAATTTGGCTCCCAGTGCGAGATTTCAAAATGCGCCCCCCGCCCCCCCCATTGCTATAAAAAAAAATTGCGTGCCCCCCCATATAGCTATAAAAAGAAAAAGCATGCGCGCGCGCTCCCGACAAGGGTGTGTGGCCTGATTACAATGGGCGTGGTCTCATTAAAGTGGGCGTGGCCTCATCTGATATCATCACACCCACCACAAGGGGGAAAAAATAAAAATAAAAAAGTCCCCATTTTACACATTAGAGCAGGCAAGTGTTCCCATTTTACCCAGCGCGGCAGGCAGGTGTCCCCATTTTACACAGCGCGGCAGGCAGGTGTCCCCATTTTACACAGCGCGGCAGGCAGGTGTCCCCATTTTACACAGCGCGGCAGGCAGGTGTCCCCATTTTACACAGCGCGGCAGGCACGTGCCCCCATTTTACACAGCACGGCAGGCAGGTGTCCCCATTTTACACAGTGCGGCAGGCAGGTATCCCCATTTTACACAGTACGCAGGCAGGTGCCCCCATTTTACAAAGTGCGGCAGGCAGGTATCCCCATTTTACACAGTACGGCAGGCAGATATCCCCATTTTACACAGTACGCAGGCAGGTGCTCCCATTTTACACAGCACGGCAGGCAGGTGCCCCCATTTTACAAAGTGCGGCAGGCAGGTATCCCCATTTTACACAGTACGGCAGGCAGATATCCCCATTTTACACAGTACGCAGGCAGGTGCTCCCATTTTACACAGCACGAAAGGCAGGTGCCCCCATTTTACACAGTGCGGTAGGCAGGTATCCCCATTTTACACAGTGCGGCAGGCAGGTATCCCCATTTTACACAGTGCGGCAGGCAGGTATCCCCATTTTACACAGTACGCAGGCAGGTGCCCCCATTTTACACAGCACGGCAGGCAGGTGTCCCCATTTTACACAGTGCGGCAGGCAGGTATCCCCATTTTACACAGTGCGGCAGGCAGGTATCCCCATTTTACACAGTACGCAGGCAGGTGCTCCCATTTTACACAGCACGGCAGGCAGGTGCCCCCATTTTACACAGTGCGGCAGGCAGGTATCCCCATTTTACACAGTGCGGCAGGCAGGTATCCCCATTTTACACAGTGCGGCAGGCAGGTATCCCCATTTTACACAGTACGCAGGCAGGTGCCCCCATTTTACAAAGTGCGGCAGGCAGGTATCCCCATTTTACACAGTGCGGCAGGCAGGTGTCAAGTGGGGGGGGGAGGAAGGGGGAGAGAGAGAGATAGAGATAATACTTACATCTTCCTGCTCTTCGGGTCCGGCCGCCTATCGTCCCTCGCGCCGGCCGCCTCCTCCTTCCAGGCTTATCTCCTCCCTCTTCCCGAGCGCTCCTGCTCGGGGGGCGGGGCTTTGTGGAATGACGCGTTTGCGTCGTGACGTCACGACACAAACGTGTCATTCCGCAAAACTCCGCCCCCCAAGCAGGAGCGCTCGGGAAGAGTGAGGAGAGGAGATAAGGACACACAAAGTGCAGCGGCGGGCGTCCCGTGCGGTTGCACGGCTCGCCCGCCGCTAGAAACGGCACTGGGTGTGCCCAGTGGCGATGCAGCTGAGCACACAGCTACATACCTGACAGCGGGCAGCGCTGTAGCTGATGGGACCAGGGCAGCATATTGAAAGAATGCACAGTGTGGCCCTGTGGGTGCTGCCGGCGGGTCCTGCACCCACAGCGCATATGCGCTGTGTGCAAGGCACCGCCGGCACACACCTAGTTATGGCACTGATAAGGGCTAACACTTGTATCACTCTATGTGAGAAGTGGCACAATGTAACAGATCTGTCCGCAGTCTTCAAGTCCAGCTCTGCAGGCTTCAATCTATTTCAGGCACAGCAGGTGGTAAGCTCACTTTTCCGCCTCTTGCTGATTGCCTTTGATCTGACTCCTCCTTGGGGCTGGGCACCAGACGCAGTGAAGGATTACTGGCCCAGTCCTGCTCTTAATTAGAACCCCAGCGCCTGATAAAAGCATCACTTTTAGCGATGTATGCGCTGCAGCGCTGCCTCTCCCGAAACCTTCCGGCAGCTCCCTCCCATTCCACTGCGCTCCGTCAGACTCCGCCTCGCCTCAGGCACCATCACAAGTGCTGCCGCAGCCTCACAGCTACTCTCCTCACCAGAGGCGTAACTAGGGTTTTTGGAGCCCAGGGCAAGATGAAGAGTGGTGCCCCCCCCCCCCAAAAAAAAAAAACCAGTGCCAGTTACAATGCTCCATAGTGCCAGATACATGCCCCACAGTGCCAGTTACATTGCCCCACAGTGCCAGTTTCAATGCCCCACAGTGCCAGATACATGCCCCACAGTGCAAGTTACATTGCCCCACAGTGCCAGATACATGCCCCACAGTGCAAGTTACATTGCCCCACAGTGCCAGTTACATGCCCCACAGTGCCAGATACATGCCCCACTGTGCCAGTTACATGCCCCACAGTGCCAGATACATGCCTCACAAGCCCCCCCCCCCCCCCGCTCACTCACTGCTTCTTCCCGTTCCCAGGCTGTGCTATATGAGGGGAGGAGAGCGCAGCACAACGCCTTTCCTGCCCCTCACCGCTACAGGTCTCCGGCGGCGGCTATGTGGCCACGGTTCGCTAGCCAATCAGAGCTTGCGTACCGGCAGCCAATCAGGAGCCAGTCCGCAAGCTCTGATTGGCTAACGCCGCTGGAGACCGGACACACGCAGCGCTGATGGTGCTGGCAGCGGCGGTGAGGGGAGGGAGAGACGCGGCGCTCTCCTCCCCTCACATTGCGGCGTGACGGGGGCAAGTGGGGCATGACGCCCTGGCCGCCGGTGACGCCTCCTCTGCTGGGCCTGCCAAGACGCCCAGGGCACGTGCCCCACTCGCCCTACCCTAGTTACGCCTCTGCTCCTCACGCTGTTCTCATCACCGTTCCATATCGTTCAGGGGCAGTTCTATTTAACTCCCCTGTCTGCATGCCTCCACTCTGCTTCTGAGGTCACAACTGACCAGCCAGCACGGGTGAAAGTCCTGGGCTGGCTCACCATGCGTTGGCGGATGGGCAGTGGGAGCGCAGGGAGAATATGTGCTCTAACTAGGTGTGCGCTGTGGGCAATGCCCCTTCTGCACACACCTAGTTACAGCGCTGATTGGAACACACAGGAAACTGCAGCATTCTGCATAAATCTCAACTTTATGTTTGAGCCACACCACGTAGAATTCTACCAAAAGCATAAACAGAAAAATACATGGAATAACCTGACCATATTGTTCTGTGTTCTGTCTCATGGTTCACTGAAATACACCAAAATAATCCAGAAGTGTAATATAATTTGTCCTATCTTTCTTTCTGAAGCTGTCCTGTCGCATTTATGAAGACTTAAAGCAACATCTTGTCCTGACTACTATACCAATCTATTTGACTGACAATGTTTTGTATCAAGGGAACAAGACTTGTATAAGTCTATCATCTTTGCAAGCTGCTCTCAAGGTTACAGAAGTATCTTTGCCCCATGTATTGTATAAAAATTGCCAGATATAATGAAATGATGGTCCTGCAAATACAGTATAATGAAAAAAGAGTATTGGCGACAAATGTGTTTACTGTAATAAGAATTTTCACACAAAATCTGGGTCTAAAATGTAAGAGATTAATTAAATTAAACACAGAGTCGCTGCTACAGTGTTCTTGCCCCCTTGCAAACTATAAATTTGCAACCTCCAATAATGTTTCATATTTACCCCTTATTCACATTATCTTACATGGGTGTGTATCTCGTGACCAATACCGAAGCCAGCATCCCAGCATTGATATGGTTCCGGAATGAATGGTCGACAATGTTAAGGTCGACAGTCGACCTTTTCATATGTCGACCATCTTAATGTGTTGACCATTTATCCATGTCAACCATGTCAACGTCGACCAATAGTGGTCGACCTAGTGAGTGTTGATCTTAACACTGTCGACTATCTGTAAGGAATACCCATTGATATGCTTGGCGGGGGGGGGGGGGGGGGGCGCGAGCCCAATGAAGCCCCTTGTGGGCTCAGTGGTGAGCTGTGCTCACCACAGGTTCTATTCCCACTCTATGGGTGTCCTGGGCCCCCACAAGTGGGAATAGTCCCTGTTAGTCAGCATGCCAACTGTAGGGATTGTGAGGGGGCGGGATGTAGGTGCTGATATTGTAACCAGGTACCCTTTACCTGTTGCCCAGGTCCTGCTTCCTACTCTCTTTCCCCCGCTATACGGTGGCAGTGGGGAGAGAGAGGACACTTCAATCCAGACACCCTGCTGTATACTGCTCTCTGCTCTGCTTTAAGTGGCTGTGCAGTGTCCATCTCAAAGTGGCTGTGCGGTGTTCATCTCAAAGTGGCTTTGTGGTGTCCATATCAGAGTGGCTGTGTGGTGTCCATCTCACAGTGGCTGTGTGGTGTCCATCTTAGTGGGTAAAAAAAGTTTTTTTAAATTGTATTGTTTTGTTTGTACTGTTCCTTGCACTGCACCCCAGAATGGTGGAGGATTGTTTTCATGCACTGTACAAACAGGCATTTCACAGAGTCCCTTTGACTACTGGGAAGAAAACAAGCCAATCTGGAGGCCCCAGTTCAAACTGGCTTTGCATTAGAGAAAGAGTTTTCATCAGAGGCAGGATTATTAACACTCTACTTACTCAAAATGTGGAAAGATAATGTTCATTAAAATGAACTGCAGATTCCAAGAGGAAGACATTTGCTGGCAATTACATCAAACTACAGAGACTTCTGTAATGTCGGCATTTTACATGTCGGTATTTTGACCTTGGGGGTCATTCCGAGTTGTTCGTTCGTTATATTTTTCTCGCAACGGAGCGATTAGTCGCTAATGCACATGCGCAATGTCTGCAGTGCGACTGCGCCAAGTAAATTTGCTATGCAGTTAGGTATTTTACTCACGGCATTACAAGGTTTTTTCTTCGTTCTGGTGATCGTAATGTGATTGACAGGAAGTGGGTGTTTCTGGGCGGAAACTGGCCGTTTTATGGGTGTGTGCGAAAAAACGCTACCGTTTCTGGGAAAAACGCGGGAGTGGCTGGAGAAACGGAGGAGTGTCTGGCCGAACGCTGGGAGTGTTTGTGACGTCAAACCAGGAACGAAACTGACTGAACTGATCGCAGTTGCCGAATAAGTGTGAAGCTACTCAGAAACTGCTAAGAAGTGTCTATTCGCAATTTTGCTAATCTTTCGTTCGCAATTTTGATAAGCTAAGATTCACTCCCAGTAGGCGGCGGCTTAGCGTGTGCAAAGCTGCTAAACGCAGCTTGCGAGCGAACAACTCGGAATGAGGGCCCTTGTCGGTATTTTAAATGCCGGTATTTTGCCCATGTCGGAATTTTGACCTTGTCGGGATTTTGACCATCGGTCAATTGGTGTCGGGATTTTGAACGTCGGGATTTTGATTGGAGGCATTTCATACCGATCCCTTATTAGGCATAGTATGGGTGCCTACATTATGTATCAGTGCATCAGTGGCCCCCTTCCAGATTGCAGCACGTCCTCCATCCCCTTTTAGCAGGTCCCCCATCCGTTATAATACCCATTATTGCACCCCTCCTACAGTAAGTGACTGTATTGATTATGTATCAGTGCCTTTAGTGTGTCTCCATTATACATATATCAATGACTCCCCCTTTCCCCCTCCTCATTGGTTGTAGCAGGCACTGCAATCACTGAGGGGGGGAGCACTGATATATAATCAATACAGTCACTGACTGAGGGGTGTAATAATGGGTATTATACAATGCTGTTATATAATGCTATTATAAAATGCAGACAGTGGGTGGGATTCAAATATTTTATTGCCCCCGATCTCCCATCTAAAGTGATGGGAGATCGCGGGGTGATATTCTATGGCCCCCTGTTATCACACTGATCACGCCCATAAGAGACAGGTTTAGCTGCGTAAAGCAGCTTATCCTGACTAAAGACATGGGTGCGATCGTGAAAAGTCCAGTTTGGGCATCCAAACGAGTCACTTTTAGCGCATTTCAGCACACCACCCCTGGGGGTGGTGAGCTGAAATGCTGATATCGCACCCATTGGCAGCAACATTTGAATACTGCCGGCGGGTGCAATGGGAGTGGGAGGGGGGACAGACGATTTGAATCCCACCCAGTGAGTGAGGGGAGATTATAATGAGTATTATAGGTGATGGTATGCAAAGAGACATCCAATGTTTTGTCTGGTCACAGACTTCATCAAGGGGAATTTCAGTGCTTGTCTCAGAAACTTCAAAATGATTAAACAGGCAGTTCCAATTGAACTCAAGTAATGATGGATTCCTATACTAAACCATACAAGCCTCAGAAGTGTAAAATTACTATACTGAGAATAATTTAATACAGTAAAAGGTATCTGAAAAAAAACAGAGTAAAAACCATTCAGTACTTACCTGCATTAGAGGAGCGTAGTGACTAAATAGGAACGGAGAGGGTTAAACATCTGAGGCTGGGAATGGCATTGTGGGTATCAGGTGATAGGATTATGCAATAGGGATACAGGGATAGAAGGGGTAGTTACATTCATTAGGACTAGCTGGAGGAGGAGTAAGCCTCTTTCTTCTGGTCTTAGGTGGGTGAGTGTCTACTGTGTGATGCTGCATTTTTTGGCTTGTATTTTTGGCACTCACTGCACTGTAGTGTTCCCTTGGTTAAAAATCAGCTAACATTGCTGTGCCTTTTGCTATCTGGTTCTCCCATCTCCCCCTTTGTGGTTGACAGCTGCTTCTTTTACCACCCCACAGCCCCTTTGTGCCTTCTGCCTTTGTCATGGCCGTCCTCCCCTGTCTTCACCGCTCTACCCATGCCCCGGCTCTTAACTGCTCGGGGCCTGCTCCCCACTCACCTCCTCTGTCCCGTGCTGCCATCTCAGGGCCTGCAAGCGCGCGTCCATCACGGTCATGGGTGTGTGATGGTTCCTGTCTGTACCTCTACAGCTGTTGCAGCGGGAACTGGGACTGGGGCGGATCATCCTGCGGGCCTCGCCACCAGGGTGGGTGTGGGGACCGGTTCTCGGACTGCTGCTTCCCGGGTCCCTGGCAGCTCTTGCACGGGAGTGCGTGCTCCCATGCAGTGGCGGAACTAGCGAGCGGTGAGCCCAGGTGCGACAAAGTGCTTTGGGCCCTTCCCCCTCATTCCATCCAAGTCCATCCCCTCACCCCTGGAGAGGATCCGGTGAGGGGGACCTGCTCAGGGCCAGAGAAATGGATACCTAGCAACAGTGCTGTAACTAGACATTTTAGCGCTGTGTGCAAGAAATGGCATCAGAGCCCCCGTCCCTCTGTGCAGTGCGTGCCGTAGTCGTGTGCAAAAAATATAGGGGCGTGGCTTCGTGGGGAAGGGGTGTGCCCACAAAATAATACCAATTCATATAATGGTGCACAGTAGTCTCCATTATTCAAATTACGCCACACAGAAGCACCACTACACTACCTTACGGCGGACAGATTCCCCTTTATACACATTACGGCAGACAGCGTCCACCTTTTACACATTACGGCAGACAGCGTCCCGTTTTTACACATTACGGCAGACAGCGTACCCTTTTTACACATTACGGCAGACAAATTCCCTTTTTACACATTACGGCAGACAGCGTCCCCTTTTTACACATAACGGCACACAGCGTCCCCTTTTTTACACATAACGGCAGACAGCGTCCCCTTTTTACACAACGGCAGACAGCGTCCCCCTTTTTACACATAACGGCACACAGCGTCCCCCTTTTTACACATTATGGCAGACAGCATCCCCTTTTTACACATTAAGGCAGACAGCCTAGAAAGAAAGAAAGAAAGAAAGAAAGAAAGAAAGAAAGAAAGAAAGAAAGAAAGAAAGAAAGAAAGAAAGAAAGAAAGAAAGAAAGAAAGAAATAATAGATTATACGTACTGTCTCCGTTGGCAGTCAGGCTCCTCGGTGCAACAGCTTCTGGCAGAGATCCCGGGCAGGGGAGAAGGAGGAGGAGGGAGGTGGAGGATGGAGCCGCAGCAGCGCAGTGTAATTGGTGGAGGCGCTGCTGCACCTGTCCCTGTCCTTCACCATAGACTGTCCTCCGCCGCTGTGAATGCTGGGATGCACTTCCCAGCATTCACACAGGCGGAGGACAGCCTATGGTGAAGGAGAGGGACAGCAGCAGCAGCCCCTCCACCAATTACACAGCGCTGGTGCGGCTCCCTCTTCCACCTCCCTCCTCCTCCTTTCCCCCGTGGCCACTGCACTCCTCTCCTCAGCGGGCGGCTGTGTGCTGGGGGCGGAGGTACCCGCAGCACACAGCGGCATCTAATGAGTCAGTTTGACTCATTACATGCCGCGCTGCTTTGGGCCCCTTGAGAGTGGCGGGCCCCAGTGCAAGGCACAGCTTGCACTGGCGGTAGTTCCGCCTCTGCTCCCATGGGTCCATACAGGCTCTGGTGAAGGAGAGGGATAGCAGCAGCAGCCCCTCCACCAATTACACAGCGCTGCTGCGGCTCCCTCCTCCACCTCCCTCTTCCTCCTTTCCCCCGTGGCCGCTGCACTCCTCTCCTCAGCGGGCGGCTGTGTGCTGGGGGCGGAGGTAACCCGCAGCACACAGCGGCATCTAATGAGTCAGTTTGACTCATTACATGCCGCGCTGCTTTGGGCCCCTTGAGAGTGGCGGGCCCCAGTGCAAGGCACAGCTTGCACTGGTGGTAGTTCCGCCACTGCTCCCATGGGTCCATACAGGCTCTGGTAGGTGTGGGAGCCCCCTGCAGGTTGGTGGAGGTAGCTCCCATGTCACTGCCAGTGCACATAGCTTGGATGGTAGCTCTGGTCTTTTAGAGAAACGGGGTTTTGCAGCTGGTGGCAATTTCAGGGGGGAGGGGGTCAGCAGAGCCATGACAAGGCTACAGGTACAGTTAGTCACCATGAGAGTCCCCTGGGGCGTCCTGTAAGGGGGCTTTGCTTGGATACTGCTGGTGGCCCTGATGCCCACAGTCAACTCTCAGGGTGTAGGCGCTCGCTGGCGGCTGGTGTGGCAGATCCTGCTCCGTTTAACCCCTCTTCTAGGCGTGATGGGAGGGGCTATAGGGCTGGCAGGCATGGTGTAGTGATGCTGTGGGAGGTCTGGCAGCAGTTTATGACCCTTCGGCTTTGTCTACTGCCCTTTTCCTCCATGGCATCGGCACTTGCTTCCTTGATGTCGCATGCTGCGCCGGGATCTAGTGGTCCCACGCAGGTTAGGAGCAGCGTTCAGCCTGTTTTTGGGGTGTGCTGACCCCGGTGTTGCCCAGTTTTTGCAGGCTTTTAGTGATATGGGGTCAGCCATGGCCCGACTTGGAGGTGTGGTGCCTGCATCTGCTGGGTTTGGTGCCTCTCCCACTGTTGCCTCCCTCCCGACTGCCCGGCTCTGGGGCTCCGGGGCCGGTTGATTCTTCTTTTTCAGATATCAGGGTGAATATAGATCCGATTGTTCATGTCAGCAACGATCGTTATCGATGGGGGATCACCTGGACCATCAGGTGAGGAGTCTTGGGAGTCTGTTGTGCAAGTTTCGGGCTCTTCCTCCTCTTCCCACTCTGGGTCGAGCATGTATTCCTCTTCTTCCTGCTCCTCTTCTCTCGGGTCTTCCATTAGCAGCTAAATATGCTAAATAGGAGGTGGGGAGACGCGCAAAGTGTACTAAGTGCAGGTGAGTCGCTGACATTTCCCGGAGGGATAGGAAGTACCGTAACTTGCCAGGAGTGGTGCATTGCGACTATACTGCAGTGTTGCATGGGCTTTGCGAGAGCTGTTATAGGAAGAATCAAAAGGGGGATTATGTGGATATGCTTGTTTTGACCGCGCGAAAGGTGGTATTGGTGTTGAGGCCTTTAAATCATATGATAATTGGTTGGCTGGTTTTTGTGTGTTTGCAGTTTGTTATCTGGAGGAACGGCTTGGTGAGCATATGAATGTAATTAGGTACATTCACATGATCCACGGCATGCAGCATAGGTACATAGGTGTGGATTGGTGTGTGTATGATGAGCAGTAAAGATGGAAACAGGACTGCTTACTGGTGATGGATTTTTGGTGCAAGGACGTGGAGGTGTGGCTGGATGTTACTCGGGCCCCGGAAGTAGTGAAGGATAGTTCTCAGGCTGACCTGGATACTCCGCAGTCGGCTCCATGTGTTACGCATGCATTTGCGGAAGCTCCCTCAGCACGGCGGTTCGATGCATCCGGTTGTTCCCAGGCACTGGCTCCTGCTAAAGGCAAATGCTTTGCCTTTAATAATTCCACCTGCCCTCTTGGCCAACAGTGTCAACACCTCTGCTTGTGCTGTGGCAGGCCCCAACTCGCAGCCACTTGCTTTCGCCCAGGCACTAAGGCTGGGAATCCCGCAAAGGGAAAGCCTGCTACCGTTGCCTCCATTAAGTAGAGCCCCCACCCCGGTCCATGTTAAGGCCATGCTCCAATGGTTGGGGTGGTGTTGCAATGGAGAGGCTGCAGATGTTCTATTTGATGGTTTTCGTTTTGGTTTTCAGTTGCCGGTCCAGGGGGATATTCGTGTGGGGGCTCACAGATACCTGCTGTCCGCCCGTTCTTTCTCTGATGTTTTGCGCAGCAAGGTTGATAAGGAGGTTCAGCTAGGGCGCATGGCGGGCCCTTACTCGCAGCCCCCACTGGAGAATCTAGTTATTTCTCCAGTGGGTGCTTTTCCTAAAAAGGTCCCAAGGAAGTTTAGGCTCATTCAACATTCGTTTTACCCATTGGGCTCGTCGGTTAATGATGCTCGGTGGTCTACCAATCATTTGACGATGCTCTCTGGTGAGGAATTATGGTCCTAGGGCCCTCATGACTAAGAACAATGTTGAATCGGCTTTCTATATGCTTCCACAGCACCCCAACTCATTTAGATATATGGGTTTTCGGATTGGTGAGGAATATTTCATACACAAGTGTTTGCCTATGGGATGTTCCATTTCCTATGCCTTTTTCGAGAAGATCAGCACCTTCCTGCATTGGTGTGTGGAGTTTTCTTCGGGTGGCCATGGGATTGCCCATTACCTGGATGATTGTTCTAGTCACTGTGGTTTTCCTTTTGTTCAGCTTGCGCATGCTTTCCTGTCGTTTCGGAGTGCCGATAGCGGATGATAAGACGGAGTGTCCTCTCTCTTGCGTATCATTCTTGACACTGTGCGGGGGCTTTTGCTGCCTGCCACAGGATAAGGTGGCCAAGTTGCACTAGGTCATTGCGCAGTGTGGGGCATTGCGTAAAGTAACGCTTCAGCAGGCTCAATTGCTTTTGGGTCTGCTGAACTTGCCTGCAGGGTCATCCCTATGGGTCAGCTGTTTTGTCGTAAATTGGAGCGGGCCACAGCAGGGGCCTCCAGATCCCATAATTTGATCAGGTTGTCTTCCAAGGTTAAACAAGACTTAGCTGTTTGGGCTTCCTTTCTCAAGGATTTTAATGGTGTTTGGATCTGGCTGGCCCCTCCTGTCGATAATTTTTGATACAGTTGTTTACCGACACTGCTGGGGCATCGGGTTTTGGTTGTTACCTTGGCAGAAAGTGGTGTGTG
This sequence comes from Pseudophryne corroboree, assembly GCF_028390025.1. Lineage (NCBI taxonomy): Eukaryota > Metazoa > Chordata > Amphibia > Anura > Myobatrachidae > Pseudophryne > Pseudophryne corroboree. Next base: position 327,113,745 of record NC_086450.1, on the reverse strand, counting down.
GCCTCCTGGCCGCGCAGCTGGTTCGATGGCGGTTTGAATAAGGAACTTTTGCTCTTGGAGTTGTTCCACATCATGGTGGCCATGGAAGTTTGGGGCCCGCATCTAGCAATCGCAGCATCTTGTTCAGGTGTGATAATCTGGGCATGGTGCATGCGGTTAATAATCAATGGGCTAAATTGCTGATGGTGTTGCACGTTTTAGCACAGCTGGTACTGACCTGTTTGCGCTACAACATGCTGTTTAGGGCACAACATGTTCCAGGTGTAGATAATGAGGTGGCCGATGCGCTCTATCGGTTTCAAAGGGAGAGATTCCGGGCACTTGCCCCAGATGCTGATGTTGTTGGGGTGCTCTGCCCTTCTTATGTTTGGCAGATTATCAAGCCGGCTAGCAGAGCATTCCATCGCCCTGAGTATCCTCCAGAATTAACGTCAGGCTTGGGCTGAATGGGAGATGTTCGCCCATGATCAGGGGCTTGCAGGTATGAGTGGGCATCGAACAATACTTTATTTTATTTGGCAGCCCTATGTTTCTGGAAGATCTAGGGTGGTCATCTCTAGATACCTGGTGGGTATTTAATTTTTTGCAAAGTTGAAGGGAGTTCCCGACTTTACAAAAAATGTTTTACTTGTCAAGGCCATGAAAGGTTGGGCTCGGGTAGTTCCGGTTGCCCCATATAGTAGGCACCCCATCGATGCATCCCTTCTCACGTCTGTTCTCCGGGTGGTTGCTGACATCACTTTGTCGGCTTTCGAGGCCCTGTTATTTCAGTTAGCTTTTTCTGTGGCATACCACAGTGATTTCTGGGTTTCAGAGTTGGTCGTCTTCTCCAAATGGGAGGATGCGATGATGCTCCATTCCGACGTGCATGTAGGTGATGAGTCTTTGTGGTGTAGAGTGCGTCGCTCTAAGTCCGATCAGATGTGCAGGGGAAAATGGGTTCCCTTTGTACCTTCCAATTCCCTGGATGTCTGTCCAGTGGCACTGGCCATCCACTATGTTTCGGTCCGGCCTTCCTCAGAGGTTCCTGGCTGTTGCATTATAATGGCTTGCTGCTTACTAAGTATCAGTTTAGCTGGATGCTGCGTTATTGCATTGCTGGTTTAGGCCTCTCACCTCGGGACTTCGTTACTCATTCCTTTCACATAGGGGCTGCCACATCGGTAGTGGCTGCTGGGTTTTCGGTTGGGGTGATTAAGGCTTAGGCCATTGGAAATTGGCTAGTTATGAACACTACATTAGGCCTGATCTGTGACATTGATTTTCTAAGTTTATTGTTCATGTTGTTTTGCTGTTGTTCACTACATTTGTCTGTTTGTTTTCCTGTGTCCTTCCTTCTCGGGGATTAGCTATTCACAGCTGCTAGCAGCAGAAGTCCGGAGGGTTTACGATTTTTTTACCTGAACTGATGGAATTAATTCGCTTAATTACATCCTGATTTGGCTAATTGGCTCCAATCCTATGTCCCCCAGCAGATTTTACATTTTATCTCTGGTCGAGTTATTTGTGTCTTCCCTTCACCCCCCCCCCCCCCCTCCACCGCCTGCCCCCCTTCTCGTTTCTTTCTCCTATTCCCTTTGTTTGTTTTACCGACACTCTTGTGTCTTGATGCTGCTTCAATTAGCTGGAAGCTTGTCTACTATTGCAGAGTATTGTGCACATACCAATTTTTTTCTTTTAACAGATCCTCCGGTATTACTTACTTGTTAATGTTAACATTTTCATCCCAACTTTTCTCTTATTCTTTCCCCTTCCCTGTTGGATCGGTGGTTGATAGGTGTAGAGTGTGGATTGTGGGTCACTCCTATGTTTACTGGGCGGCTCGGTTTGTGGCATTGGATCGGGCTCAGTTTTATGCCGGCCGTGATGAGACAAGGTGGATAGGTGTGAGAGGCATGCGTTGTTCAGATTTGAAGTTGGTGCTTTTGGATAATGTGATGAGGCATGGTTTGCCTGCAGTTTTAGTGTAGCACCTAGGTGGTAATGATCTTGGGAAGGGGTCTACATTGAAGTTGCTTTGTGTCATTTTGGAGGATTTGATGCTTGTCAGAAAGGCGTGCACTTTGGTGTGGTCTTTTGTTGTGCCCAGGTTGTTTTGCCATGGAGTGGCTGATTGTCGGGCCATTGACGAGGCCAGAAAGAAGATTAACTCAGCTGTGGCTATATGGGTTCTGGCTAATGGTGGTGCCATGGTACCACATGAGCGGATCAGATTCCGTTATTATTATCTTAACCGGCCCGATGGGGTGTATTTGGATAAGGATGGTTTACTTTTTTTTCTGGAGGATCTCTTTTTGGTGGTGTCTTCTGTGAGGTAGACTTATGGTGGCAGAGCGAAGTTTCTGGGACCAGGAACTACGCTTGTGGTGGGAAAGAACGGCAGGTTACCTGTTTTAGGTCATAGATGGATTGTTTTGTTGATTGATTCATTGTTGTTTGGTGTGCTCACCTTTATTGACTGTGTATAATGGCTGGACCACCTAGACGGGGGCAGCAACATCACGCAGACAGGTGGGTAGTCATGGTAGAAGGTTGAGTGGATACCTTTTTGTTGTTAGTTTGTTTGGGAAGTATGTTGCAGTTTTGCGTTTTGGGGAATGAGTTCTAACCGTTCTTTCTTTGCCACCATTATCTAATCATTTTCTTTACAGCTAATTAAAGTTTACAGTTGTTTAAATAAATCAGCTAACATTTCACTGCCAAATCCAAGTCTCCGTGCCGTTATTTTATGTAAGATAAAGTGTTTGGGTTATAATTCATGCACAAGGTCATTCATCAGCCGTTAGGATGTTTAGAGGGGCATAGTGACTAAATAGAAATGGAGAGGGTTAAACATCTGAAGCTGGAAATGGCATTGTGCGTATCAGGTGATAGGATTATCCAATAGAGATACAGGGATAGAAGGGGTAGTTTCATTCATTAGGACTAGCTGGAGGAGGAGTCAGCCTCTTTATTCTGGTCTTCCCACCCTCCTTCCCCTTTTTTGTTGTGCTGATGGCTTTTGTGTTAGCTATTTTGGCGGGAAATAACAGCAGGTTACCTGTTTTAGGTCATAGATGGATTGTTTTGTTGATTGATTCATAGTTGTTTGGTGTGCTCACCTTTGTTGACTGTGTATAATGGCTGGACCACCTAGACGGGGGCAGCGACATCACCCAGACGAGTGGGTAGTCATGGTAGAAGGTTGAGTGGATATCTTTTTGTTGTTAGTTTATTTGGGAAGTATGTTGCATTTTTTGTGGTTTGGGGAATGAGTTCTAGCCGTTCTTTCTGTGACACCATTATCTAATCATTTTCTTTTCAGCTATTTAAAATTTACAGTTGCTTAAATAAATCAGCTAACATTTCTCTGCCAAATCTAAGTTTCCGTGTCGTTATTTTATGTAAGATAAAGTGTTTTTGTGCTGTCACATGCAAAGCGAAAATACACTCCCCCGTAGGCGGCGACTATCTGATCGCAGCACAGCAAAAAGTTGCTAGCGAGCGATCAAGTCGGAATGACCCCTGTAGTGACTAAATAGGAAGGGAGAGGGTTAAACATCTGAGGCTGGGAATGGCATTGTGGGTATCAGGTGATAGGATTATCCAATAGGGATACAGTGATAGAAGGGGTAGTTTCATTCATTAGGACTAGCTGGAGGAGGAGTCAGCCTCTTTCTTCTGATCTTCCCGCCCTCCTTCCCCTTTTTTTGTTTGTGTGGGTGGCTTTTGCGTTAACTGTTTTGGAGGGAAAGAACAGTTTTAGGTCATAGATGGATTGTTTTGTTGATTGATTCATAGTTGTTTGGTGTGCTCACCTTCGTTGACTGTGTATAATGGCTGGACCACCTAGACGGGGCAGCGACATCTCCCAGACGGGTGTGTAGTCATGGCAGAAGGTTAAGTGGATATCTTTTTGTTGTTAGTTTGTTTGGGAAGTATGTTGCAGTTTTGCAGTTTGGGGAATGAGTTCTAGCCGTCCTTTCTTTGCCACCATTATCTAATAATTTTCTTTACAGCTAGTTAAAATTTACAGTTGTTTAAATAACTCAGCTAACATTTTTCTGCCAAATCTAAGTCTCCATGACATTATTTTATGAAAGATAAAGTGTTTGGGTCATGATTCATGCCCAAGGTCATTCATCAGCCGTTAGGATGTTTATAGTATCCAAAGTTAGGAATATCAGATTTTGCAGCTCATGGCATCTGGCCAGAAGTGGCATGGCACTGAGGAAGCTGAGGTCTCGTTGAAGACAGCAAAATAGATATGTGCTATGAGAAAACCTGAACAAAATCAGTCAGACAAGGGACTGGAGCAAATTTCATAGAATTTATGTGACTATCACATAAAAAACAATATCAATAAAATCAACATTAAAACATGTGTTAAGAAATCAATGTAAACATAGAAGTTCCAATATTTATAGGGGACCCCATAAATAAAAATGTAAATGATTATGCCTGCTGAGAAGGAAATCCTGCAAGGTGCATGAATAAGCAGCTTGCAGTATACAATTACCATGTGAAGAAAAAGGAGAAAATACAGACAGTGCAGTTGATCTCTCAAGTACCCCACATGGGAAAATGAAATAAATAAGATTGACAGTAGGAATCAGATGACTTAATTTTACATAATAACTTATTCTACATATGTAAAATCACATATGTACTTTCAAATATAAAAGTGCTACATATTAAGATAGCAACACCATAAAAGCTAAACGCAGCTTGAAAAAAGGATGAAGAATATCAAATACTCTAAACTTAGATCTGAAGAATACAGTTTTACTAGCACAGGATATTTCCAAATATTGTAAAGCTGAACCAGATGTAACATCCATAATAAGGAGATCTCTTCACAGTGAGTTGTTATGTCAATCTTGGTAAATCAATTGCCCTGTGTACAAATGTCTAGCAAACAGAATAGATGCTGGTCTCAACTGTCCATGATCCTGGACAGGAGCCACCATATGTTTAATGGTGGTCATTCCGAGTTGTTCGCTCGGTAATTTTCTTTGCATCGCAGTGATTTTCCGCTAATTGCGCATGCGCAATGTTCACACTGCGACTGCGCCAAGTAAATTTGCTATGCAGTTAGGAATTTTACTCACGGCATTACAAGGTTTTTTCTTCGTTCTGGTGATCGTAATGTGATTGACAGGAAGTGGGTGTTTCTGGGCGGAAACTGGCCGTTTTATGGGTGTGTGTGAAAAAACGCTGCCGTTTCTGGGAAAAACGTGGGAGTGGCTGAAGAAACAGGGGAGTGTCTGGGTGAACGCTGGGAGTGTTTGTGACGTCAAACCAGGAACGAAACTGACTGAACTGATCGCAGTTGCCGAGTAAGTGTGGAGCTACTCAGAAACTGCTAAGAAGTGTCTATTCGCAATTCTGCTAATCTTTCGTTCGCAATTTTACTATGCTAAGATTCACTCCCAGTAGGCGGCGGCTTAGCGTGTGCAATGCTGCTAAAAGCAGCTTGCGAGCGAACAACTCGGAATGAGGGCCAATGTCAATAAAAGTATTCTTGCTTGTTGCACAGCTGACATAAGTTGCTCAGGAGTTGGATTGTAGCAGATCAGTTGGGAAATAAATATATGTATTAACTGAATACAATAGGCCTGACTCAGAGGAGGATGCCGTTGGAGCTGCGAAAGCGTCTTTTTATACATCCGCTACTCTGTCTTTATGCGAATGCAGTGATGGATAACCATTTTACTAGAGACACCCGCCGTATTTGCAGCTGTGCTTATTAATTCACATAATCGGTTGCACCATCAAACATTGCACCAGATCTATGGAGGTGCAGATTCTCCATCTGAACATGGCCACAAGTGTCAGTACAACTGTGTCTTTAGACATAGTCACTGACATGCACACATCTGGCTAAACCATCCATTACCACCTAGAAACGTTCTCCAAAATTGTAGTATCTGTGTGCAATTATGATCTTCATCTTTGGATGGCAACCATTGAGACGCGTGCAATATGACTTGGATGAATGCACAGACTGAAAATATCAGCTACTATTATCTGATGCTGCCACAACATCCACCTCTAAATCAGGATCAGCATGTCCCAGGTGAGCTCAACTGCCCACGATGGGAGCCAGCACCCCAAAGATACAAATTTGTTGGTACCATTCCATGAAAAAAGAAGAACCCACGTATTTTACAGAAATAACTTGAAAGTGACAAAAGTAAATAGCATCCAACTTTGTTTATTCCATATTTAATAGAAATGAGACTTTAACTAGACTTTTCAGTCAACAAACCATGTTTAATAAACAAATGAAAAGGACATGGCAAAAATGAAGGGACCATTAATATTTTTTTTAATATAATCTTTTGAGGTAATTACTGCAATCAACTGATTTCTGCACCTGTTAACAAGTAGTTTGGCCCATACTTCCTGAGCAAACTACTCCAGATGTCTCAGGCTTGATGGGAGTCTTCTCTAGACTGGATGTTTCAACTCTTTCCATAGATGTTTGATCAGATTCAGATCAGTGCTCATACTGTAGAAGGCTACTTCAGAACAGTGCTTTGTTCTTATCCATTCTTGGGTGCTTTGAGCTGTTTGCCTTGGATTACTATGGACCCATGACCTGCAATGATATTTCTGACACTGGGCAGTATGTGTCACTCCAAAATGCCTTAATAGTCCTGATATTTAATTGTGCCCTTCATAGATTGAAGGCACCCAGTGCCAGAAGCAGCAAAGCAGCCCCAAAATATAACCAAGCCTTTTTCGTGTCACAGTAGGTATAATATTAGTTTTTGTTTCTGCATATTTTATCTGTAAACATAGAGCTACTGTAGTGTCACCTGTCAAAGAGCTCTAATTTTCACTTACCCATCCAAAGGACATTCTCTCAGAAGCATTGTGTCAATGAGCATTGTTAGAAAATTCCAGTCTGTCTTTTTTGTGTTGTTTTTTCAAAAGTGGAGTCCTCCTGGGTCATGGAGCTTAGATGGTGTGATCAGATACTGAAGGTGAAATGTAACAGCGTCCAAGATTGTTGGAGGTGTGAGATGCTGGACCTTCTCGGACATTTTTTTAAAGCCGTAGTCATTTACAAGGCATGTTTTTGCCTTGTAAATGACTGTTGCTTTAAAAAAATTCCAGGATTGGCCAGCATCCCGCACTTCCGGCAATCTCGGACGCTATTACATCTCGCCTTGCAATACTTTGACCTTGGCGTTCAGCTTGTATCGCTTTGAATGTTTTCCTTGGCTTCTTTTTTACCATTTTAACTTTCCTTCTATTTCATCTGGGGTAAATTTTCCCCTTGCAGCCATGTCCAGAGAGGCTGGCTACAGGTGAGTTACCATCCACCAGCGCTGTGGCTTCCACACTGCATACAGACTTGTTCTCAGTCACCTCTCCATCAGCACAGCCTGTGTACCTGCTGTCCATTCCATCTGTTGCTGAACTCACTGCATACCATCTGCGCGGATCCCGTTCTACATCTGGGCTGACTACTTCCTTGGACTGTGCTCTCAAGCATTGCTCTTGGTTACTGGTTCTGAGGATGGAGTTCAGGGTTTGGTTGTAGTCTGTGCACTCAGGTACCCAGGACTGTTTTACCTGGTCAGCTACTATGCTCCGAGTTCCTCATTTGAATTCTAGGGCCGGGTCTTGTGTCAGAGCAGTACTGGGTGTATACTGTAGCTTCCTCAAGCTCTTCCATGGTCACAGCGAACTCCAATTCCTGATTTGGATTCTGGTTCCATTTTGCCAGTACTATACTGCTTTGAGTTCTGGGGCCCTTGGCCTGGTTGGTTTTTAACGATCACAAGGTGAGAGGCCACTCGGCGACCTGTGGTTCCTGGTTCCATTTCAGTATCCTTGGTCCATGGTTCCTGTGTGTCTTTAGTCTGCTTAATCTCTTGTAAAACCTATGATCGAAGTAACACCAAGCCTCCCTGTTTTCTGTTCATCTCAGCTCATACCCGGGGCATGAGCCGCATCTAAAATATTCTAGAACTGTGACAATAACATAGTGTTAGAAACATAGCAATAAATGGCAAATGGCACAGTAATGATGCATGCGAATCATAAACTGTGTCCAGCTTGAACAAAATGTCACGTGGCCAGCTGGTAACTGTGTCCAGTTGCAATAGCGGCATTAATGAAAGTTTTATGTATAGCAATGCATTCCATTAAAGTTGGTCTTACTGACATAACTCAAGCTGCAAGGACAGGTGATAAACTATTCAATAAATTTGTCAATACAAGTCAGTCTGTACCTGATCTAATATCTCTTGCCACTATGAGGATGACTTAAATGCATCCCCATTGTCAAAGATCTGCGAGATCACACAACCAAGTCATCTAAAGCAACCTTTTTTAGATGTAAAAAAATTACTTTGTTCACTCTGTATTAAATGAAGGTTGGTGACATCAGTCCTCATCACCCAATCCCTAATACTTCTGCCATGCATATAGCAGAGCATCAGGGGTGGAACTCCCAGAGGCAATGGAGACGCCTGCCTCCGGGCTCCAATATCTGAAGGGGCAGCTACATGTACAGCAGCACCTGTGTGGTTCAAATGTCAATGCTACTCTTTCAACAGAGCTCTGCGGTGCACTAGTTGCTGCTGCAGAGTTAATTTGCTCTGTCCCAGGAGCCATACTAACACTTGCAATAGGGTACAGGACAGGCCTCGCCTGGTACCACTCAGCCTTAGCTGCATTAAGTAAAAGAGCACTCGCCACTTCTGCTGGACTGTGAGATGGGACTGGACTGTGAGATGGCACTCATCACTTCTGCTGGACTGTGAGATGGGACCCGCCGGTGAACACTGATTCTGAATGCTAAAGACAGCTGAATCTTGTGTGTCTGACGAACCAGCCATTGTCACACAATGTAGATGGAGCCCTGTCAATTCACTGTGGGTTCCAGTCCTTGTAGATCAGCATAGAATGCCATCTATATAATTCTGTAAACCAGGGAGGGGGTGGCACCAAACTCTATTTTGCCTCCAAAAAGAGGTTGTATCCAAAAGATACATGGGATGAATGTAATGAATACATGTAAAACTGCATCTAAATATGTTAAAACAGGCTGTAACAAACTCTCCTGGGCAGCAATAATAGGGCACTCCATTGGACAAGTCAATGATTTATGTATTTTGGGCAGTAAATATAGTAAAGGTACAATCGGATGATCGGGAACCAGAGCTATCATCAAGTCACTAGTTATAAGCCTTTCATCCATAGCTACATGTAACTGTAAATGTAAACTTTTTATAAAAACAGAAGTAGGGTCCTTCTCAAGTAAACAATACACGGAGGCATCACTTAACTAACATTCTAATTATGCTTTCTAAACATGCAAAGCCTGGATAACAATACCCCCACCTTTATCAGAGGGGCATATCACAATAGTATGAAAATAAATCAAGTAGTGCATGAAATTTCTCTCTACTTAAATTATTCCTCATCTATGATTAACCATTTAGGAATCACATTGCATACTACAGTCCTATTTAGCATATGATTATACGTCTTAATACCAGTATTATTGGATACAGGGTCAAATCTAGAGTTTCGCTGTAAGTTGCGTAATTGAGGAGGAATGTTACTGTTAGAACTGTAAAAGAAATAATGTAACTGTAATTGACGGTTTAATTTATATTTCTCAATTTCCCAAGGCATTCCGTCGAACTGAATTGTTGGCACAAAGAAGAGTATTGTACTGAGAACCTTAGTCTCAAGGTTAGTTGGTGGGTGAAATTATAAATTGAATATTTTTTCCTCTGTGGGGGCGGGGGACTTCCTGCTCTCCCACGTGTTAGACCTTGTCCTTGTCCTATGACCACCTCTCCTAGTTCTCCCCCTCCTCCTTCTTCGTTGGGCCTCCTGCGGGTATGTAAAGAGAACCAACAGTGGTCTGTCGAGTATTAGACATGCCGTCAGAGCCGCTAGTAGTTGCCCTAACCTGAGAGGAATCTGAATGCCACATCTGTTTGCTATTTATTTGTTTCTGAAAGCATCTCTTAGCTGTGTTGACTTTTACTAGTTTCTGCTTCTTAAACTGAATTACAGTAGTTCACGTTTATAGGCCGCAATTTGTCCCTGTAATTTATCGATCTAATTATTGGAGATATCACCCCCAAGCATTATTTTACAAAAAGATGCAAACAAAGCAATCTTTTCTCGTGCAACTGCGAGTTCCTTGGAAGATTATTCTAAAAGTAATAAATCATTTATTCAACACTGCAGCGCACCGTTTGCAGGATTCAGTGTTAAAGTTTCCAATAGTAAGTGCATTCTTTACTCAGAATCCCATGGATTCTCTTTTCTTTATAAGAGCTATACCGTGGTACAAGTAATCAATCTCTTTCTATTTCAATTCAAGCCGTTCCTTATACAGGTGCTCAATAGGCTGTGCATCAGTATTATCCTTTAGTTGCTGTCCCAAAAAAATTGCCTCTGCTTTAGGAAAGGTTAAGTGTAGTCCCTTGAGTCAATCTAGCCAAATTGACAGACTCCATCACATCAACCGTCACCAACATCTTTAAATCAGCCATCATTTAGACAGGCTGAATAAAACTGAACTGTAGTAAAGTGATACTTCAACCAAACGTTGGGTGCTATAGCTAAGAGAACCAGATGTCTGCTACAAATGGTTCCCAACACAAACAATCCAAGATACAGTAGCAGCATGCCAAATAGCTTACAACAGTCTCCAGTGCCCTCCTATTTACCCCAGCCAGGAGTCCTATATATATATATATATATATAATCCTTGTTGCGCTTTAACCAAGGTATACCTACACACCAGGGACGTGCAGTCAGGAGAGGCAGGGGAGGCAGTGCCTCCCCTGTTATTAATGATTAAAATAATACAAGAATATACTTATGACACAGATTTTGTCATAAGTATATTTGTATTATTTTAATCATTTTTTAAGTGTCGGTGCCTCCCGCTGAGAATGTAAAAGGGCCGGAAGTGGGGGGGGGGGGCAAGCTGCGGGGAGTAAAATCCCACTAAAAAAAAGCTCTGTAAGCGGCACTAGTAGATGTGCCTCTTTGACATATGAAAGCACGCCCCAGTCACTGTGGAGGAGGTGATTGGGTGCCGGTGAGCTGCTGCTGATTGGGCGCTGCTGAGTCCGTCTACCTCAGACTGACCTCTTTTACCTGGCACTGGTGTGGAGAGAGGTCACAGTGTGGTCTGGCATAGCAGCGGCTGCTATGCCATACCAAACTGTGATCTCTCTACACATCAGCTGCCCTCGCACTGTCTCCTCCCAGCCACCTTCCCGGTCGCTGCACCTCAGCCCTAGACCCGCCGCCGCAGCTGTTCGGTCTGACTCACCCCCTTCAATGCTAGACAATCAACGTTTAGCCCGCGGTGAGTGTCAGAGATACGGGGGGTGGGGTTGTAGGCACCGCCAATAGAAGAAATAGCAGTGGGAGCGGGGGAGGGGGGGCAGTAGCCGCCGCCGCAGCCCATAGTGACCACTGCTCCCCAGACCAGTTGCAGACCTCGACAGGGGTTGTGCTCAGGTGGCCAGTGGAGCTGCATTGAAGTTACTGGTACCAGGATAGTCTGGTCTGCTACCAGGAAGGTATCCAACTGCTGTTACAAGCCCTCAAGGGTCCAGGGCAATGCAGATCACCCTCTCCCTGTCACCCACTAATGTCGCCCTCTCCTTAGCGTAACCCTCTCCCTGTCACCCACTACTGTCACCCTCTTCCTGTCATCACCCTCTCCCTGGCGTCACTGTCTCCCACTGCTACCACCCTTCCCGTTATCCTTTCCCTGGCATCATCCACTGCTGTCACCCTCTCCCTGGCGTCATGCTCTTCCTGTCACCCTCACCCTGGCCTCACTCCCTGTCACCAACTGCTGCCACCCTCTCCCTGGCGTCACCCTCCCCCTGGTATCATTCACTGTCACCCTCTCCCTGGCGTCACGCTCTTCCTGTCACCCTCTCCCTGGCATCACCCACTCCCTGTCACCCACAGCTGTCACCCTCTCTCTAGCATCACCCTCTCCCTGTCACCCACTGCTGGCTATTTTGTTGTCCAGGACTTCTATTAACTTAATAGCTCCACACCCACGGTGCTATTAAGTTAATGGAAGCCCTGGACAACAAAATTGCATTCATGTTCTCCTCCCACTCCCTCCCCAGTCCCAAACACTATTATTTATTTATTTTTCTATAAAAATGTACAATATATTAGCCGCCTGCTCATCACAAGTTTAATGAGCAGGCAGGCTGCAGGCATTGGCGGCATCGGACTGAGATGCGAATCAGTGGTGGAGTGCTGGGGCAGTTGATGTGTGGGCGAGATTGTAAGCCATTGGCAGTGGCGGGGGTAGCTGGCATTGGCTCAGTGGTGGTAGGGGTCATCGGCGGGATTCGGCAGACATTGTGGCTGAAGGCTCACCAGCCACTGACCTCACTGCACGCCACTGCTACACACACATATATATATACACAGTGGTATATATATACATATATATATATAGAGAGAGAGAGGGAGAAAGAGAGGTTTTATATATATATATATATATATAAAATGTACATACAGCATTTTTACAGAACTCTGGCAATCTGTACTGCCAGAATCGTACTTACCCCGGTGCCCTCCTTAAGTGTGTGTGTGTGTGTGTGTGTGTGTGTGTGTGTGTGTGTGTGTGCGTATATATATGTATATATATATATATAGATACAATGTATCTATATATATATATACATACAGTATATATATATATGTAGTGCGTTCCTGAAATGGAGGTGTGGCCACTCTAAAGGGGGCGTTCTCATCAGCTTAGTATCTCACACCATATACCCCTTTTCTGCTGCGGGCTCCACTGGGCTCCACAGGGAATGACATCGGGGGGTGTAGAGTAGGATCTTGATCAAAGGCACCAACAGGCAAAAAGCTTTGACTGTTCCCAGAATGCATAGTGCTGCCTCCTCTATAACCCCGCCTCCGTGCACAGGAGTCCAGTTTTGTAGTTGGTATCATGCAGTGCAGGCATACAACAGGTGGGCTGCTCCTGCATCCCTCAGAAGAGCTTCTCCTGCTGTAGCTCCATCACCTCCCCCAGCAGCGCTGTATACTCCCGCTCCTTGGTTGCCAGGTACTTACAGCAGAGGCTCCGGTTTTCATCTGTCAGTCACACACCCTACCGCAGCTCTCCAGGATCGCATGACCACACTCAGGGAGGAGGTAAGTGGGTCCCCCAGGCGGGACCCGCTGGAAATCGCAATCCGGCGTGGCCGGTGGACACTGTGGTAGTACAGGGACCCCACTAGACCACCAGGGCAAGGGCACAGGTCGGTTTTTCTAAAAACTGTTTGCTATAAAGCCCACAGTACCCGGTTTTGAAGTCCAGCAAGGGGATAAGGCTTTGACCTTTAGCCCCTCCCCCAGCCCCAGGGTGCCATTTAGAGTAAATGTTCCGGCCCTGGAGCTGCATATATCTCTCTCCCTCACTCCCTGTCAGCGTTTGGGCGCCATTAGGACAAACTGAGCTGATCCTGGGACTGTTTGGGCAATTCCTCCTCTGTAAAGCCGACTGCATGTCAGCGCTGTGCATTTCACAGGACACTTAAGTATTCTACATGTCTGCTGACAGAGTTAAGAAACAGTCCATTTAGTCAGGGTTATTTAGTACAAGTACCCTGTAATATACATCCAGTCTTTACTGTGCATTGATATATCTTTGAGTGTATAGCTATACTTAGTATTACTCGGTATTGCTAGTCCTGTGCAGTTTTATAGCATGTTATAATTTCTGCATTTTACAATGTGACTATGTGTGTGTGCATATAACTGCTGTGTGACCTCCATTTCGTGTATCTCACTCAGATTGCTATCCCTATATTCTGTAACCTGAGGGGGCTACATGCATCAGGGTTATATTTAATATAGGTGTTTCACAAGATATACTTACTGTGTATTTTTCTCCGTGATTTTTAGCACCATATACCTCTGGAACTCTCTGTTCGTGCTAATACACTACACGGGGGGTTCTTGTCAGGTGTTGTGCTGCTGATATTGGGGGTCATACCGAGTTGTTCGCTCATTGCCGATTTTCGCTATGCTGCGATTTGTTGCTAATTGCGCATGCGCAAGGCACGCAGGGTGCATGCGCTTAGTTATTTAACTAAAAACTTAGCAGTTTTGCTGTGGATTCTGCTGCGCTTTTCAGTCGCTCTGCTGATCGGTAAATGATTGACAGGAAAGGGGCATTTCTGGGTGGTAACTGAGCATTTTTCGGGAGTGTGCTAAAAAACGCAGGCGTGTCAGGGAAAAACGCAGGAGTGTTTGGAGAAATGGGGGAGTGGCTGGCCGAACGCAGGGCGTGTTTGTGACGTCAAACCAGGAACTAAACGGACTGAGCTGATCGCAATCTGTGAGTAGGTCTGGAGCTACTCAGAAACTGCAAAGAATTATTTAGTAGCAGTTCTGCTAATCTTTCGTTCGCTATTCTGCTAAGCTAAGATACACTCCCAGAGGGCGGCGGCCTAGCGTGTGCAATGCTGCTAAAAGCAGCTAGCGAGCGAACAACTCGGATTGAGGGCCCTTTTACTGTGTTGCCATGAATTGAACTTTCAGAAGTGTCAGCTACATGGGGTGAAGGAGCTGGGGCTGATCCCACGTTGCATGGTGGTGACGCTGCAGACACGTTTGAGGAAAATATAGCAGCTGAGGGTTCAGGTTCTGGGGGCTCCTTACCCCCCAGTGGGACCGTAGCAACGGGGGTTCATAATGACTCAGCTTGGGCTACTTTCACCACGTTATTGAATACGCTGGTAACTAGACTTGCGCCCTCTATGGGACCTCCTGTGCTGGTACAACCGCTTATTGTCCCTGCGGTTAATCCGCCATGGGCAGATCAACTGTCCACTCAGTTACAGCAATTGAACCAATTACTGACTAAATAGAAATATCACCCTCGTCCGCATAAGACCAAGGGCTCCTCTAAGCGGGCCATTACTTCCTCACAATCCACCAAAGTCCCAGACACCCCGTCTGATGAGGATGGCGTATATACTGACCCCACAGGCACTGATTCTGATGCTTCTGATGGGGAATCTGTTTCACAGGTGGATGTTCCTGACTTGTTGGAGGCTATCAGGTTAATCCTTCAAATTATTGATGACCCAGAGCCTGATACTGCCCCTAAGAAACCGGACAGATCTAAACGTCAGAAAGTGGTTAAACAAGTTTTACCTTACTCTGACCATTTAGTTGACATACGTCAGGAATCCTGGGAAAATCCAGGAAAGAAATTCATGCCTCACAAGAAGATGCTGGCTCGCTATCCCCTCGCTGCAGAGCTAAGTAAAAATTGGGAAACACCCCCGCCAGTGGATTCGCAGGTGGCGCGGCTGGTGGCATCCTCAGCTCTGCCTGTAACTACCATCACGTCTCTGAAAGAACCGACTGAAAAGCGTGTGGAGGGTTGTTTAAAGGCAATTAACACCCTAGCTGGTGCTGCACATCGGCCCACCATTGCAGCGACTTGGGCTGCAGAGGCTATTGAAGCGTGGGCTCAGGAATTGGAAGCTGAGCTGCCTTCCAACGTTTCTGATCATGCTAGACAATGTCTGCCGTATATTGTCACATCTTCACATTATATTAAGGAGGCGGCTTCTGATGCCAGTATTCTGGCGGCCAAGGCTTCTACTAGGTCCATTTTGGCTCGCCGAATTCTCTGGTTGTGGTCCTGGTCTGTGGATCTGGACTCTAAGAAAACCCTGGAGGTGCTCCCTTTTAAGGGAGACATTCTTTTCGGAAAAGACCTCAACAAGATAGTGGCTGACTTAGCTTCTGCTAAAACAGCTTGTCTACTTAGTACTTCTCCTTCGGTACCAAAGGTTAAGAGTACTTCCTTTTGTCCTTCAGGGATAGCAAAGGGTCAGGCGTACCCGAAACAGGCTCGCACTTCCAAACCCACTAAGCCCAAACCTAAACGGGATTGGGCTGCCCGTCAGCCTGCTTCCAAAACTGACAAGCCTGCTGCATGACGGGGCGGGCCTCCCTCTGGGGGGATCCCAGGGTGGGTGGCCAACTTCTAGGGTTTACCCAGGAATGGTTGAAGACCACTTCAGATGCCTGGGTCCTGTATGTTGTCACTTGAGGTTACGCCGTATCCTTCAACAATAGTCCCCCTCATCGATTTTGCCTGACAGACGTCCCTTTGGATCAGGTGAAGAGAAATGCTCTTCATTCCATGGTACAGTCCCTCCTGGACACAGGAGTGGTAGTACAGGTGCCTCTGACTCAGAGAGGCAAGGGGTACTATTCACAGCTGTTCCTAGTCCCGAAACTGAATGGGTCCTATCGGCACATTCTCAACCTCAAGTCCTTGAACAAATTTGTGAGGGTCTCCAAGTTTCGTATGGAAACTCTTCGCTCTATTGTTCTGGCCTTGGAACCTGGGGATTACGTGGTCTCACTGGATATACAGGATGCTTACCTGCATATTCCCATTGCAATGTTGCATCAGCAGTACCCGAGGTTTGCGGTTGGCAACCTCCATTACCAATTTTGGGCATTACCTTTTGATTTGACCACGGCTCCGCGAGTCTTCGCCAAGGTCATGGCGGTAATGACGGCTGTGCTCCGCCGTGAAGGGGTCAGGATCCTGCTGTATCTGGACAACTTGTTGATCCTGGTGAATTCCCCAGAAATTCTCCTATGCCATCTGGATCTGACGATCCGGTTTCTGCATGCCCACGGGTGGCTCATCAACTGGAATAATTCTTCCCTTGTCCCTGCTCAGAGCATGGTGCACCTGGGTGCGTTGTTGGACACTCACAACCAGGGGTTGTTCTTGTCTCAGGAGAAAGTCCTAAAGCTTCAGGACAGGATTCGATGTTTCCTATCTCATCCGTAAGTGTCGATACATTCGGCGATGCAAGTGCTAGGTTTCATGGTGTCGGCTTTCGACATGGTGGAGTACGCTCAATTCCATTCCTGTCCTCTGCAGAAACTGATTCATGCCAGGTAGGACGGCCTGCCTCACCGTATCAGGTCGCAAATGATCTCCTTGTCTCCGGAGGTCCATCTGTCACTAAGATGGTGGATCTCCAACTGGGTCCTTCTGATGATGGATGCCAGTCTGAGAGGTTGGGGCATGGTGCAACACTCCCTCCAGGGAGGAGTCTCTTCTCCCAATAAACATTCTGGAACTGCGGGCAGTGTTCAACTCACTGAACTTGGCCCAGCATTTAATACAGAACAGACCTGTTCAAGTACAATCGGACAACGCCACCATGGTGGTGTACATCAATCATCAAGGCGGTACTCGAAGCCGCATGGCAATGAAGGATGTATCAAGGATTCTTCAGTGGGCGGAACGCCATCTGCCAGCCATATCGGCAGTATTCATTCCAGGGGTCCTAAACTGGGAAGCGGACTTTCTCAGTCGTCAGGACGTACACGCCGGAGAGTGGAGCCTCCATCCAGAAGTGTTTCAACTCCTCGTGGACAAGTGGGGCCTTCCAGATGTGGACCTGATGGCGTCTTGACACAATCACAAGGTTCCGGTCTTCGGAGCAAGGACAAGGGATCCTCAAGCAGCATTCGTGGACGCACTGGCAATTCCATGGAACTTTCAGCTGCCATACGTGTTCCCTCCGGTGTCACTCCTGCCCAGAGTAATAGGGAAGTTCAAGCAAGAAGGAGGAATCCTACTTCTGATCGCTCCCACGTGGCCCAGATGGCATTGGTTCTGGAGGCGTTGCAAGGGTCTCCGTTTGAGCTTCTTGAATCTGCAGACCTTAAGTGGCTTTCTCTTAAGGTTTTGTTTCTGCTGGCTATTGCCTCTGCTAGACGGGTGTCGGATCTGGGTGATTTGTCTTGTAGGTCCCCATATCTGATTTTTCACCGTGACCGGGCGGTTCTTAGAACATGTCCTGGGTACTTACCTAAGGTGGTGTCTTCTTTCCACCTTAATCAGGTGATCGTGGTTCTGGCCTTTGCCTCTCCTGACTTGTCTTCCAAAGAGCGGTCTTTGGATGTGGTACGGGCTCTCCGTATCTATGTGAAGAGAACTACATCCCTTCGGAAGTCTGATTCTCTCTTTGTACTGTTTGGTTTTCACAAACGTGGCTAGCCTGCTCACAAGCAGACCCTGGCCAGATGGATTAGAATGGTGATTGCACATGCTTATGTACAGGCTGGTCATCCAGCTCCTGCTACTATCAGGGCCCATTCTACTCGGTCAGTTGGACCTTCTTGGGCGGCCTGCCATGGTGCGACCCTTGAACAATTGTGCAGGGCGGCTACATGGTCCTCAGTGAACACATTCATAAGATTCTATGCCTTCGATACTTCCGCCTCCCAGGATGCTTCCTTTGGATGCCGAGTTCTTGTGCCCACTACAGTGCATCCCCTCCCAAGAGGAACTGCTTTAGGACATCCCCAATGTCATTCCCTGTGGAGCCCAGTGTACCCTGCAGCAGAAAATGAGATTTATGGTAAGAACTTACCGTTGCTAAATCTCTTTCTGTGAGGTACACTGGGCTCCACAGGGCGCCCCCCCTGACGCACTTAGCTTCTTTGGGCTGGTATGGCATTAGCTGCTGACACTTTCTCCTGTAGTGAGAATGTGGTGTATGTGGCTACTAACGGTTGTTGTCACTTTTACCTGCTACTGCATTGGACTGGTTAACAAAAACTGAGCTCCTGTGCATGGAGGCGGGGTTATAGAGGAGGCGGCACTATGCATTCTGGGAACAGTCAAAGCTTTTAGCCTGTTGGTGCCTCGGATCAAGATCCTACTCTACACCCCCCGATGTCATTCCCTATGGAGCCCAGTGTACCTCGCAGAAAGAGATTTAACAACGGTAAGTTCTTACTATAAATCTCGTTATACACATTATGCTCCACAATAGTAGGTCCCCTTATACTATCTAGTACTGGTGCCCCTTTCACATTATAACACACAGTATGAGACGAAATTCACATTATAGCACACGGCATGAGCCAAAATTCACATTATACTGTAGCACACAGAATGAGCCGAAATTCACATTATAGCACATGGTATGAGCCAAAATTCACATTATAGCACATGGTATGAGCCGAAATTCACATTATAGCATTATAACAGGCAACACTCAAAGACTCCAAAATAGTAAAATATCCCAACAGGGTGGTTTTAATAATCTATGTTTCAGGGATGATCTCCCTTTCCTGTCCTGAGGAAGGGGAGACCACTTCCAAAACGTAAATTAATTGAAACACCCTTGGGACATTTCACTATTTTCGAGTCTCTGAGTGCCAAATATATATATATATATATATATATATACACACACACACACACACCTTTTATATATTTATGTGTATATATATATATATATATATATATATTAGAGATGAGCAGATTCGGTTTTACTCGGATTTACTCGGTTCTCAAAACGGCATCTTATTGGCTCACGGATGTCTCGTGTTTTGGATAGCCAATCAGATGCCGTTTTGAGAACCGAGTACATCCGAGTAAAACCGAATCCGCTCATCTCTAATATATATATATATATATATATAGTACATATACACACACATATATATATATATATATGTGTGTGTGTATATATATAATGGATATATACACGTATATGTATGTATATATATATATATATATATATATATAGTTATTAAACTTTTAGAGACAGCACTTTTAGAGGCAGTAGCTGTCCTACACCCCTACCCACCCACACCCCCCTCCGGGTAGTTCCTCACCCTCACTGACGCCCAGAAACGATTATAGCAGGCAGCAGCGGCAGCCACTATAATTGAGCTCCCAGCAGCAAGGGAGCTGTAGTTTACATAGTTTCTTGACAACAGTGCGGTGCCGGACTCCGGCGCCAAAATACAGTGGCTGCCGCTGCTGCCTGCTATTATAATTTCTGGGCATCAGTGCGGGTGAGGGACTACCCGGGGGAGGAAGAGGGAGGGATGATTCGGGGCTGGACTGCTGCTGCCATGAAAATATAATCTACCTACTAGCTGCGGGTGGCACCGCTGGGCAGCGCCACTCTCGGCTGGTGCCCCTGGCGAGTATCATCCTGGCCAATAGGTAGATACACCCCTGCTGTGGAGTGGTGATCCCATGTGTTATATATTGCTACAAAAACGTTGGCACTCCTGGGTCTTTTTAGAGCATCAAAACGTGTATTTCATCACAAAGGTTTCCAAAGTGAAAAGTTGGAAATCTTTGTGATTAAATACATGTTTTGATGCACTAAAAAGACCCTGGAGTGCCGCCATTATTTGTAGCAGTATCACCTTACCCTCACGGAGGGCACTGGGGCAACCAACCAGGTTTTAGTGAGTGCCGGACTTTACAAGATACCTGCCCTGCCAGGCACCCACGGAGGTTGCGCCCGGGTCTTATCCCTGCCGCCGCCGGAGTCCCGCTGGGCGTCCACTTGTGGTGCACCCGGCTATTATCACTGCTGCCGCCGGAGTCCCTGTATCTGCCGCCGCGGACTGGTTGGCAGATACTTTGAAAAATCTTTGGCTTTAATATTAAATTACAATCCCCAATATGTCCCTCTCCCACCCTGCCACCCCCACTCATCCTGTATCCTCTCCCACCCTGCACCCCCCACTAACCCTGCTTCCTTTTCCACCCTGCACCCCACTCTCACCCTGCACCCTCTCCCACCCTGCAACCCACTCTCACTCTGCACCCTCTGCCACCCTGCACCCCACTATCACCCTGCGTCTTCTCTCACCCTGCACCCCCCACTTACCCTGTGTCCTCTCCCACCCTTCACCCCTCTCTCACCATGCATTCTCTCCCACCCTGCACTCCACTCTCACCCAGTGTCCTCTCCCAACCTGCACCCCCACTCACCCTGCATCCTCTCCCACTCTGCACCCTATTCTCACCCTGCATCCTCTCCCACCCGGCACCCTACTCTCACCCAGCGTCCTCTTCCACCCTGCACGCCACTCTTACCCAGCATCCTCTTCCATCCTGCACCCCACTTTCACCCAACATCCTCTCCCGCCCTGCACCCCACGCTCACCCTACGTTCTTTCCCACCCTGCACGCCAATCTCTCCCTGCATCTCTCCCACTCTACACCCCACTCTCACCCTGCTCCCTCTCCCACCCTGCAACCCACTCTCACCCTGCGCCCTTTACCACCCTGCACCCCACTCTAACCCAGCATCTGCACTCACACTGCACACCATCCTCACCCAGCATCTTCTCCCACTCTGCACCCCAATCTCACTCTGCACCATCTCCCACCCAGAAACCACCTCTTCCTCTGTCCCTCTCCCCAGTATACCCTCCTCCCTCCCCCTTCTCACCTGGTGCCGCTCTACCATCCTGCATACCCCCTCTTCCTCTATCCCTCTCCCCAATATGTCATACTCAAACCCTCCACCCTCCCTCCCAACCAGCACCCCACTCTCACCCAGCATCCTCTCCCACCCTGCACCCCACTCTCACCTAGCGTCCTCTCCCACCCTGCACCCCACTCTCTCCCAGCGTCCTCTCCCACTCTGCATCCCACCCTCAACCAGAATCCTCTCTCACCCAGCACCCCACTCTCACCATGCGTCCTCTCCCATCCTGCATGCCACTCTCACCCAGCGTCCTCTCCCTCCCTGCACCCCACACTTGCCCAGTGTCCTCTCCAACCCTGTACCCCACTCTCACTCTGTGTCCTTTCCCACCCTGCACACCACTCTCACCTTGTATCCTCTCCCACTCTGCACCCCACTCTCACCCTGCACCCTCTACCACCCTGAACCCCACTCTCACCAAGTGTCCGCTCTCACCCTGCACCCCTCTCTCATTCAGCGTCTTCTCCCACTCTGCACCCCAATCTCACCCTGCGACCTCTCTCACCCTGCACCCTACTCACACCCTGCATTCTCTCCCACCCAGAAACCACCTCTTCCTCTGTCCCTCTCCCCAATATACCCTCCTCATTCACTGCCTCCCCCTTCTCACCTGTTGCCCCTCTCCCATCCTGCGCACCCCCTCTTCCTCTATTCCTCTCCCCAATATGTCCTACTCACACCCTCCCTCTCACCCTGTGTCCTCTCCCACCCTGCACCACTCCTCTCACCCTGTGTCCTCTCCCACCCTGCATCCCCCCTCTCACCTGGTGCCCTTCTCACATTCTGCATCCCCCCTCTTCCTCTGTACCTCTCCTGAATATGTCCTACTCACACCCTGCATCCCCTCTCCCATCCTGCAAACCTCTCCCATCCAGTATCCCAATCCCCAATATGTCCCTCTCCCATCCAGCATCCCCCCCTTCCTCTGTCCCTAATATATCCTCCTCCCACCCTGCATTCCCCCTCTCACCCCATGCCCCCGTCCCCCTCAGTCCTTCCTCCACCATGTATCCTGACTCTCATCCAGTGCCTCTTAAGGACATCCCCCTTGTGATTGGCCACGCCAATTTTGCACTGCACACGGTACAGTACACCCTGGGTTGGACACTCTACCCCTTTCAATTTTCCATACCCCCACTTCAAAATTCCCACTTAGACCACTATATATATATATATATATATATATATGTATATATAAGAGAGAGAGAGAGAAGTACCTTAGGTGCGCTGTTTAATTTAGTATGGGGAATATATCCTTATACCCTTATGATGAATACACTAATTTTTAATGTATTAAAATATTATTAAAAGATTTTTCAAAGATTTATTATTCATATTATATGAACAGAGGAATGTAACATTTTCACATAACAGTATTCAAATTGATAGTAAATATATTCACGTTAGTGTAGACAAATAAATATTCTTCCAATGACCAGCAAAGGTTCTTTAGAATAATTTAGGTACCAAATGTGTCCTCTTATAGATGTATTTTATGGACACTTCAAATATTTTTCATTCAGTGGGCAACAGTAGGTTAAACTCAATAGAGAAGAATTTCTAGTGCAAAGTGTGTGTTTCCTTCCTCTGTTCAGAAGCATGTCTACACTAATGTGAATAAATTTACTATCAATTTGTATACTGAATTACACCCCTGAAGAAGTCTGCTCAAAGGCCAAAACGCATTGGGTCATCTACATAACAAGCTGCGAGCCCTGTGAGGCAATCCACCCTATGAGCTTACATGAGGTAGACACAAACTAACATCATAACCTCATAAACTCTCAGGTGTTATGTTACAATTGCGTATTTAACTGTAATCGATGTGCTGTATCACATGTTATGTGAAAACATTGTAATACTCTGTTCATATAATATGAATTAAAAAAAAGTTAAATAATTTAATAATATTTTAATACATTAATGGTTTAAACAAATATTAGAGTATTCATCATAAGGGTAAAAGGATATATTCCCTATACTAAATTAAACAGCACACCTAAGGTAATTTTTCTATATTTATTTATCTATTTAGTCCTTACTAGCAGCAGGTAACTACATAAAGGGTGCTGCTACACAGTTTCTAGCGCAGGTAAATGGGTACTGTTGTATATATGTGTGTAGCTTCTGCTGCAAATACTCACAATGTCACCAGTCATCAAGTGAAATCACTTATAATATAGATTCGAAGGTGGTCCATTTTCTTGATGTTGAGGTAACACTACATGAAGAATTTATTTCTAATGCTTTGCATAAAAAGACAATAGACAGGAACACTATTCTTCATGCCAATAGCTTTCAACCGAATGGGCTTCCTTATTCGCAGTTTCTATAGGCTTGTAGGATTTGTACTAGTACAGGAGTGGCTGAACAACACATCGATGCCATGTTATCTCAGTTTCTTGATAGAGCTTATGAGTATAACGCTTTGATAAGGGAAACTGAGAAAGTATTGTCTATTAGCAGGGAATCATTGCTGAAACCTAAAACCATTAGACATCTGAGGAAAAGAATGCCATGGGTTAAACATTACTGTAGTGCCAGTGACGCAATCAGACGGCAGTTAAAAAACTGGAAGAAACATTAGGGATATAGGGGGTACTTACCCTGCACAGAATCGAAATAACCCACCCAAATCTAACTCTCTCTGCACGTTATATCTGCCCCTCCTGCAGTGCACATGGTTTTGCCCAACTGCTAACAAATTTGCTGCTGCGATCAACTCAGAATTAGGCCCATAGTCATGAAGACAGACATTATGGTTTTACATCTGCAACAAAGTGTACAAACAAATTTTCTGTTAACCGAAAAAGGTTCTTATTGTTTCCATCCTTCAAGTGGTAAAATATTTTGGTTTGGATATACAGTAGATTGACCTGTACCTCTATATACATTGTGTACATGATGACATGTCCATGTGGATTGTCATATGTACAGTAGGAAAGACTGAGAGGACATTATGTGAGCGCATGGAGTTACGTTGGTCTGAGATTAAAGCAGCCATTGAAACAGGCAGGAGTGACCAACCTGTGGCCAGACATTATGCCAACTGTGGCTATAGTTTGTTTACCATGCGATATATCATAACTGACCACATCCCTCTATCAAGTCGAGGTGGTAATAGGCATCTGAAATTATTACAATATGAAGCCATTTGGATTCATCGTCTTTGGTACCAAGAGGGTTAAATGAACAGAGAGGTCTGCATAGCTTCTTGTAGAATTTAAGCTGGTTAAAAAGTGGATCAATAGAGTTGTTGTAGCTTTCAGTGATATTTTGGATTAATGAAACCCTGGTATTAACTAAATAGTACATGGTTTGATACAGCATATAAACTGATACATTGTTTAAAAGGTTTTTTATAGCTAAGATGTTTGTAACAATATCGATTCTGTTAAAAGATCATCATGTTATGGTACTGTGGGGCAGATGTATTAACTTGGAGAAGGCATAAGGAAGTGATAAACCAGTGATAAACGCAAGGTGATAAACACACCAGACAAACAGCTCCAATATGTAAATTAATAGTTAGAAGCTGATTGACTGATCCATTTATCACCTTGTACTTATCACTGGTTTATCACTTCCTTATGACTTCTCAAGGGTAATACATCTGCCCTAATGAGTGCTACAGATGGATTATGTGAAACGCTATTATGTCTAGCACATATTATACTATGTAAATGTGTACAGATCAGGGGATTCTAAGTATTTAATATGTTTGTATAAGTTTTGTTTGCTTAAAGCTGCTATAGTAATGGGCGGGTGTTAGCGACGAGACCTCTGGACACCGCCGCACCTGACTCGGATCTTAGTAATTAGACGTGGTGAAGGGGGGTTGTTATAAAGCTGTTTTTGTACATTGCATTTTTATCCTCATGACAAGGAAATAAAGAGCTTTGAAACATTGATACTACAATAAGCAGCAGTTTGGTCTGCTTTTATTTTTCAGAGTGTCGTCGCAGAATCTACTTACAAGGGACCACTTGCACGGGGTATCAAAGGAAGACACTGACTCTTTGTCTACATTACACAGCGAGTCCTACCCACTGAAAACCTGTATTAAATAAATATATATAAATATATATACATATACGAAGAGGCGGCACCTGGATGTAAACAGATACTGCCACAAGCAGGATAGTAGATTAAAACTTCAAAGTTTATTTATTTCTTCATCAGGCTAAAAATGTAGTGTACAAATATACCTTAAATAGGAGTCCCCATCACATATGCATCCTTCACTGTTGAAAATGTGTATTTCTATATTCCACCAGTCACCATCCAAAATCAATCAAGAATGGGTTGCCAATTTCGCAATTCCTACGGGTAATGCGTAACAATACAGAAAATGAGGCTATGGAGAAGCAAATGACAGAGATGGCAATCCGATTTGAGGAGAGAGGTTACCCAATGGGCATAGTGAAGAAAGCTCTGAAGAGAGCAAGACACATTTTCAACAGTGGACAGACTAAGACCAATCCATTAGCATCCGACAGAATGGTCATCACCACCCAAATTGACACCAATGCTCCAGCTTTTGCGAGATCAGTAAAGAAACATTGGTCAATAATTGCTACAGGCAAGATGTTTAAAAGCATAGAGTAAAAGCCTTTAATCTAGTTTGCTCGAGGTCCAAACCTTAAGCAACTACTGATGAAACTAACCAAAAATTTTGAATCTACACCAAACTCAACTTGGTAGAACCCCAAAAAAGTAGGGTGCTTACGATGTCTCGGATGTACAACATGCAACAGTATGTTGACAGGAAGAATTTTCTCTCACCCACACATGGGCAAGAAAATTGCTATTAAACAACATGTCACATGTACAACTGATCATGTCATATACATATTAATGTGCCCATGCAGCCTCTATTATGTTGGCAAGACTGTCACCTCATTCCATGAGAGAATGGCGAACCACCGCTTGTCAATTAGACAAGCTATGATAAATAAGAACAGTGATAAACCTGTGACACGTCACTTTTTGATGCATGGACACCAACTGTCATCTCTTAGAAGTATGATCATTGACCATATCCCTAAGAACTCTAGGGGCGGTGATAGTAGTCGACAGTTGCTCCAAAGGGAGTCAAAATGGATTTTTAAGTTGGACACTAAGTCACCAAAGGGACTCAACGAAAATATAAATTATGGATGCTTTCTGTGATAGTGGAAACACGATACAGGGCATTAATGAATCTAACACTAGTTAGGTACAACACTGATATATCTTTTCTTGTTTTTTATTAGTATTTTTTATTATTTTTTGTCTTGTACATATGTATATATGTTCCCACTGTTGTATGATGTGATTTGTTCTTTTTCTCTATATTTGAAACCATGGGGTAACTCGGGTCGGCATATGCAGCTTAAAATGATTGGCCTGTATGGCATATCACTTAACATTTATAGTATTGCTTATGGGCACCCAAAGGAATATTCGGTAGCTAAATGAGAATGTCTGCACCTGACCCTATGTTGCTAATAATGATGAGTATAGTTGGAGTATACAGGTGACTTACTACTGCATGCCAATATACCACAAACGTGTAGCTGTGATCGCCCCTGAGCAGTGCCCCCTAGATGCATTGTTGAATGGAAGTGTTACTAGTGGCCCAGCGCTGTGGTGACTTAAGGGGTAATGTCATGTGGGTTGAGACCTATATTTCATTGCGCCCGGTCACCGCGGCAACGGCAGTAAACACTTGGACATTGATGGGATTCGTCACAGGAAGTGACATGCACTGGTGGAACGCAGAGCCCGGAAGTGCGGGAGCCCGTGGAACGCACCTTACTTCCTGCACAGCGGGAGCTGAGTGTAAGGATGGGCACATGCGCAGAGAGGTGACACGCAAGCCGGCTGGTTAGAGGCAGCAGTACAACACACCTGTCAATGTTTATACAGAGATGGCGCAGTATATAGATGGGTTTAGGCAAAGACTTCCTCTGATGGCTCCTGGACATATGGGAGGTGATGACTGGATGGTTTGGTCATTTACTGACCAAAGTCGACAGACGGATAAGTAACATGCTCTTTTTGCTAGGATCATATTTCAAGCTGGATATGTAGGCACACTGGTTGCCTTGTTGTTTATACATCATTTTTTTTTTTTTTTTTACTTTTTATTGAGTCATCATGAAAGTCACAAAAAGCACATAAATCATAAGGTTATATTACACAAACATTAAGATCAAGTAGTGTACATCAACAGTGTCTACATTAATCATTGGTTAAGACATTATTCTTCCAAAAAGAAAGGTTTACAGTAATCATGCTAGTGTTATCGTACATAATATAAGCAACCGAGAGGGAGGCCGCCACAGCCACCCACACCTAGACCAGGGATACCGGTTGTTCCTGTGTGGCCAGTCTAGTTAGATACCACGTGGTGTTTTTGAGGCTGTTATGAATGTTTAGGCGTGTGGTAAGGGGCAGGGTGGGGATGTAGGATTCCCACAGGTGAAAGAATCGTTCCACTTGTTTACCCCTGTCTACAATGGCCTCCACCCAGTCCATCCTAAATATATGATGCAACTTGTTTAGGAATAGTGGTATCTGTGGCGGTGTACTATCTATCCAACCCTGTAGTATAGTCTTTTTCCCCGCAGCGCTTAGGGCTATCAGTAGTTTTTTACATTCCGATGGAATGCGGAGGGCAGGATCAATAATGCCCAAGACTGCCCATTCATGGGTGAAGGGCACGTGGGTAATTAAATTTGCCTCCGCATATCTCCTAACCAGGTGCCAGAAGTATTGCACAATCGGGCATGTCCACAAACAGTGAAAAGTGTCTGCTTCACTCTGATGACATTTTGAACAAGAGTGCGAGTCGGTCGCTCCCATGTGGAAGCGCCGTAGTGGTGATAAGTAGGTGTTATGATATACATTAAGAAACAACTCAGTGTACATGCTTGCCGGGAGGACCTTTCTGGAGTAAAGTAGCGATTTTTCCATAGTTGGTATGGTCAGATCAGGAAAGTGGGCCAACCAAGAGGACATGCCACCCCTCACAGTAGCGTGATCTAATATTTTTCTCAAGAAAGTGTAGTGGATAGAAATGGCCTTATATCTCGGTACCGGATGTGTTAAGAGGCTATCCAGGGAGTTGGTCCAGTCCCCCTCCGCAAAATGTGCGAGGACATGTCTGACATAGAATTGTGCCTGTAGATATGGAAGGGAAGATGAGACAATCACCTCATGCCTCGCTGAGACCTCTGAGAGGGTGAGCGGGCGGCGGTCTCCCACTGCCACTAGTGAGCGAATTGATGTTATGCCCTCCTCCCTCCAAGTCTGGAAGGGGTGAGCAGCCATGCCGTCTAAGAACTCTGGGTTTTTAATTAGGGGTAGATGTAAGGAGTAATACGGATTTAGTTTTGCATTGTGTTGCAGTATGTGCCACATCTTCCTGGTAGACCATAGAAGAGGGTTAGACCGAATGTGTTCAGGTATTTCCCAGTCATGCTGATGGAGGAAACATGTCAAGGCTACAGTCGGAAGGAAGCTTTGTTCGAGGGATGTATTTGTGTAAATAGAGCTGTTCTGCAACCAGTCCCTCAAGTGTCTCAGAAGAGCAGCGTGGTTATAAACCACTACATCCTGGAAATTAATACCCCCATTGGATTTAGGCTGAGTAAGCTTACGTTGCGCGATAAGAGCTCGGCCCCCCTTCCATATGAAGGTTCTAGTAAGTTTATTAATCTGCTGTGAGTCCTGCTTCGTTAACAGTATGGGAAGTGTTTGCAAGGGGTATAGTAGGCGAGGTATTGCCCCCATTTTCAGAAGATTGGCCCTACCATGGAATGACAGTGGAAGGCGTTCCCATCTCTTGACATTTTCGGTCAAGGTGTGTAATACCTTTTGTACGTTGATTTTATAGAGTTCTGAAATATAACGTGGGACACAAATACCCAAGTATGTGATATATGTGGATACCCAATGAAAGGGGAAACGTGTGGCCCAAGTTGGACATGTTACAGCGCCGCACAACAGCAGGGCCTTCGATTTGTCCATATTAATACTAAAACCCGATATGCGGCCAAATGAAGTAATCCTGTCTATGATCTGAGCTAGGGAACATTCGGGGTCTGAAATATAAAGGAGGATGTCGTCAGCGAAGGCTGATAGTTTAATTTCCTGACTACCCACTTTTATCCCTCTAAAAACAGACCAGTCCTGCAGTGTTTTAAGCAGTGGGTCAAGGGCCAAGTTAAATAGAAGGGGCGATAAAGGGCATCCCTGATGGGTTCCCCTTTCCAAGAAAAAACGTTGACCTCTGATCCCGTTAATTAGGAGCGAGGTGGATGGAGTGCTGTAGATATATTGTATATAGTTAATAAAACTCACATCAAACCCCCTTTTCTCCAACACAGTAAATAAGTGTGGCCATAGTACCATGTCGAAAGCCTTATTGGCGTCGAGGCTAAGAAGCATATTAGAGTCTGTGCAGGGAGACCGGGATGCCGCCACCGCCGCCAGTGCCGTGCGGATCGCCTTAACCTCATGTCTGCCAGTCACAAAACCCATTTGTGTCGTGGTGAGAATATCAGGAAGGATGGATTGGAGTCTCGTTGCCATAATCTTAGCTAAAAGTTTGTAATCTACATTTAGGAGACTAATTGGTCTGTAGGAGGAGAGGAAATTTGGGTCCCTGTCAGGTTTAGGGATAAGTGTAATAAAAGCTTCATTAAAAAGCGGGGACGGGGATTCAGTGTCTATTTGTGTCGATTGGAACAAGGACTGAAAGTAGGAATGGAATTGTTCTACTATTTCCTGCGACTTTGTGATAACCCGACCGGTCCTGGGGTGATGTATGGTAGTTATAACATGACGTTTTTGGGGAGGTCTAGAGATGACCGCCAATAATCTACCAGCCTTATTGCCCCATCTGTAGAATTTGTTTTTGGTGTAGTCTAAGGAATGTTTCGCTTGGGTGGCTAAATAGGTTTCAAGTAGGCGCCTGGCCTGTTTGTATTCGTCAAGAGTAGCCTCTGTAGGGTTAGCAGTATATGTTTGGAAGGTCCTGGACATAGTAGCTTTTAACGTTGTGTATTCCAATTTAGAGTCTCTTTTCTTCCGAGAGACATAACTAATAATATGACCCCTCATCACTGCCTTTGAGGCATTCCAGAAAATCTCGGGCTTGTCCCAATATTCTATGTTGTCATCAACGTAATTGGTCCAATGATAGGTTAGGTATGATTTAAAATCCTCTGAATTTGCCAAATAATGCGGGAACCGCCAGGTACGATCTGTCGGGTGCATATAGGGATGGGCCAGCGCTAGCGTGACGGGGGCATGATCAGAGATCAATATATCGAGTATGTCTACCCCCGCGATCTGGGATACTAAGTCATCAGCTATTAAAAACCTGTCAATACGAGACAAGGTTCCATGTGCTAGCGACAAATGGGTATGTGTCCTGTCAGTCGGGTGCAGCAATCTCCATGGGTCAGAGAGGTCTAGTGAGTCTCGAAAGGCCAATAGATGCCTGCTCTGGGAGTCAGTAGTTCTCGGCACACTTGGTGATCTGTCAACTGTGGGGTCGTCCACCATGTTATAGTCCCCCCCACTATCAAGGAATAGTTAGTTCTGCTTAAAAGAATGTGGGCAATGTCCTGAATAAATGTATGTGTATTGACATTGGGGGCGTATAAATTGACAAGTGTGTATTTGGTATGAAAAAGCTCTATGTCCATAATGATGTACCTGCCTTCGGGATCTATGATTTCTGACAGGATAGTAACAGGTAGATTTTTCTGAAAAAGTATCGCTACCCCTCTGGACTTCGTTCGAAAGGGGGCAGCCATACAGGGGCCAAGCCATGGTGCCCTCAGGACATTTTCCTCCCCCACCAGCCGGTGGGTCTCCTGTAAGAAAATAACATCTGGGTGGAAATGTTTAAGGTGTGCGGTCACACGTCGTCGCTTGATTGGGGAGTTAAGTCCCCCTACGTTCCAGGAAATGAATTGTATCGGCTTCGGGGGTAGTACCTCATCTGAGGAAGGGACTACAGACGGCGTGGCTACCCAATCCCCTCAGGGCAATGTGAAACTTGACTGGTAATCAATAAATTCAGGCGGATAGCTGCGGCCCCCCTCCCACACCAAGGTCGCCAGGACATCAGCAATTTCAACCATACAAACACAAGCATGACATAAAATCTATAAAACAGTCTTAATGTGTGAAACAACAATAATGAACCATGATGACTCGTAACTCCTTTTTCCATCATTTTCTCAACTACCAAAACCGTAGTGGGCACCAACTGGGTCAAGTGGTGCGCACACAAAAATTCAACAAAATAAGTATTAAATTATTAAGGTGAACACTTATAGTATAGTACTATATTATCTATAAACTGGATACTACACCAATCAATGGCTAGCACATATCCGCCCGAGGCGGGAGTTCCCGATACAATCAACCCGTTGTTCCCTCCCGACCAACATCCTATCCATTAGGTGATTTTGATGGGGATTTATGAGTCAGAAAACGAGATCTCGCCACTTCCGGGTCCGTGTAAAACATCTGATTACCGTTCTCTGTGAACCGTAATTTAGCTGGGTACAACAGAGCAAACCTAATGTTTTTACTGTGTAAATAGGAACAAACTTCAGAGAATTCCTTTCGTTTCTGAGCCACTGCAACTGAGAAGTCTTGGAATATCAAAATTTTATGACCTTTGACCAACAGTTCTCTAGTTTTACGGTAGGCCGAGAGAACCTGTTCTTTGGCTCTATAATCAAGGTAGCGAGCAATGACCGGGCGCGAGCGCTGCCGTGCTCCGTCCTGCATCGCACCCAACCTATGGACTCTTTCGAGATGTGGGATTTCCATATCGTCTATAATTCCCAACGAGTTTGGGAGGTCTACAGAGAGATATGAGGAGAGGGCCTGGCCCACCAAGGACTCCAATACGCCTATAAATCTGAGGTTATTCCTTCGAGACCTATTCTCCAGGTCCTCGACTTTGTCCTGCAGTTGCTGTATATAGGTATGCTGGGAAGCTATCCCACGCCTGACCGGATTGGACCAGGTCCTCAGTGTCTCCCAGTCTCGTCTCCAATGCGGTAAGACGCGTTGCACGAGAGTCTATGCGAGCCAGGCCCGATTCTAAGCGGGCTTGAAGGTCGTCAAATCGCCTATCAAGTAAGGGCATGAGAAAATCAGAAATCTCTTTAGCCGTTAGAGGAGGGGTTTTGTCACTGGGCAAATTAGGTGGTTCCGACCCGTGTCCAACCGGGAAGGGTGGACCTGATTTAGGGAGGGGCTCTTTCCCCTTTCCCCCCTTACAGGAAGTGTTGGATTGTTTCGGGGGCATGGTCTTGTCAAGGTATTTGTCCATACCCCAGAGGGTGAAAAATGGGGCAATCAACGTCACCTCTAAGTATTGTTTCCCCTAATATGGACAGTGGCAAAGATACAGAAGCAGTTACATATAGAGCCCGGGCGGAGGTGCTAGGCCAAGCCTATAATCTAAAGCATACCGCAACCCGCATGGGAGACCCCGACTTGGGTGCAAACCTATATCTTGAAAACAATTTGAGATGTCAAGCTATACAGAATGGAAATATCGAATAAAAATAACAAACGTCACATTTAGGCCACAGCGGGCAAAGAGGAGAAGAAAATTATCTCACACAGAATACTTTGAAGCAGAAGAAAACATATGAATAGAAGCAATATTCTATATATCCATAAACCATATGTTATGTCAAGCAATACAGAATAGAGAATCTGGTAAAAAAAAAAAAAACGTCACAGAAGATTCTCCGCAGGGAAAAAATATATATATATATTTTTTTTTACATAAAATACGATATTCAATAAAATATGAAAAATAACAAACAGCACAAATAGATTCCAAAAGGAACCAGTGGACAGCGGGGTAAAATTAGGATTGCGTAAGTCAGAGACTACAAATAAGGTCTGTGGCCGGCAATCAAATAGGCCAAATGGAGAGTTCTCTTCTGAGAGTGGGATGTGCCGGAGCAGTACCAGCCGGTACCACGTAGTGTCCGATGATACGGGAGGCCTCCCAGCAGGAGTAAATAGAGGACAGCTGGGGCAGATTTTGACACAGAAACTGACACAGAAAAAAAAAAAATTAGATAACAGTCACAAATGTACGACCAACAGTAGGTCAGTCCCACTTTGATTAAGGGTCTCAGTGAGCCCTTCACAGCTGCAAACTAGCTTAAAGGTAAGCAGCCTATGTAAAGTTCCCAGCTGGATACAGTTATTGTGGCCACCAGCTGTCTCAGTTTCCAGCACACACAGCAAGACAAGAAGTAGGGAGTACAGATGGGGTAAATTGGAACATATGGTGATGGTAAGGAAGGAGGGGGGTAAGGGTGACACAAGAGGTGGGGAGGTTCAAAGATTCGGGGTGTGCAGAAAGTGAAAATGAGGAAGTTAGTAAAAGAAGCAGTTGGGGTAGACAGACCAAGTTAGTACCTGGGGAGGAAATGTATAGCACAGCGCCCACTCAGGCAATATGCAGCCGGAGACGGAGTGCCAGCCGTGCCAGTCCAATCCGGTATGTGCGTCGTGCAGTAGCAGTGACAGGCCCCAGCACCCTCAGCCAAGACCGCGACTCACCCGGGTGGCAGCGTTCAGCTGTGTCCCGTTACAGCCGCCGCTCGTAGAGCAATGGAGGTGCGTCCCACCGTCACGCAGGAGTGATAGAGGGAGCTGACGGGCCGTAAGTCAGAGTCCGTCAGGGAAGACCCGGGCCACCGAGCAGCAGGGAGAGTGTCCGCCAGGCTCCCCTGGTGTACAGGAGGCAGGACGATCGCGGGCCGTAAGTCAGAGTCCGTCAGGGAAGACCCGGGCCACCGAGCAGCAGGGAGAGTGTCCGCCAGGCTCCCCCAGCGTACAGGAGGCAGGACGATCGCGCCACCGGAGGTCCCCACACGTCCCGCAGCAGGAGCCGATAACGAAGCTCAGCAGAGCATCGGAGATCCCGCAGCGCAGCGTCGCCACAGGGTATGGGGTCGCCTTCCAGGGGCACACCCCGGCCTCGGGAGCGATCCGGCAGTCCCGTGCAGCAGACACCGGAGGATCCGCTCTGGGGCACGACACCTCCGCTCGGGCACTCCAAGGTTAGTTGGGGAGCAGGATCGGGAACCGAGCAGGAAGATGCTGTCAGCTCTCGGGTAGGCAGGGAGATCCGTAGCCACACGGGACAGCACTACACGCACTCCAGCAGCCAAGCCGATTTTCGCGCCAAAGTGAGGCGACCAGAGGGTTCACCACTATCAGTGGCCAGACTTCCGTGGAGGAATAGTATCCCGGCCTGGAAAAAACATCACAGACATCACCCCCACTTAAGCTTTTCAAAGATGTAGTTGAATGTTATAGAAAGTCGTGGTAGGGGGTAGATGGAGGAAGATGATTTACATCATTTAAAGAAAATAACATGTTTGAAATGGAGCCACCTATATAAATATCTTTTGGAGTGCCCGACCTGGGTGAAAATAAATACAAGATGATTTTTTTTATATAATATGTTTTAGTGCCCTTTGTGAATACTCGTATCTTGCGCTGAAACAAATGGAATAGAATTAAGGGAGCACCTGTGTTAATAATATGGAAGTGTGCAAATGTCTTTGGTCTTATATATATATATATAGTGGTGGCCAAATTTTGGACACGTTTTGAAAATTGACTGTTTTTCAACTTCAAATGCTCATCAAAACTGTTACACTCCATGCAGTGCAATGATTCAGATATCAAATAAAAGGAAATTTAATGCTGAATTCAACACAATAAACAAAGGTCAAATATTTGCATTACAAGGGAAGTTATGCAGTGAAAACAACAGTTAGGGTGAAAATCCCTGTGTACTTATGATGTCACTGTCCTATCAGTATTTTGTTGGGTATCCTTTATTTTTCAAGACAGCAGCACAGCGGCGTAGCATTGAGCCAACCAATGTTTGGAGCTCTTCCTTCTTTATTATGTGGTGCCATTAGACAATTAAAGCCTCAATTAATTCTCTTTTATTGGATGGACGCCTCAGATGTACAAGTTTTTTCAAATGGAACCACAAATGTTCTATGGGGTTCAGGTCTGGGCTGTTTCCTGGCCATCCCAGCACCTGTATGTCATTCTCCGTGAACCACTGTTTGCATATCCGTGCAGTGTGGCAGGGAGCTGAATCCTGCTGGAAAAAAATGGGGCATTATCTGCAAAAAGATCCCTGGTAGAAGGTAGAAGTTTTCATTGTAGGATGGTGTCAATGTACTTTCTGCTGTTCAGTGTGCCATCTATGACACGAAGGCGGCCTACAGCATCTGCTGTCATACATGCCCAGATCATGACACTTGTAGGATTCTTTGTTGTCGCTTGAATGCAATCTGGATGTACCTCTTTCCCGATGCGACGTCTCACATATTTTCTCCCATCACTACCAAATATCGATATCTTAGTTTCGTCACTCTATATCACTTGTTTC
Source organism: Pseudophryne corroboree (assembly GCF_028390025.1). NCBI lineage: Eukaryota > Metazoa > Chordata > Amphibia > Anura > Myobatrachidae > Pseudophryne > Pseudophryne corroboree. The sequence continues at coordinate 327,077,955 of NC_086450.1, read as the reverse complement.
CACTGACCTTCTGTCCATGCAATGTGTTCTTTTGCCCACTGTATTCGTTTCTGCAACTGCTTTTTATTCAGGAATGGCTTTTTCGGGGAATCCTACCTTTTAGGCCAACCTCCGTTAGTCTTCTACATACCGTTCTTGCACTGACAAAAACACCGGTTGCACTAAGTTTGCTGCTAATGGCCGCAGATGACATCCATCTGTCCCTGACGCAAATTTGTTTTATTCTCCTATCATCAACTGCTGGATCTCTTCCTGGGTGACCAGCCACCACTTTGCCTGAACTACATTGTTGTATTTATTTTTTACACCGTCAATAGCACTAAACAATACCCACAAACATGCAACCGTAATTGCACTACAGAAAACAACTTTATTCTGCAAAATAAAACAGCCAAACTGACCTTTCACACCTTTGAACATGACATTGCACCTGCTCATAAACGACAGCTGATTGGTCCTCAGAACGACAATTCTGATTGGCTGTTAGTAGCTGTCACTACAATCCGCTTCTTGAATCTCACGCATCTGTGCTTCTTTGTCTGACTGAAAGTAGCTTAACTTCCCTTGTAATGCAAATATTTGACCGTTGTTTATTGTGTTGGATTCAGCATTAAATTTCCTTTCATTTGCTATATGAATCATTGTACTGCATGAAGTGAAACAGTTTTTATAAGCATTCGATGTTGAAAAACCATTCAAATATCAAAAAAGTGTCTGCAATTTTGGCCACCACTGTATATATATATCATGCCTCAATCATACCAAGGGGGTAATTCCAAGTTGGTCGCAGCAGGAAATGTTTTAGCAATTGGGCAAAACCATGTGTTAGATTTGGGTGTGATGTGTTCAATCTGCAATCTAATTTGCAGTGTACAAATAAAGCTGCCAGTATTTACCCTGCACAGAAACAAAATAACCCACCCAAATCTAACTCTTTCTGCACATGTTAAATCTGCCTCCCCTGCAGTGCACATGGTTTTGCCCAACTGCTAACAAAATTCCTGCTGCGATCAACTTGGAATTACCCCCCAAATGCTATACTGCTGTGTTCAGTGTTATCTTTATGCCTACTAGTGCCGCACTGAAGATCCTTTACTATATATATATATATATATATATATATATATATATATACACACATACATATGTATATATACACCTGCTGTTTATATATTGTCTCTAGATTAAAGTACAATATCTTAGGCATTTTCTTAAGAGTAAACAGTGAACAAGGGTCAGGACATTTAAGATATGGGGAAGAAGATATAATCTGTCAATAATAAAGGATTGTGTTAGAATTGTGTTTGTGGTCACTCTACCCGGTGGCTGGGATCATCATTTGGTCCCTGTGGGGTCCGGGCTTCCGGTGTGATTGACCATCAAGGTGATTTTCCTTATTGCTATATTATCATAAGTTAGGGGTGCGCCATTTGGCCACTCCGCTGGGAGGCCGGGGATCACTATTTGGGTTCTGTGGGGTCCAGGCTCCCAGTGTGGTTGACAGGACTGGTGATATTCCTCATTATATGATTTGACTTATTGGATTTTTTACTCGTTGGCTTCTTTTTGCTTAAAATTGTTCGATATGTCACAAACAGGGACAGTTGGTTTTGATGAGGGTCTGCTGGATCTGGCAGAGAATCAGCTGGTCTTACTCACTGAGGATGATGCGGAAAAAGTGTATTTTGATCACTTTGAATTCACTAGCTTACCTGCAGAAAACTCAGTGGACTTATTCCACCGGATACTGAGATTGAATCGCAGAGAAATTGAATTAACACTCCATGGTCAGTTCTTATCAGAATATCATCGATCTAAGAGAAAACCGCGTGGCTTTCGGGTCACTAATACTCCCACCATTGGCCACACGAATCCTGTATTCTGCGGTAGATGGTGTGGAGTATTGAACAAATGTTCTTTAGACCTTATCTTGCTGGTTATAGAGGAAGTGGGTATAGAGTTACTAGAGGTTCATAAAGATATTATCAAATTTAATAAGCAATACCTCTCATCCCTTTGGGCTGATAAAACTGAGAGCTGGTGTGATAAATTACAGACACAAATTGACTCCTTTAGGGATGAGCTGGTTAGCTTTAAATGGAAAAAATTGCAAGCTGTTAACCATGATTATTCTACCCACCAAGTATATAGGTGGCTGACTGGAAACTCGGGAGATACTAGATGTGGGAGGTCCTTTAGAGGACCAAGATCTAGACTCCAGCTAACCACTGAATCTTCGATATCATATTCGGCGTCAGATTCTGAGACATCTGCCTCCCTTCCACCAAGTATTTTTTTAGGAGAAGGATCCAGAACTTCCACTCGGGAGAATGCGCAGAGAATGCGCAGACCCCTCCCAAGGAGGAGTGGGTACAAGAATAAGGGGATGCAGGAACAAGACCTAACTAGTGTATTTAATTTATCAGATCATGTACTTACCAAGAGTGAACATTCTCTATTGGCCCTTACCTTCAAACATGATGAATTTAATCTAGTGGTAGATCATTATAAATTTGGTAGAAAACTTTGCCTAAGGGAGTACGTCGGTGATAGACCTGGGGCTAATGTGAATGGTGATCTTCACTCAACAATACTTAACAAACCTGGCCTATTTGATCCACCCTCAGACAATGCTAGCATACAGAGTTTTCTGAGGATGACAGAGCACGACTTTAAGACTAAAGACACCAAAAGCTTCAGCAACTGGATGATGCATCCACCTATACCAGATGCTCATCGAATCCTATGCCACTAATTAAGAGGAAGGTAGATGCCCTGATTGACAGATCAGTGACTCAGGGTATCCTCACTGAAAAGGTAGCAGATTGCCTTAAGGTTGACTTTCCTGGTTTGTCATATGTTGTATACATTGCCGAAGATTCATAAGACCTTGGATAGGCCCCCTGGTAGTCCAATCATCTCTGCCAGGGGGTCCTTGTTACAACCTTTGGCCCTTTTTGTTGACAATTTTCTCCAGGAGTTTATTCCATTTATACCTAGTTATCTTAAGGACACAGGTAACTTCTTGGAGAAGATTTTGAATATTGGGAGCATCAAGGAGGGAGTGCGTCTTGCAACCCTTGATGTCCCACCCCTCTATACTATTATTCCACATGAGCTTGGTATTGATGCGGTGAGGAAGCTGATGACATCGGTGGGCACAGCACCTATACCGATTGAATGTATCCTTGAATTTTTGGGAATAATTTGGGAAAATAATAATTTTATGTATCAGAGTGAGTACTTCATTTAGTGCTCAGGTACGGCCATGGGTCCAATGTGGCCCCGGCATATGCTGGTATATTCATGCATGAATATGAGTCCAAGAACATTTTACCTACTTTCAGTACTAATATATTATAAAATAAAGGATTTATAGATTATATATTTATGCTGTGGGATGGCACTGAGGATGCTTTTAGACTAATGTTTGAACACTTGAATCGTCTGTATTGCATTGTAAGATTTACGGGCCATTCAAGTTGTGATTCTATTAGTTTTCTGGATGTAACAATTTTTCGGAATAGGAATGCCTTGGGGGCTACCCTTTTTAGGAAGGACACTGACCGGAATATGATATTACAAGCGGGGAGTTGCCACCCACTAGCTTTAAAAACTAGCCTCCCGATACCACAGTTTATGCGTGTTATACACAATAACACTGATCTGGGCAAAGCTGAGAAACAGATCCAGGAAATGAAGAACCATTTTCTTGAGAGGGGCTACAAGAAACATATAATCAATGATTGTCTCTTTAAGGTATGCTCCAGACTCACACAGAACAAACCGGTGAAGGACAGGTGTATGGTGTACATCATACAATTTGACAAACATGCTCCTATTATTAGAAATTACATCAGGAGGCATTGGCCGTTATTGAGCACTGAGCCTAAACTTGATAACTCCACAGAACACCCACCCATATTAGCATTTAGATGTGGACGTAACCTTAAACAGCTATTAATGCTTCCGACACAAGTGAGTACTAGAGGTGATAAAATGTGGCTAAATGAATGACGGAAGGGCTGCGTGAGATGACTAGGGTGTACTACGTGTCGCTCAATGTTGACTGGGGAGTCTTTCCCTCATCCTCAAAATGGCACGCCCATCAAGATACAGTTTAAACTACACTGCAGATTGGACTATGCGATCTACATGCTAATATGCTCATGTGAGTTGCTATATGTGGGTATGACCACGTGCAGTTTTCAAGAACAGATGGCAAACCACTGTAGTTCTATACATCAGGCCCTACAGTCAGGCACTACGGATAAACCGGTTGCTCAACATTTCTTGGTCATGGGACATCAGGTTGCATCTCTCAAATGTCAGATAATCGATTGGGTACCACCCCCTAGAAGAGGTATAGACTGTGCCCTCCTCAGAAAACTTGAGGCAAGATGGATATTCAGATTGGGCTCTGTAAGCCCTAACAGACTTAATGAGTCAAACCCTTTGAATGTCTTTTTGCGATGAGGAACATCTTTGGCGCCCTGAGGGCTAATTTTTCCTTTTTTTTTCTTTTTATTCTATTACACTTTTGTTTGACCAGTGCACTCTCTCTTTTTTGATGTGTTGCTGTCTTTCTATGTTTTGATTGTGTATATGTACTACATGCTGTTATTCTGTGTGTGGTGGCTTTGAGATCATAGGGTGGTCCACTTCCCTATAATTTTGAAAAATATGTCTATAGGCACCCCAGATTTTATTATAGGGTCTAATTAGGTGGTGATTAAAATATCTAAACATCTGTTGTGAGATGGGTTACTTGATTGGTGCATGTGTGGACTACTTGTGACCCCCACACAGCTTAACAGCATGTCTGATTTTATATTAATATTTGTTTAGTTTTGGTTTGTTGTTATAACTAGCTTCTTTACTGGCTTGTCTGGCTTCGTTGCCCTAAAAGAAATTTTTTTATGATAGTTGCATTATGAACCCTATGTGCTGCCCAGTATATCCCTCTTGTATATTCATATTTATCTTATAGCCTATATCTGATACTTTATTCCTCTGGATTGTGTTCCAACTTACAGTAGATGACATTTATGTTTTGTAATATGATCTGAAACTGACACACTCTGTATTGCATGTCACTCATAGGCAGGGACTGTTGAGCACTGTACTCCTTGTCAATGCCAGGGGGAGCGCTGGTCGCCACACGCAGGTGGTGTGTATGCTCTCATTTTGCTTCTGGCTTTCAGTCCATTGACCGGAAGCCGGAAGTGATACGGGCGCTGCTCACCGTGGCTGTGGTTTGCGGTGGACTGTGCGGCTCTGGTGCTTTGGTTTTGACTCAGATGAGTCTAGTTATGAATATAGGTATGGTTTATGCTGATGTAATCAATTTCATTCTGTTGATGTAATGTTGGGTATATGAAGGTATTAATTGGGTTGACGCGTATTGATGACATCATAGGCGGACACAATTGGCACCTATTTTTAACTCCATGGGGTATAAAAGGAACCAGACAGGCAGTACCAGCTTTGCTGCTGGATCACTGAGAGGAGACTATTCCTTTCGTTATTGAAATAATATGATGTGTACTCCTGATGAAGGCCCTTTGGGGGCTGAAAACATTTGAGAAGCTGAGTATATAATATACTGTATTTATATTGAATAAAGACTTATGTGATACTACTTTGGTATTGGGTGGACACCCCAGCTCCTGAATTGTTTCTGATGATGTGAGTGCGACCACACTGCATATATATATATATATATATATATATATATCCATACAAGAAAGCACGGCACTCCAAGGACTCTTCTGCAAACACCTTTAATGGCGGTGTGTTAGATCAACATGTTTCAGGGCATCAGCCCTTTCGTCAGGATACACCAATATACAGTATATTGGTGTATCCTGACGAAAGGGCTGATGCCCTGAAACATGTTGATCTAACACACCGCCATTAAAGGTGTTTGCAGAAGAGTCCTTGGAGTGCCGTGCTTTCTTGTATGGATATATGGATTGCGTTGCACCAGGCACCAGGACCAGTTGTTACTACAGCGAGGAGTGCCGGCTGAATTGGATCAGTATATATATATATATATATATATATATATATACAAATAAATATATATATATATATATATACAAATAAATATATATATATATCCTAGTCTGCTAGAATATCTGAAGCATACTGAATATTACACAGGAACTATGTGCCAGACGCACAACTAAAAAAGCTTGGAGGAAGACGCTGATACTGGGTGCTGGAGCACAACTTGAAACAGGCTGCAGGAAAGCACTAATACTGAGTTCTCGAGCACAACTTGAAGCAGGCTGCATGAATGCACTGATACTGAGTGCTGGGGCACAACTTGAAGCAGACTGCAGGAACGCACTGATACGGAGTGCTGAAGTACAACTTGAAGCAGACTGCAGGAACGCACTGATGCGGAGTGCTGAAGTACAACTTGAAGCAGACTGCAAGAATGCAGTTCACTGGTACTGTAATTTGGAGCACAGCTTGAAGCAGGCTGCAGGAAGACTCTGGTGCTGAGTGCCAGAAGCACAGCTGAAGCAGGCTGCAGTAATTTACTACAACTGAATGCTGGGAAGCAATACTGGAGCATAGTGCTGAAATTAACTGAAACAGAATGCTGTGAAACAATACAGAGCAGGTTTCTGTAATAAACAGGAATAGAATGCTGAAGCAAGACAGAACCCGGAGCCAGAGAACTTGATGCTCTAAAATTTGTACTTGCAATATACTGCCAGTACTTCCTGGTTTAAATAGGCACTTTAGGCACTGATAGGATGGGTGGCACATGTGACTGGAGTTGCTGGAAGCTGGTTTGGTGTAGCAAATCATGTGACCAAGTCCAAAGTGGCAGCAGAATATCGGGAACCAATGGAAGGAGGATGCCAGCCAGATTACAGATAAATGTATTGAATACTTTTGGGATGACACAGGGACACAGATGGATGCAAAATGAGACTGACATACTGTACTTGGTAATGTGGTCCTGGACTCCAGAATGTGACAGGCTCCTTACTTAGTTGGTATTATAATTCTCATAAGTGTCCATGCAGCATTCAAAATGGTTGTTTCAATTGTCTTTAGGTAATTCATGTTCTTTAGGTAATAGGTGTTTTACAAATACATTTTTACATGCTTTATAAATCCAACAGCAGCTTTCCTTACTATATTTAATCCCACATCATTTCCTGAAACTTTGTACAGTGATATGTACATTTGTCACTACATCCTAGAAATAATTATATTTATCTACTAGCAGGCATTTTTTTTTAATAATGTCACAAGCTTCCATATATTTTTGTCACAATGCATTATCTCTCTCAATATTTCACCTCAAGAAAACATGTAGCATTTTACCATTGTGCTACGCTGCATTCAATCTTTCAATACATAACAAAATCAGGGAGGAACTAGATATGCCCCACTGGTATTCTTTATAATGATGATAAATGCACTGACGCTAGCCAGATGTAATCTCAGTTACTCTGGTTATTTCTTCTTAAAGTTTTCCTTGCCTTCAAAACAACCTTTACAACAACATTTATGAAGCAAGGGACTGTACTTAATAAAGTAGTTCTCTTCACAATTAATTTACTGTATGATTTTTAGAACTCATTATCAACACCTGCAGGCATCAAGTTAATAGTTTGTCTTATTGGTTTTAAATTAGCCACTGCATATTCAAATATTGAGCAGTAAATTAATTTTCTAAAATCAGGATTCAAATGTTCTATACAAAGTAAAAAGTGTTATCAGTTCAAATTGGATTTGAACTGCCCCTAAATGCTAAATAATGTAAAAAATAAATGTCTAAGCAGAACTCAATGATATACTTATATAAATATGTGTATAAAAAATATTATATACAAAAGGAGAGAGCTACCAGCAATGATTTATTCATATTTTCTATGTTGAATTGCCTTAGCCAAGGGATACTAAAGATAAGTATTATATATAATATTGCTTTTGTGATTTCAAATATAAGGCACTTTTATCAAGTATACAAACGTACCATTTCGGGTTCACTGTACTGTAAATTTAGCCACTAATATTTATTTACCAAATTGCAGTGACAATGTTGTTTTGTGATGTCACATATTAAGTTTTATGGAAAACACCTTCCATGTGTATTGTTGGCGCACTTTAACCAATGTAATAAAAATTACTAAAATGTGCAACAGTGATAGCGGAACCAAAATTAATTTAATAAGCTATTCAAATGTTTTACTGTTTCCACCATATTGTGGTGGTAATCAATTATTTAAATTATCAATTAAATCTATATCAAAGGAAAATTATAGTGACCACACCCACTAACCACAAATGACAAAAAAACTCATGTATTTCTTCTCTTTTTCTCTTGATGAAATGCGTTAAAGCTTTCTGTATGCATTGGCTTTTTCTGGATGTGGGATGTTATGAAAGTATTTGATTTAATCCAACAGAAAACTTCAACATCATATCTACAAGAATTTTTAATAAAGCTATTGCAAACAGGATTATTATGAGACAGGAATGACACAAACTATTGACAGAGAACCCCCAAATCCCTACAATCTATCTGTTGACTAGATGCTGCTGACAGACCAATTAAGTCAGCATCGATGCATCTCTGAATGTGCCAGTTCATTCTTAGATCTACTGTACATATTTGACATGACATCATGTATTAGGGTTACCCTCTCGAAAGCAAGATATAACTGTTATGCTAGATAATGTACATGGAATCAGACTAGTAGAGAACCATCTGCTGGTTACCTTAGATGAAGTGATACTTTAAACAAGTATTGGCCATCAACCAGGCAAACGAGTGGTTGAATATTTTTAAACTATGGAAGTTAATGATCATGTTTATGAAAGCTTAATAGATATATTAAAAATTTTAATACATAAGAATTAGTTTTCATGGGGGCATGGCTTAGCTGGCTACCAGAGCGTACGTGCAGTGAAGAAGCTCCTGCCTAATCCCCTTTTTAAAAGACTTAATCAGCCTAAAATAGCCCCGCTGTGCCCTTATATAGTATACTCCCTGCCTTCCATACTCGAGCAGATCAGGTGAGCTTTAGCCGCGGAGCCAGGAGACAGGTTTATCCGTCTCTGCAGGTTGCGGCCTGCTCACCAATGCCACGTTGGAGCCACTGAGTTTCCTGCTGCCTGCTGGGTCCCCGAGGTGGCGGGCACCTGGGACTGAACCAGAAATCCTCCTCCCAGCGACGGGACTCCTTCCTGCTGTCAGGCGAAGTGACCTGTAACCCTCCCAGCACTGAGGTGAGGAGACCCGGCTGCAGCTGAGCGAGGTGCAGTCTGTGGAGTGGCCTGCTGGGGTGACAGCTTGCTGAAGTGTGTGGGTGGTGGCCATCTTGGGCGGCACTGGAGAGGGGAAAGTGGTGCCTGTGTGGGTAGCCCAGGAAGCCCTGCCTTTGAAGTCCCTGGAACCTGGAGTGCAGCACTAAGAAGCATTCAGGAGGGGTGAGTGCAGCCAGACTAATGTTGCCCATGTGTTGTTCCTTCCCCCCTCCCCTTGCTCTCTCCTGGGTCTACCGACTATCTAAGCCTACACACTAAAGTCCTGCTCAGAGGAGGGACAGGGATTTTTGGTCTTCCTCTATCAGACTTTACACATTGCCTTTTCTATCACATGGAGCTTGCAGTATTGCCCTGCTAAAGTGGTGAGCCCTTCCTGATTCTCTACCAGCACACTGGCTGTACACTATTCAAATGCTCTCCAGTTATTCAGCAGACCGGCACTGCATCTCCCAGGACCCCTCACTACGCCTTTGATTGTTTGACAATGGCCCTTTTTGGCAAATTGCCCTCCGCTCTATCCACTAAAGATGACATCTTAGCTCTAGGCTCTCTCATCACGGATTTTAAAGAATCTCTGGAGTCCAAATTGGATAGAGCAATGGCCTCCATTAAGATGGACATAGCCTCTCTCGCCTCTTGAACCACCAAAATGGAAACCTGTCAGGACAATTTTAAGAAAGCTCTAAATGACATGGGTTGTGACCTAGACCAGATCATCTCAGAATTGTCTGAACTTCATACTAAAAATTAGGACCTTGAAAATCGTGAGCGCAGATGCAACCCTACCACCATACCTTATTCTCCTTTTTGATTCTGGATCTTGGGGACTTACAGTTTCCGTTGGAAAGGGCCCATCGTGCTCTTCAACCTAAGCCTATGGTTGGTGACCCTTCCCGGGATGTTGTCCTCCATTTTCTCAAATTTAAAGATAAAGAAAGGATCCTTAATTCTACTCGTTGCAAACCTCATATTCTTTTCAACTCAAGTAAACTCCAGTTATTCCAAGATCTGGCCCCTCTGACCATAGCTAAAAGGAGGGAACTCCATGATCTAACCAAGGCCCTGCATGATAGAAACATTCGGTACCATTGGGGATTCCACTTTAAGCTATTCGTAGACCTTTAGGGAAAAATAGTAATCATCCGGGATCTTCGCAAAAGCAAATACTTGCTGTTGCACATAACAGAATCTGGACCCCCCCGCTGATGTTGAGAATTCTGCTTAAGTCTCATTTCTACATTAGATTAGATTTTACTGGTGATAGTTATTCCCCCTTTTTTCCCCCCTCTATGCTCTCCCTCCACCTCATTAACTCAGAGGAACCATCCCCTTTCCTGAAATATATACACCTGTGCCCGATTTATTTAGCATAACGTTCTTCATCCTGATACGTTATATCTCTGCTTCCCCCACCACTATGTGGTATTTTTTGTGACCGTGTATACACTACTCCCACCTTTACACTTGTTTCCTTGTGGCGACTCAGATCTTTGCTCCCTCGCCCATTCGGACCACTAAGTCCTAATAATCGAGTACCTTCCCCTTTTTGCATTGAGTAACTTATTCTTCCTCACTAACCCCTTGTACTTTACTCAATCAAGGTTAAGTACTCTGTCTCTTTACCCCTTTCTGTAACACTATGTCTTGAGTGAGTCATCCCTTCTACTTAATTTCCTCTTTCTGTTCTCCCCCTACTCTCTTCCCCTTCTCAGCATCATGCCCTTTACTATTGCCTCTATGAATGTCTGTGGCCTTAACATGCCCCCAAAACATTCTCAACTGTTCCATATGATTCACACCTTATGCACAGACATAGTCCTGCTTCAGGAAACTCATTTTAAGAACCAAGGGCAACCCACTCTATCTTCCAAATGCTTCTCCACTGTGTTGTACTCCTCAAGCAAATCCAAGCATAATGGAGTTGCTATTTTGTAAAGCAAAAAAATCCCCTTCATTCAATCCTCGGTTCATACTGGCAGGCTGGGGCACATGGAAGTGACTATAGCTAACATCTATGCACCCAACATGGGCCAACAATGCTTTTTTAAATCCTTTTCTACAGCTGTCCAAAAACATAGAACAGGTTATGTGTTATTAGGGGAGGATTTTAATGCTGTTCTGGATCCTTACTTAGATAAATCTGCCCCCATGATACACTCCTGAACCTGCCCTATATCCACTGCTTTCTCTAAATTTATTAAAGATGCATCTCTTTTCGACACATGGCACACCCTCAACCCGTCCTCTAAGGACTATACTTTTTTTTCCACCCCCACCATTCTTATTTCAGAATCAACTACCAGTTCTGCGGGCCCCCGGCTTCTAAACACATTCTTTCTTCATCAATCGTCCCTAATGTTTGGTCAGATCACTCCTCTGTCATGTCCACATTTGACCTGCTAGATGTGCCAAATTCCCACCCCTCTTGGCGCTTGAACGAAACCCTCCTCAAAATCCCATCCTACTAGGCTGAGATTGGTGAAATACTTACAGAATATTTTTTATAACTCTGACTCAGGCTGTCTGGGAAGCTCATAAGGCTGTCCTTAGAGGTTATGTAATTAGCTTTGCATCTCACCGCAATAAGGAACATAAATCTACTCTAAGAACCCTCACTGACTAAGTCCACATCCTAGACTCTCTTCATAAGCGTAACCCCACGGACTCAAACTATAAGCAGCTTTTCGCTGCTAAGGCAGCTTTCAATGCAATATTGACTGAGAAAACAGAAAACTCTCTACGTTGGCTCAACCAACGCTTTTATGAGAAGAGTAATAAGGCTGACACTCTTCTTGCAAACAGATTAAAGGCACACAAAACCCTTTCTTCTATAGTCTCAATTAAGGATCCTAAAGGTAATACTCAGTACAATCCCTCTGACATCAACTCTATCTTTAAAGAATACTACACCCACTTATATAACTCTCCAGATGCTAAAAGCACCCTATCTGAACCCCACATGCTTATTTTGGAATATCGTAGAATACCGGATGGTCTACCTTTTGCTTACTATAAGGTGCCTAAACTGACATCTGCTTTTAATAAAGTTCTTAAAGGAGACTTCTTCCATAATGAAACTACTAGAGCACTCATTACTGTTATCCCCAAACCAGTTAAAGACCACCAACAGGTCTCCAATTACCGCCGTATTTCCCTCCAAAACACAGACCTGAAACTCTTTGCAAAAATAGTAGCCTTACGCCTGAACCCCCTTCTTTGGTCTCTTATACATCCTAACCAAGTCAGATTTGTCCCTATCCGCCAAGCTCTGGATAGCCCCAGACGCACCATTAACCTGATTCAAAATGCTAATTCCATCAAACTCCCTTCTCTTCTGTTGGCTTTAGATGCGGAGAAAGCCTTTGATAGGGTCTCCTGGGCTTTTCTCGATCAAACCCTACATAGCTTTGGTTTTCAGAGGAATATCTCCAAGCCATTACAGCAATCTACTATAACCCCTCCACTTCTGTCCTAACTAGTGGTATTCTTTCAGACTATTTCGCCATTACCAATGGCACACGACAAGGGTGCCCCCTGTTGCCCCTTATATTCTCTTTCATAATCAAACCTCTTGCCTGCCGAATCCGTCTTAACCCGGATATTACGGGGTTCTCTATTAAGCAGTCACAGTGCAAACTTTCCCTTTTTGCTGATGATGTCCTCCTTACTATTACTAATCCATTAATTTCCCTACCTAACCTTTTCAAAGAATTGACTCTCTACGGGGACTTCTCCGGATATAAGGTCAATAACAACAAATCAGAAGCTCTCCCCCTACACATCCCAACCAACACACTGGGGGGAATTCAAATGTTTTAAAGGTCGGTTGGGTGTCTGTTTTTTCCTGTCTATTACATAGGAAAAAACAGACTACTAACTGACTTTTCAAACAATTGAATATCCCCCACTGAATCTTCTTAAAATTAATTTTTCTTTTACATGGCAGCATACCTCCATTAAATACCTAGAAGTTCATATTACTAAATCATACCATTCCCTGTATGAAGCAAATTACCTTATTTAAGGATATCTCTCAAAATATCTTAGGCTGGAAAAAACACTTAATTTCCTGGATAGGCAGAATTAATGCAATTAAGATGAATGTTCTCCCCAAGATCTTATATCTTTTCCAGATTCTCCCTGTCCCAGTTCCCTTCCAGATTTTAACATCCCTCCAGACTCAATATGGTAAATTTATCTGGTATGACAAAAAGCTATGAATCCGTAGGGAAACTCTCCAGAAGAGCTCTTCATGTGGCGGTTTGGGCCTACCCTCACTGTTGAGATATTACCACGCCTCAGCACTCAGCTAACTAGTTTCCTGGCATTCTCCAAGACAAATGAGGAGATGGGTAGACTTAGAGAGTGATCTGGCTCAGGTAGATTCTACTTCTCTCCTTCTATGGCTCCCTCGCCCCCACAGGCCTAAAATTATTCAATCCAACACCAACAGTTTCCCTAACGCTATTGATTTGGGACTCACTAAATATTAAACTATCACTTCACACATCCCCATCCCCCCTGACTCCCATTTGGCACAATCCCTCCTTCGCCCCAGGTCAGTCCTCTCATTTGGATTCCAATTGGTCAAAGGCCGGTATCATCTGCTTTCATCATATACTTCATAATAATGTCCCATACACCTTCGCAGACCTCCAAACAAAACATTCCCTCCCAACTTCCTATTTCTATCAGTACCTTCAAGTCCGAAATTTTGTCATGACCTCTACTAGGAAAGCGCTCTTCCTAATTTCCTTACACCAATGCAACATCTTTGTATATATCGCCCCACGGACCGAGGCATTATCTCTATTTTGTACCAGTCCATTTTGTCGCTGGATTCCTCCCCTCGTGCACCACATGAACTTGTTTGGGAAACCGACCTAGGGACTTCCCTTGATGATGATGCATGGGACACTATACGATTAAATATCTCTAAATGTTCTATCAGCATCTCCATCAAGGAAAATTCCTTTAAAATCTACTCGCATTGGTATCTAGTCCCAGAACGCTTACACCAAATATATCCGAACACTTCAAACCTTTGTTGTGGCCACTGTGACCAAATAGGTTCTTATTATCGCATTTGGTGGAGTTGCCCTAAGATCGTTTCCTTGTGGTCTTTGGTCAGAACCCTCATTAAGTCAGTTATATCTGATTGCCCCCCTCTCTCACCTGAGATGCTGCTCTTGTGTGCCCCAGCCTGTCAGCTATCTAAGTCTGAATACAAACTGGTTCTACATATAGCCTACGCAGCTAAACTCCAAATCGCTATATCATGGAAACAACTCCCTCCCGTCATGAACTTGTGACCCTTATATGGTTTGTAGCAAAAATGGAATACCTTTCTTCACTGATGAACAACACAGTGGACAAATTCCACAGCATTTGGACGCTTTGGTATGCTAAATTTCAAGTGGCTCTTCCTGGTCGCCACTAATCCGCCCTCCCCTCCTCCTCACTTTTCTTTTCCTTCGACTCGTTCCTAACTTCTGTCTTTTCTCTTCTTCTTCTTTCCATCTTCACCTTTCTCTTTTCTTTCCTCTTCTCAACGTCATTCCTCAACCCTAACCCCTCCTTTCTTCATCTGTCTCTAAAAAAAGTTCTCCTGAGGGTTCCACTGGTTGGCCCTCAGGAGTGTACTTTATCTATTATTTTTATATTTGTTTTTCGCAGAAAGTTGAGTACAAATGATTCTCTAGTCTATTTAAGTGTTTGGAATTCCCTGCCTGAGAGAGTAGTATGTATTTGGAATTCCCTGCCTGAGAGAGTAGTAACAGTAGACTCAGTCAACACCTTTAAGAATGGGTTAGATAAATTCCTATTGGAAAAAGATATTCAGGGTTATGGTGCGAAGCCACGCATTATAGTTAATATAACTAGTCCTAACATAAAAATAACTAGTCCTATAATAAGACTGCATAGGAGACCACAAATAGGTTGAACTCGATGGACAATTGTCTTTTTTCAACCTTAGTTACTATGTTACTATGTAAGTCAGCTTGCAAAACTTTGTTCTCATTTAGGTTTCAGATTATGTCAGATTACATTTATTGTTACTGTGCTTTCACTGTACTGATTCTCTCTATCATTGAAACTTTCCTTTCAATAAAATTTATGATCAAAATAAAAAAATAATTAGTTTTCTTTAAGTTGAGGTACAGTGATGGTGACGCATGTGCCCTCACATAAGTGAACCTCTTTCTAAAATGTTGGGAATGAGTACAGCAATGTTATTAGCTGACTACATTACATTGATTATATGTTGATTGTTTGGGAAGGGAACTAAAATATGCTCCTATCATTCATTAAAGAATTCAACCACCAGAATGATCTGAACCTCAATCTTAACTATTATATCAACAAACCCAAAATACCATTTATGGATCAGAACATAATAAAGATACTGATGGAACTGATAGTCTACTTCACCAGACTAGCTCTTATTTCCACCGACAATCAAAAACATTCGGAAGGGAGAGTTTTCAACACTGACACAGAAATGTTCAGACGAGGGAATATAAAAGGTGAAAAATTAAGATCTGACATTTGTAGAGCTTGGATAAAGCAAAAGATCCATTAATAAAACCAAGCAGTCCCTAACTCATTTGAAAATATACACTAATCTTCTTGGACCACCCTAGACCAGAAAAGTCTGATATATTGAGAATTACAGGCAGATATGTTGCTCTTTGGACTTAGCAGAGATGCTGCTCTTTGGACTCTGTTCTTCACCCAGGTGTTGGGTAATGAGTGATTTAAATACCAGCATCAACTACACCTGGCAGCTGCCTAGTTACTATGCCTAATCCCAGTACTCCTTAATGTTTTCTGGATCTGCCAAGCCATGGAACTACTGTTTGGACTTGTTTCATGTTTTGCCTCAACAAGATTCTGCCAAGCCTAGGAACTTTTATTTGGACTTATGTTTCATGTTATGCCTTGCCAAGATTCCTGAATACCTGCACCTGTTCATGTTCCTGTGAGCTTCTGTGACTGCCAAGCTAAAGGAATTCTGCTATTATTCAGGTTATGATTCTGATTTTTGTTTCTGGACTTTGTTGCTTTGGTCATTACTATTGAAGTTTTCAAGTTCATCTGCTTTGCCAAGTTCATCATCCTTGACAAGTTCATCAGATATCAAATATATCTACATTGCTTTGTGCCCACATCACCAGTATTCATTTAGTTTCCAGTACCTGAGTTTTGTTTTGAAACAGGTTCAAGAAATGCCCACTGCTATTCAAGAGATCCAAGAGGTACCCATTTTGCCAGATTTTTCAAAGGAGATTAGTATTAAGACATCTGGTATTCACCTTCCACCAGTGGTAGCCCAGGACTCCTGTTATGTGAGATGCAGTACTGATCCTTACCAGAGGTCTCTGAAATCTTTGTTCTGTGCTCAGGTGTTAGGTAATGGATGATTTCATTATCAGCATGGATTATACATGGCAGCTGACAGTTTAGTATGTCTGATCCCAGTACTCAGGGCTGAGTCATTGATGTTCATGTTTTTTGGATCTGCCAAGCCAAGGAACTACTGTTTGTACTTACTGTATGTTTTATTTCTGAATATAGTATCTAAACTTGTTTATGTTACTGTGAGCTTCTGTGTCTGCCAAGCTAAAGGAACTCTGCAATTAATCAGGCTACTATTCTGCTTTTTGTTTCTGGACTTTTTGTTTCTGTTACGTTTTCAAATCCAACAGCCTTGACAAGTTCATCAAATACAGTATCAAATATATTTGCACTACTTACAGTATGTACCCACATCCCCAGTATTCAGTTTCCAGTAACCTGTGTTTCCTTAATTTGTCAAGTTTTACTGCACCCTCCTGCCTTTGCAATTTCCCACAATATACCTCATACTGTATTCACTGCTACACTTCTCTGACTTTTGGTATAATCAGCACCCAGGAGGTTCATAAAATAATAATTGTAGTGCCTCATGAGAGGTCTACATTGCAGGTTACTGTTACATCAAGTACATAGGTATGCCCACAAGAGCCCTGAAAAATCAGATACACTAATTAAATATAGAGTATCTGAAACATTGGAAATGCAAAAAAAATGGAGAGGTGGGTTACTTGTTTGCGCATTAACAGGAGAATATGCAGCAAATCCTGTTATTCAACAAGTAAAACACTGAGAACTTGTATAGGTTATTGGATCAAGAAAGGGTAATGACAGAATTTTGTGCTATTTCCCGATGGATAACAAATTTACCCAAATAAATATCCACACTTCAAAACCATTGTTGGGGAAAAAGAGAGGGATATTACTATTATTGGGAAACATATGTTGTCCATAATGCAATAAAGTGTCATAGTGCACTGTCTTATGTAAACATTACACACATATAAAGTGCACTAATTAAAAAATACAAAAGATTAAAACTTGATGTCAATACTCCTTGCTCATACCCTGTTGGGCTGGTGGTGTGTGCCTACATAGCGTGTTAAAGGTCCATGCAGTAGACTTCCGGTTCCTGCATGGGAGAGTGAGCAGCTTCTCCTGACGGCTCAATTTCTCTGTAAAGCCTTACCTGCTTTTACACTGTCCACCACACGCGCACATCGTTCCTGCTCTCTGCACAGAATGGAGGCAGCGATGGAAAAGTATTTGGACACAAACCCCGCTGCTAAGTCGCACCCGCCGGCACAACAACTGCGCCAGGAGAAGTGCCGCGGGGAACACAATATGGCGGCAGGCAGAGACACCGCCCCAGGGGTGCCGGTGAGCAAAAAACCTATCTCTGATCTTCTGACTTAGATGCCGCCCCTGACCGCAAAAGGTAATCTATCCCTTTCATATGATGAAATGGTCACCGCTATTCAGACCACTATGGCGCCGTTATTACAGAAATCAGTTTCAGATATAACAAGCCAACTTCTGCATCTGTCTGCTCGAGTGTCAGAGACAGAGAAGCACATGTGTGTTACTATGGATAATGTCAATGTGTTACAGAAGGCTGTTAAAAATCTGAAAATAGACAATAAACACCTGTCTGAGAAGTTAGACAATATTGAAAACAGGGCCACACGTAATAACTTGAGAATTTGTGGCTTCCCTGAATCACTTAAAGGGACCTCCCTAGAACACTTTGTGTGGATCACTCTCCCTAAGTTACTTCACATTGAACCAGAGTGTGCGGATCTTATAATTGAAAGGGTACACAGACTTGGAGGGGGGGGGGGGTGTACGTCAGTCTTCACAACCACCGAGGTTGGTTATTTTTAAAACACTAACATACCTTCATGAGCAAGCCATATGGAAAGCGTTCCGCAAGAATATTCCCATTCAGTGGAAGGGACATTCTCTACGCATATTCCAAGATTGCTCAGTTGAGTTATCCAGGCTCAGAAGTTCCTTTTCACCGATTTGCACAACCTTGATTAAAACAAACCAAAAATTTTATATGATGTTTCCAGCTCAACTGAGAATTTTTTCAGGATCTGGCCTTTCTGATTTCACTACTGCTGCTGATGCAGAGGCATTTCTAAGAGAGGAATCAGTTGAAGACCACATCTTCAATATAGCAGACGTTCAGGCTGAATGAAATCACCTTATGGGTTTTGTATACTGATGCTTATTGTCGAACCTAATGCTTTATATTTTAGTTCCCTGAGTAACATCTTGCATTAGATGGGAATGATTATCTCCATTTACCTAAGTTATTTCTGTATTGTTTTTATACAATGTGGTGGCTAGTAGTACTTTATATTCTATGATTTCAGTAGGCTGGCAGAGGGAAACTTCTGCTGTGCCGTTCCTCATTTTTAGTAGAGTAATATGGTTATTACTTTGTTGCTTGTTACACTGGTGATACAAGTACTAGATGTTTTCTGGAAGTCCTTAGGGGATTTATATCATTTCTGCTTGCATTTGTTTCATTTTTTTATGTTTGTCTTTTAAGTTTAATTTTTCCCTCATGTGTTTTCATTTTCCTTCTTCTTTCTCTCACAATTTGGAAATATATAAAGATATTATCTATCTCCATACAAATGTCTCTTAAAATTGGTTCATTTAATATAAGGAGTATATATACTCCTGCCAAATGTAGAAAAATATTAGTATATTTTTAATAAATTATCCATTGATTTGGTGTATTTACAAGAGACCCACCTGATGGCTCCTGAGGTTAAAAAACTACAAATGTTAAACTGGGTATTGATTGGATCAGATTCCTATAACACTAAGTCCCGTGGAGTTGTTATACTGGCTAAGAAGTCATTAAATATTCAGGTTTCCACAGTTTTTGCAGACCCGGAAGGGCATTACTTAATTATTGGATTTGAATTGGAAGGTACTGCATACCATGTTTGTAATCTTTATGCTCCTAATTATTATAACAAATCCTTTTTTACTACATTACTAGCCAAACTCCATACTTATGATTCAAACACCTTGATTGTCTGCGGAGACTTCAATTAAATTACTGTATCCTCAAATTTTCTAGACTGTTCTCCCCCACCAAAATCTGCAATTACTCTTCCTAAAATAGGAGTACTTGTTATTGCTAAAACCCTTAATATAGTGGACATTTGGAGAGCTATTAGCCCCATGGAAAGAGAATTCACAAGTCTTTCCTTGACTCATACTACGTGGTCTAGGATTGACTACATATTTATAGCTGAGCCTCTCTTTTCCAAAGTTTCCTCTGTAGTTATTCAGCCCCAGTGCCAGATTAAGGTCCGCATGGGCCTGGAGCTGACGTTTTTGAAGGGCCTGTTGTGTTCTGCCGCAGGGGGTGTGGAGGGTGTGATGGGGGCTACTGATATGGGTGCGGGACCAATGCTGTATTTAAATATTTATGTACAGTATGTGTGTGTATGTTCGAAAAATAGAAAAATGTCTCTCTATATATACATATCTATAGCAATAGAGAGAGAGAGAGAGAGATAAAGGAGAAAGTCACTTGGGGATATTTAATTAATTTTTGTGCGCTTATACTGTAAGTAATGGGCTCCTGATGGAACTGTTCAGTTGCCGTTATGGCAGCATGCCCAATAGTTTAGACGGGTTTAGTCACTTTATGCAGCTAATCCCAGTGCATTTGGGCGTGATAAGTAATGGACGCCAGCGACACTCACTTCCGTTTGCAATACAATCGAATAGCTCCGACGGGCAGCCATTACTTATGGACACACCAGAAACAATTGGATTCCCTTTATCTCATCTAGAATACATGTGTGTGTGCACCGTGTGTCCAAAAATCAGAGGCGACACTCAGAGGCTAGTAAACAGGTGAAAAACTGTATTGAGGACGGGGAGGTGGTCCCCGAAACGTTGACCTCACTTCAATACAGTTTTTCACCTGTTTACTAGCCTCTGAGTGCCGCCTCTGATTTTTGGACTTTAAGCATTAGGGACAAGTTCCCTGGGGAAGGCACCTGAGCAAGGTACACCCTTGTGGGGAGGCCAGGAGTGCCGGAGTTTCTTTGTGGTATATATATATATATATATATATATATAGATATATATATATATATATATAGATATATATATATATACACACATAGTATATATAGGGGTGTGGTCTTGTGACGTGGCCTTTTCCCTCCGATCCGCTCCTTCCGATGGTTTGCTCCGATTGTGTCCAGGCGCGCTGAAACTGGAGAACACCTGAAAGCGCGTTGTGCAGGTCCCACAGCAGACGGACCGATAATGATAGCTGCTAATCTGAGGATTTGTGTATAAAGTCAACACCTGCTTGACTTATATATCTCAGACATCTTTTTTAATTAAATAAACTGTGTTGAACTATGAAGCGCCTCCTCTGATTCCTTTTTACAGATATAGATATATATATATATATATATACAGGTGTGATACAGGAGACTGGCGGTCAAAACACTGACAGACTTCCTGATAGTGAGAATCCTGACAGGGTCCTGATAAGTATATCACCTTCACCTTAAACCTCCCTAACCCTACATGGTAGGGCCTAAACCTACCCCCTCAATCCACACACCATAATCACATGGGAGGATAACTATTTAAAATAGTAGAAGAGGACGCATCCACAGTGTAAAAGGTTTTATCTGACAAACACACAAGTGCAAAAGACAATACTGTATGTAGGATGTGCTTATACCAAGGTTATAACAGTGTGGGCTTAACATGATATCATGTTAAGCCCACACTGTTATAACCTTGGTGGTATAAGCACATCCTACATACAGTATTGTCTTTTGCACTTGTGTGTTTGTCAAATCTAACTTTTTACACTGTGGATGCGTCCTCTTCTCCTATTTTAAAAACATTATGCAGAATATATATATATATATATATATATATATATATAAAATTAGTGCCTCAGTCATAATACAGTATTATATAGTTTTTGCAGGAGCCATGCTGGCAGCCAACAGGACTGACACCTCACCTCACAGGGGGATCAGTGACCAGCCAGTCTCCCATGCCCAGGCTACCTTCACAGAACGGCTTGTTCTCACTGGTGCAGTGGTGCTGCACTTGCTTCCTGGTGCGGTGGACGGTTGTGGCTGGGCGCCCTGACCTCACGTGGCTTAGAGGAGGAGCCGTACGGCGTCATTGTGTATGCAGCGCAGGGAGGGCTAGTGAAGCCTTCCGCTGCGCCGGCGGGTGTATAAAGGGTTTGCCTGCCTTAGTCCGCTGGCGCTGATGCCAGAGGAGGGAGGGGGTTTTGCAGCCTACTGCATGGGTGCGGGGGACCTCGAGCGATTGGGCAGGCTGCTGTAGCAGGAAAATATTTTTTTTCCTGTCTGCAGCAGATGCTATGGGCCTATTTTAATGGGGGGCCTGGAGCTGCAGCTCCATCCGCCCCATTGTTAATCCAGCCCTGTTCAGCCCCCTGTCTTATCAGATCATGGCCTAGTGCGGGCTGTTTTGAATTTCAAAAAGTCTGAGAGTGCTAGGCCTTTATGGAAGTTTCCCTCCCATCTTGCCTTTACTGACAAATTAGAAAAAATGTGGACTATCAATCCCATAATGTTAATTATGAATCCTCGAGTCCCTCTACTTTTTGGCTAGCATCTAAAACTGTAATTCATGGTGAATTAATAGCATAACACCCTTAGGTGACCCAGCAGCAGAATGCTTCTTACTTGGATTTGCAGTCAAACTTTCTGATGCTTTTCAACTATTTAAACAACCCTTTGTCCAGAGAATTAAAATCAGTATATGGTTGCCAAAACACATTTTAAAGAACTTCTGCAGGCGAGTGGTGATAAGTTTGTATTTAATGTGAATTCCAAATTTTATAAATTTGGTAATAAAACTGGACGTCTTCTCACCAATCTCCTGCAAGGTTCCAAACATAAAACGATAGTTCATCCAATGGTACAATCAGATGGTTCATTAACAGATTCTGATGCACAGATTGCACAGGTTATGAAGACCTTTTATGAGAATCTCTACTCGGCACCTTTGGATTGTCGGCCCGGTGCCTCCGCCCAAATCTCTAACACTTCTATACCTTCCCCTTCTTCCCGCTATTCTTTTTTGGGATTCGCTTATCCTCCCTCAATGCCCTGATATGTTAGCAACTACTTTAACTGCTCCAATAACTTTTGATGAAGTTTATTAGGGTTATTAAACAATTAAAATTAGCTAATACTTGGGGCCCGGATGGCTTTTCAAATGAGTTTTATCATTTGTTAAAAACATCTATTGCTGGATTAATGGCAGCTTGCTATAACCATATTATAAACCAAGGGTCTCTCCCTCCTCACTTTTCAGATGCAATAATTAAGATTTTACCTAAGTAGGGGTCGTAAGCTTAGTCTCCCCAGCTCCTATAGGCCAATTTCACTCCTTAATACTGATAATAAGGTATTTACAAAGATTTTAGCAGAACGATTGAAGCCTATTTTGCCTGTTTTGATCCATAAGGATGAATGTGAAGAGCAGGGGCGTTTCTACAGAGGAGGGGGCCCGTGTGCACCTCCGTATGGGCCCACTCCTCTGCAAAGTGCTGTAGACTCAGGCATTGTGCAGGAGTCTACTGCACATGCGCAGGTCTCCGGAAACATGGCACCTACCATGATCCGGAGACCAATTTGGCTACCGCACATGCGCAATGGCCATTTTGGCTGCGATTTCCGGCGCGACCACAGCTCCCGATGCTCCAGGTCCGGTTGCCATCAGCGTGGTCTGCGTCCACTGCATAGTGTGGCAGATCTGCAGCCACATGTAACGCAAACATAGTTTCCCTCCTAAACTAAACATGGGTGCTGCCATGTTTGATCCAGTCATCTGATTCCATTGAGCCTATCCTGAACATCCTGCTGTCCAGCTGATCATTCCAGCCAATCCTTGCACACTGGCTGATATAAGAATGCTGGGTAAGGACTGCCTAATTGCCAGTGCTATGATTGTCATACCCTGTATGGTTGATTGCTCTCAGCTGCTTCCAGATTACTTTGCTCCAGGAGATTCCACTCTGTCCTAACACCTGAGTTCCTTCCAGCTTGCAGCTCTGTCTGGCTCATCGGTGTTCCACCATCAATACTCAGCTCCATCGGTGTTCCGCCATTGATACTCAGCTCCATTAGGTGTTCCGCCATCGATTCTCACCTCCTTCGGTTTTTTTCGCCATCGATCTCTAGCTCCATCGGTATTCCGCCATCGATCTCCAGCTCCATCTGTGTTCCACCATCAAACTCTAGCTCCATCAGTGTTCCACCATCGGTCTCAAGCTACAGTGGTGCTCTGCACCAATATCCAGTAACATCGGTATTCATCTCACCTACAGTGGTCAGTAACCTTGTGCTCATTCATATTGGGACTTCATCAGTGGTTTACATTGCATCTAAAGTTTATTGTTGTGTGCTCACCCATATTGTGACTTCATTAGCGGTTCACACTACATCTGATATTACATCTTGCCATCGATGGTACATTTGCTACAGCATTGCCTCAGTTCCTATGCCTATGTTACTGCATTATCTGTGATACCAATTATCTGAGTCCATTACCATCTTGCGTGCTGAATAAAAATACTTATTTTATTTTACAATCTCCTCTGTTCTGGTCATGCCTTCAGGCCTACGCTCAAGTACACAACATCCTGGTTCACATACCAGTCAGCCCCTACGCCTGAGATCTCTACTGGTCAGAGTCAGACCTCAGGCGTGACAGTTAGCACTGACCAAATGGATTCAGCCAGAGAACAGACCCACCCACCAGCCCTGTACAAATGTTGTCAGCTCATCTAGAACATCAAGAAGCTGTGCAGGGTCAGGTAATTCATTGTCTGCAAGACCTCTCCTCTAGGCTGGATAATTTACAGTCTACCCTCCGTGGTTGAGGGGTTCCCAGTACACCTCAAGTGGACTCGTCACCGCCGACTGCTACAGCTGTTCTACATCTCCACCTTCTGACTCCTGCTAAGCTTGATGGTTCCCCTAAAGCCTGTAGGGGATTCCTAAACCAATGCAAGATCCATTTTGAACTGCAGCCCAGCAACTTCCCAACAGAACGTGCTAAAGTTGCATATATTATCTCTCTCCGGTTCAGCTCTGGATTGCTCATCGCCATTATGGGAAAGATCTGACGCCCTTCTGTCATCGTATAATAACTTTGTGGCAACTTTCCAGTGAATTTTTGATGAGCCTGGGTGAGTGACTTCAGCAGCTGCAGATATATTACATCTTCGTCAGAGATCTCGTTTTGTGGGACAGTATCTTGTACAGTTCCAAATTCTGGCATCAGAACTTACCTGGAATGATGAGGCGCTGTACGCAGCATTCTGGCATGGACTTTCTGAGCGTGTAAAAGATGAGCTAGATACTCATGACTTACCTTCAAAGTTGGATGAGCTCATCTCTTTGTGTATCAAAGTTGACCTCTGTTTTTGGGAACGTGCAATTGAACGTGGAAGGGCCATTCAATCCAAGGTGCAAGTCGTCTCTACACCTCGTCCAGTTTCCCCAGCTAAAGAGTAACCAATGTAGGTAAATTGCTTCCGCCTGTCTCCAAAGGAGCGACATAGACACTGCTCTGCGCACCTGTGTCTCTACTGTGCTGCCACTTCGCATATGATTAATGCATGCCCAAAGTGTCAGGAAAACTCCAAGTCATAACCCATCAGGGAGAAGGTCGGCTAGGAGTAATTAAATCTTCCCCATCTATAAGTGACTGTATCCTACCAGTTTCTTTGCAAGTTTCCCAACGCTTCAAGAATGTTTCTGCCTTATTGGATTCTGGAGCAGCAGGGAATTTCGTGACTGCAGAACTGGTTTAGCGGTGGTCCCTTCCCACCGAGAAACTTTCACATCCTGTGTATCTCACAGCTGTGGATGGCAGCAGAATTCCAGAAGCTACTATTAATTGCAGAACGTTGCCTCTTCAAGTCAAAGTGGGAGTCCTGCATTCTGAACAGTTATCTTTTCTAGTGATACCCAGAGCCACCCACCCTCTGGTTCTGGGCCTGCCTTGGCTTCACTTCCACAACCCCAGATTGATTGGAAGACTTCTCAAGTAACAGCCTGGGTGTCCTCTTGTTTAGGTACCTGTCTTAAATGGGTCCTTCCAGCATGCACTTCAGATTCCAAGTCTGCTGATATTCCACCTCATCCATATACCAACTTTATTGATGTTTTTAGTAAATATAGTGCAGATGAACTTCCTCCTCATAGGGAATGGGACTGTCCCATAGACCTTGTTCCTGGCAAGACTCCGCCCAGAGGACATACCTACCCTCTCTCACTTCCTGAGACTCAAGCAGTGGCAGACTACATCAAAGAGAATCTTTCCAAGGGGTTCATTCGACCATCCTCCTCACCTGCCAGAGCGGCAGTGGCGGATCCAGGGGGGGGGGGCACCCAGGCACGTGCCCCCCCTGTCATTTAGAAGGAAGATTTTTTTTTTACTTTCATTTTAGCTACAATCATAGCTGCACTTCCCATGTGCAGCTATGATTGCCCAGAGCCATACCATACAGTATAGGACTCTATCAGCTGGATAACTGGACATTTACGATCAGCTGTAAATTAATCAGTGCTCCCCGTGCGGCCGTAAATTGTCCGGAGCCATCTGCTGCTATTATTCACGGCTGCCGTTCACAGGTACTTCTCCCGAGGACGCTCGGGTCACTGATTTCTCACATCCATCAAAAGGGTCCCGGACAGCAGGGATACAGTGAGTAACGGCTCCCAGCAGCAACCTCATCGTATAGTGTGGCGTTGTGTTAAAACCATCAGTAAATTACACAGTCCACAACTGATTTTACAGCTCTTAGCAGCAACCTCCATTATAGTCTGGCTCTGTGTTAAAAATCTTCAGTTTAATCTTCAGTGAATTACACAGTTCACCATTGACTTTATAGCGGTGATACGGATTTGAGCGGCTTTTCTACAACATCAAATGTTACGTTCATTGTTTTCCAGCTATTGGTATTTGAAAGGAATACTACATGCTTCCACCCAATTGTAGCTGACACTTTATACCCAGTTTTTATTGCAACTTTTTATCCATTGATAATTGTATCCAGCACTGGTGTGTTTGTTTCCTTTTTATATTTATGTATCAGTATGCATTGATATACATGTGAAAAATAAATGTGTTTAATTTGATCCACCGGCAATTATATATATTTTTCTATATATACTATTGGCCCTATAGCGCAGCCTTTCTCAATATACTCCTAAGATATTTATTGAGACTAGTGCAGATAGGTCTTTTGGGACTGCTGCAATTGAGCCAATATTATTAGTACATTCTATATATTATTATTCAATCGCGCCATAGGTATTTGTTTTGTGGCCATACCATACAGTAACAGGGTGCCCTGTCCCTTACCAGGCCTGTCCCCGCACACCTGCCCTGTCCCCGCACACTCGCCTTGTCCCCTACCAGGTCTGTCCCCGCACACCTGCCCTGTCCCCGCACTCTCATCCTGTCACCCACTGCCCTTGTACTCCATGCCCCCAGCGTGATGAAAACGAGAGCGTGGGTATGGCATTCTCTGTGAGGCCAAACCCCTTGTTACAAAGCCACACCCCTTTCACAGGAGCACATGTGCCGAACCCCCCCTTCCTTCCCCTATTGTGGTGCCCCCCCTGTCATTTTGTTCTGGATCCGCCCCTGCAGAGCGGGTTTCTTCTTTGTGAAGAAAAAAGATGTCGGACTGCATCCATGTATTGTCCAGACTATCAAGGTCTCAACGACATTACGGTAAAGAATCAATACCCGTTACCTCTCATCACCGAATTGTTTAATCGAGTCATTGGAGCAACCATTGTTACAAAACTGGATCTGAGAGATGCATATAATCTCATTCATATCAGAGAGGGTGACGAGTGGAAGACGGCCTTTAACACCAGGAACGGTCATTATGAGTACCTCGTCATGCCTTTAAGACCTTAGGGTCTACGTTTTTCCATTGATCCCCCTAAATTTACATATTTAGGTGTTCACATTTGTTAAAATTTTGTCTCAGCTTTACAAATTTTTCCACACGATAAATAAAATAGCCACAAAACTTGATTCATGGAAAGATCTTCCTCTTTCTCTGCTAGGGAGATTGGCTATTATCCAGTCCATTATCATCCCTAAAATGTTTTACTGTATACAATTATTGCCAATTGCTTTACTCCAATCTGATATTAAATGTTTAGATGCAATCTTTTCTAAATTTATATGGCAGAACAAACGGCCAAGAATTTCACGGGGCCAAACTTGTAACACCTAGAAATAAGGGAGGATTTGGATGCCCTGATCTCACGGCATATTCTCTTTTAGTTTTATTTCAGTATATTAATGCTTGGGTACTCAATAAAGCTGATTACATAGGTCTTTCCTTGGATAGGGCAGTGTTTCACCTTTACAACCCAAGTGCTCTCCTACAAACGAAATTGTCCCTTATTCCATTGTCGGTTCGCAATCATATTCTTTTTGCAGACACTTACAAGCCCTAGGTCTCACTTAAAAAACACTGTATTTATACTGGCCTTTCAGCCACATGTTTATTGATTATATTTCTGTCATATTACTTTATGCTGAATTGTATATTTCTCCTTCAAAATAAAAAAAACTACATGATTACAAAAAAACCCCACTGTAATAGCAACCCTTGTATGACCCAATTTATTCCCCTATGGGGCAACCCCTCATTCTCTCCATCATTATCCAATTCAATCTTCAAACTGTGGAAACTTAAAGTGCTTGATACATCGAGCAAAGTTTTTGACCCGGGAGGCTCCATAACAACTCAGAAATTTTGTTTGCCACATTCGCATTTATTTACCTATTTCCAACTGCGTAGTTTTTTAACTTCTATAAGAGCACCCAAACCATTTGTTAGTTCTCAGGCAGTTACCATATCGCATAAAAAACAAAACAGAAAATTGAGGCAGCACTAAACTAAAAAACAGATGGATTGTCGATAATGAAGCAATTTTATTCTAAAATATTTAAAATACATAAAATGTAGAGTCAGTACTGTTTATAGTCACCATGGATGATCATAAATCCTGCCTGTTCCTATGATTGTCCAGTATTAGTGACATGTCACACATAAACTGCTGGTACTTGATAGGACTAACCGCAGCAGTCTTGGGAGAGGTTTATTCATACACTGGCACCGTTAGAGGAATAGTAGTCCCACAGGCAAAGGTGTTTTAACAAGTGTGGCTTTTCATTTTCAATACTGTCCCCCAGATTCCCCACACACACGCACAAACACACACACGCACACACAAAACACACCTTTGCATTACTACCATAGCTACACTTTTAAAGCTTAGAGTATTAACTACTTAAGATAGAGTGAGTGGACATTTTAAACAGGGAACTCTTGCTCCACATGAATGCATACAGTGTGTGTGTCTATATGCAGGGCCGAAACTAGGATTTTTGTTACCCGGGGCAAGGCAGTAACTTGGCGCCCCCCCCGCGGCATAACTACAGACTGTGACTTTTCATGAAATATTACATTATGCCACATAGGGTACCCCATACATCACAGTGTCCCTATATTATGCCATAGTGTCCCAATATTATGCCAGTGTTCCCACATAATATCCCACACAAGGTTCCCCCACATTATGCAGACAGTGTCCCCACATTATGGCACACAACATCCCCATATAATGGCACACAGCATCCCCATATTATTGCACATAGCGTACCCATATAATGCCACACAGTGTCCCCACATTATAGCACACAACATCCCCACATTATGCCACACAGCATCCCTACATTATGGCACACAGTGTCCCCACATTATGGCACAGAACGTTCCCATACAGTGCCACACAGTGTCCCTACATTATGCCACACAGCATCACCAACTTATGGCACACAGCGTCCCCACATAATGCCACACAGTGTCACCACATATAATGCCACACAGCATCCCCATATAATGCCACACAGTGTCCTCACATTATGTCACACAGCGTCCCCATATAATGTCACACAGTGTCCCCACATATAATGCCGCACAGTGTCCCCACATATAAGGCCGCACAGTGTCCCCACATATAAGGCCACACAGCATTCCCATATTATGGCACACAGTGTCCCCACATAATGCCACAGTGTCCACACATTATGTCACACAGCATTCCCATATAATGTCACACAGTGTCCCACACATAATTCCACACAGTGTCCCCATATAAAATGCTGCACAGTGTCCCCACATATAAGGCCGCACAGTGTCCCCACATATAAGGCCACACAGCATCCCCATATTATGGCACACAGTGTCCCCATATAATGCCACACAGTGTCCCCACATTATGTCACACAGCATCCCCATATAATGTCACAGTGTCCCCACATATAATGTCGCAGTGTCCCCACATATAATGCCGCACAGTGTCCCCACATATAAGGCCGCACAGTGTCCCCACATATAAGGCCACACAGCATTCCCATATTATGGCACACAGTGTCCCCGCATAATGCCACAGTGTCCCCACATTATGTCACACTGCGTTCCCATATAATGTCACACAGTGTCTCCACATATAATGCCGCACAGTGTCCCCACATATAATGTCACACAGTGTCCCCACATATAATGCCGCACAGTGTCCCCACATATAATGCCACACAGCATCCCCATATTATGGAACACAGTGTCCCCACATATGCCACACAGCATCCCAATATTATGCCATAGTGTCCCCAACTTATACCATACACAGTGTCCCCATAAAATGTAATGCAACAGTTAATGGCAGCAGCTTGATGCTTGACTGACCTCAGGGACAGTGAGGTGATAATTAGAGATGAGCGCCTGAAATTTTTCGGGTTTTGTGTTTTGGTTTTGGGTTCGGTTCCGCGGCCGTGTTTTGGGTTCGAACGCGTTTTGGCAAAACCTCACCGAATTTTTTTTGTCGGATTCGGGTGTGTTTTGGATTCGGGTGTTTTTTTCAAAAAACACTAAAAAACAGCTTAAATCATAGAATTTGGGGGTCATTTTGATCCCAAAGTATTATTAACCTCAAAAACCATAATTTACACTCATTTTCAGTCTATTCTGAATACCTCACACCTCACAATATTATTTTTAGTCCTAAAATTTGCACCGAGGTCGCTGTGTGAGTAAGATAAGCGACCCTAGTGGCCGACACAAACACCGGGCCCATCTAGGAGTGGCACTGCAGTGTCACGCAGGATGTCCCTTCCAAAAAACCCTCCCCAAACAGCACATGACGCAAAGAAAAAAAGAGGCGCAATGAGGTAGCTGTGTGAGTAAGATTAGCGACCCTAGTGGCCGACACAAACACCGGGCCCATCTAGGAGTGGCACTGCAGTGTCACGCAGGATGGCCCTTCCAAAAAACCCTCCCCAAACAGCACATGACGCAAAGAAAAAAAGAGGCGCAATGAGGTAGCTGACTGTGTGAGTAAGATTAGCGACCCTAGTGGCCGACACAAACACCGGGCACATCTAGGAGTGGCACTGCAGTGTCACGCAGGATGTCCCTTCCAAAAAACCCTCCCCAAACAGCACATGACGCAAAGAAAAAAAGAGGCGCAATGAGGTAGCTGTGTGAGTAAGATTAGCGACCCTAGTGGCCGACACAAACACCGGGCCCATCTAGGAGTGGCACTGCAGTGTCACGCAGGGTGTCCCTTCCAAAAAACCCACCCCAATCAGCACATGATGCAAAGAAAAAGAAAAGAAAAAAGAGGTGCAAGATGGAATTATCCTTGGGCCCTCCCACCCACCCTTATGTTGTATAAACAAAACAGGACATGCACACTTTAACCAACCCATCATTTCAGTGACAGGGTCTGCCACACGACTGTGACTGATATGACGGGTTGGTTTGGACCCCCCCCAAAAAAGAAGCAATTAATCTCTCCTTGCACAAACTGGCTCTACAGAGGCAAGATGTCCACCTCATCTTCACCCTCCGATATATCACCGTGTACATCCCCCTCCTCACAGATTATCAATTCGTCCCCACTGGAATCCACCATCTCAGCTCCCTGTGTACTTTGTGGAGGCAATTGCTGCTGGTCAATGTCTCCGCGGAGGAATTGATTATAATTCATTTTAATGAACATCATCTTCTCCACATTTTCTGGATGTAACCTCGTACGCCGATTGCTGACAAGGTGAGCGGCGGCACTAAACACTCTTTCGGAGTACACACTTGTGGGAGGGCAACTTAGGTAGAATAAAGCCAGTTTGTGCAAGGGCCTCCAAATTGCCTCTTTTTCCTGCCAGTATAAGTACGGACTGTGTGACGTGCCTACTTGGATGCGGTCACTCATATAATCCTCCACCATTCTATCAATGTTGAGAGAATCATATGCAGTGACAGTAGACGACATGTCCGTAATCGTTGTCAGGTCCTTCAGTCCGGACCAGATGTCAGCATCAGCAGTCGCTCCAGACTGCCCTGCATCACCGCCAGCGGGTGGGCTCGGAATTCTGAGCCTTTTCCTCGCACCCCCAGTTGCGGGAGAATGTGAAGGAGGAGATGTTGACAGGTCGCGTTCCGCTTGACTTGACAATTTTGTCACCAGCAGGTCTTTCAACCCCAGCAGACCTGTGTCTGCCGGAAAGAGAGATCCAAGGTAGGCTTTAAATCTAGGATCGAGCACGGTGGCCAAAATGTAGTGCTCTGATTTCAACAGATTGACCACCCGTGAATCCTTGTTAAGCGAATTAAGGGCTGCATCCACAAGTCCCACATGCCTAGCGGAATCGCTCCGTGTTAGCTCCTCCTTCAATGCCTCCAGCTTCTTCTGCAAAAGCCTGATGAGGGGAATGACCTGACTCAGGCTGGCAGTGTCTGAACTGACTTCACGTGTGGCAAGTTCAAAGGGCATCAGAACCTTGCACAACGTTGAAATCATTCTCCACTGCACTTGAGACAGGTGCATTCCACCTACTATATCGTGCTCAATTGTATAGGCTTGAATGGCCTTTTGCTGCTCCTCCAACCTCTGAAGCATATAGAGGGTTGAATTCCACCTCGTTACCACTTCTTGCTTCAGATGATGGCAGGGCAGGTTCAGTAGTTTTTGGTGGTGCTCCAGTTTTCTGTACGTGGTGCCTGTACGCCGAAAGTGTCCCGCAATTCTTCTGGCCACCGACAGCATCTCTTGCACGGCCCTGTCGTTTTTTAAAAAATTCTGCACCACCAAATTCAAGGTATGTGCAAAACATGGGACGTGCTGGAATTGGCCCAGATTTAATGCACACACAATATTGCTGGCGTTGTCCGATGCCACAAATCCACAGGAGAGTCCAATTGGGGTAAGCCATTCCGCGATGATCTTCCTCAGTTGCCGTAAGAGGTTTTCAGCTGTGTGCGTATTCTGGAAAGCGGTGATACAAAGCGTAGCCTGCCTAGGAAAGAGTTGGCGTTTGCGAGATGCTGCTACTGGTGCCGCCGCTGCTGTTCTTGCGGCGGGAGTCCATACATCTACCCAGTGGGCTGTCACAGTCATATAGTCCTGACCCTGCCCTGCTCCACTTGTCCACATGTCCGTGGTTAAGTGGACATTGGGTACAGCTGCATTTTTTAGGACACTGGTGACTCTTTTTCTGAGGTCTGTGTACATTTTCGGTATCGCCTGCCTAGAGAAATGGAACCTAGATGGTATTTGGTACCGGGGACACAGTACCTCCAACAAGTCTCTAGTTGGCTCTGCAGTAATGATGGATACCGGAACCACGTTTCTCACCACCCAGGATGCCAAGGCCTCAGTTATCCGCTTTGCAGTAGGATGACTGCTGTGATATTTCATCTTCCTCGCAAAGGACTGTTGAACAGTCAATTGCTTACTGGAAGTAGTACAAGTGGGCTTACGACTTCCCCTCTGGGATGACCATCGACTCCCAGCGGCAACAACAGCAGCGCCAGCAGCAGTAGGCGTTACACGCAAGGATGCATCGGAGGAATCCCAGGCAGGAGAGGACTCGTCAGACTTGCCAGTGACATGGCCTGCAGGACTATTGGCATTCCTGGGGAAGGAGGAAATTGACACTGAGGGAGTTGGTGGGGTGGCTTGCGTGAGCTTGGTTACAAGAGGAAGGGATTTACTGGTCAGTGGACTGCTTCCGCTGTCACCCAAAGTTTTTGAACTTGTCACTGACTTATTATGAATGCGCTGCAGGTGACGTATAAGGGAGGATGTTCCGAGGTGGTTAACGTCCTTACCCCTACTTATTACAGCTTGACAAAGGGAACACACGGCTTGACACCTGTTGTCCGCATTTGTGGTGAAATACCTCCACACCGAAGAGCTGATTTTTTTGGTATTTTCACCTGGCATGTCAACGGCCATATTCCTCCCACGGACAACAGGTGTCTCCCCGGGTGCCTGACTTAAACAAACCACCTCACCATCAGAATCCTCCTGGTCAATTTCCTCCCCAGCGCCAGCAACACCCATATCCTCCTCATCCTGGTGTACTTCAACACTGACATCTTCAATCTGACTATCAGGAACTGGACTGCGGGTGCTCCTTCCAGCACTTGCAGGGGGCATGCAAATAGTGGAAGGCGCATGCTCTTCACGTCCAGTGTTGGGAAGGTCAGGCATCGCAAACGACACAATTGGACTCTCCTTGTGGATTTGGGATTTCAAAGAACGCACAGTTCTTTGCGGTGCTTTTGCCAGCTTGAGTCTTTTCAGTTTTCTAGCGAGAGGCTGAGTGCTTCCATCCTCATGTGAAGCTGAACCACTAGCCATGAACATAGGCCAGGGCCTCAGCCGTTCCTTGCCACTCCGTGTGGTAAATGGCATATTGGCAAGTTTACGCTTCTCCTCCGACAATTTTATTTTAGGTTTTGGAGTCCTTTTTTTTCTGATATTTGGTGTTTTGGATTTGACATGCTCTGTACTATGACATTGGGCATCGGCCTTGGCAGACGACGTTGCTGGCATTTCATCGTCTCGGCCATGACTAGTGGCAGCAGCTTCAGCACGAGGTGGAAGTGGATCTTGATCTTTCCCTAATTTTGGAACCTCAACTTTTTTGTTCTCCATATTTTATAGGCAGAACTAAAAGGCACCTCAGGTAAACAATGGAGATGGATGGATTGGATACTAGTATACAATTATGGACGGACTGCCACGGTTAGGTGGTATAAAAAAACCACGGTTAGGTGGTATATATTATAATAATAATACAATTATGGATGGACGGACTGCCTGCCGACTGCCGACACAGAGGTAGCCACAGCCGTGAACTACCGCACTGTACACTGGTTGATAAAGAGATAGTAGTATACTCGTAACAATTAGGATGACACTATGACGGTATAAAGAATGAAAAAAAAACCACGGTTAGGTGGTAGGTATATAATAATAAATAATACAATTCTGGTCGGACGGACTGCCTGCCGTGTGCCGACACAGAGGTAGCCACAGCCGTGAACTACCGCACTGTACACTGGTTGATAAAGAGATAGTAGTATACTCGTAACAATTAGGATGACACTATGACGGTATAAAGAATGAAAAAAAAAACCACGGTTAGGTGGTAGGTATATAATAATAAATAATACAATTCTGGTCGGACGGACTGCCTGCCGTGTGCCGACACAGAGGTAGCCACAGCCGTGAACTACCGCACTGTACACTGGTTGATAAAGAGATAGTAGTATACTCGTAACAATTAGGATGACACTATGACGGTATAAAGAATGAAAAAAAAACCACGGTTAGGTGGTAGGTATATAATAATAAATAATACAATTCTGGTCGGACGGACTGCCTGCCGTGTGCCGACACAGAGGTAGCCACAGCCGTGAACTACCGCACTGTACACTGGTTGATAAAGAGATAGTAGTATACTCGTAACAATTAGGATGACACTATGACGGTATAAAGAATGAAAAAAAAAACCACGGTTAGGTGGTAGGTATATAATAATAAATAATACAATTCTGGTCGGACGGACTGCCTGCCGTGTGCCGACACAGAGGTAGCCACAGCCGTGAACTACCGCACTGTACACTGGTTGATAAAGAGATAGTAGTATACTCGTAACAATTAGGATGACACTATGACGGTATAAAGAATGAAAAAAAAAACCACGGTTAGGTGGTAGGTATATAATAATAAATAATACAATTCTGGTCGGACGGACTGCCTGCCGTGTGCCGACACAGAGGTAGCCACAGCCGTGAACTACCGCACTGTACACTGGTTGATAAAGAGATAGTAGTATACTCGTAACAATTAGGATGACACTATGACGGTATAAAGAATGAAAAAAAACCCACGGTTAGGTGGTAGGTATATAATAATAAATAATACAATTCTGGTCGGACGGACTGCCTGCCGTGTGCCGACACAGAGGTAGCCACAGCCGTGAACTACCGCACTGTACACTGGTTGATAAAGAGATAGTAGTATACTCGTAACAATTAGGATGACACTATGACGGTATAAAGAATGAAAAAAAAACCACGGTTAGGTGGTAGGTATATAATAATAAATAATACAATTCTGGTCGGACGGACTGCCTGCCGTGTGCCGACACAGAGGTAGCCACAGCCGTGAACTACCGCACTGTACTGTGTCTGCTGCTAATATAGACTGGTTGATATTTAAAGAGATATTAGTAGTATACAACAATACTATACTGGTGGTCAGGCACTGGTCACCACTCCTGCAGCAAAAGTGTGCACTGTTAATTAATATAATTGTACTCCTGGCTCCTGCTAACAACCTGCAGTGCTCCCCAGTCTCCCCCACAATTAATTATAAGCTTTTAATTTATACATTGATGACTGTGCAGCACACTGGGCTGAGCTGAGTGCACACAGACTGAGTCACACTGTGTGACTGACTGTGCTGTGTA
This sequence comes from Pseudophryne corroboree, assembly GCF_028390025.1. NCBI lineage: Eukaryota > Metazoa > Chordata > Amphibia > Anura > Myobatrachidae > Pseudophryne > Pseudophryne corroboree. The sequence continues at coordinate 327,041,379 of NC_086450.1, read as the reverse complement.
TCGTTTTTTTTTTCAGGCAGAGAACGGATATAGCAGAGAGAAGTGAACGGATATATTATATTAAATAAAAGTTAACTAGCAACTGCACTGGTCACTGACTGTGGTAAACTAACTCTGTCTGCGACTCTGCACAATCTCTCTCTCTCTATCTAATCTATCTCTATTCTAATAGAGAGGACGCCAGACACGTCCTCTCCCTATCAATCTCAATGCACGAGTGAAAATGGCGGCGACGCGCGGCTCCTTATATAGAATCCGAGTCTCGCGATAGAATCCGAGCCTCGCGAGAATCCGACAGCGTCATGATGACGTTCGGGCGCGCTCGGGTTAACCGAGCAAGGCGGGAAGATCCGAGTCGCTCGGACCCGTGAAAAAAAACATGAAGTTCGGGCGGGTTCGGATTCCGAGGAACCGAACCCGCTCATCTCTAGTGATAATAAAGTCCCTTATATGGCTGCAGTGTGTGGGCTGACTGACTGCACCTATCTGATGGACGTGCAGAGCCAACCTGAAGTGCAGATTCCCAGCCAGCGTATGTGTGTGTGTGTGGGGGGGGGGGATTGGAGTCTCCTTAGTCAGCGTGGTCTCTGGCCGGAAGTGTAGGGTCCCGGCCGGTGGGTGGAGGGAGGGAGGTGTGGCATGCTGACAACTCCGTAGTCTGTCAGTGTGCAACTGTAGCTTGTATGTGCGCAGCTCCTCTCGTCCGTGATTACCAGCGGGCGGACAGAAAGTGGATCAGAAGTTTTAATTAAGCTTTAAGACGCCCCCTAGAGTCCGGCACCTGGGGCATGCACCCCCCTAGCCCCCCCCCCCCCAGTTGCGGTCCTGCTATATGTATATATGTATGTATATAGATATATATATAAATGTGAAAGCCCTCACTAACTCCCTGACTCATCACTAATTCTCTTTCTTCTCAATATGCTAGGAAGCTGAAGGGGACGAAAGATGGGTTGAAATAATAATTACATTACTGATGCGTGGTTTGCGTTGCACGAACGATAATGCCCAAATGGACAATCTGATCAAAATTTGGTTTGCACCTCCAGTGTGTAGAATTTCATAAACTACAAAAATGTGAAAGCCCTCACTCACTTATTGACTAACTTACTGACTCATCACTAATTATTTTACTTAATGTAACATACTGTAGGTATTCTTCAGGTGGGAAATAGAAAAACTACGTAATTAAATTTTTTATAAACCTACCCTAAGGTGATGAAAAGGGGATTGACATAATGACGTCATTTCCAATGGCTTTCGTTGCATGAACGATAATGCCCAAACGAACAATCAGATAAAAATTTAGATTGCACCTCCAGAGTGTAGAATATAAAAAACTACAAACATGGTCCTGTCACTTTTTACCGTATCTGCTACGGGTGCTCCTCAGGAAATGGCGAGAACCCTAGATTAATATTTACTAACATTAAGACATCTCAAAATAAAATCTCTATAGATTCACCAAATTTTTAACACTCATTTATATTTACAACCGTGAAAATAAGTAGAACAGCTAGTATGTGTGTGTATGTGTGTGTGTGTGTGTGTGTGTGTGTGTGTGTGTGTGTGTGTGTGTGTGTGTGTGTGTGTGTGTGTGTGTAGTTGTTGGTCCAAACTTACTTTGTTCCCTACTGGCAAAAGGACTTAACCGGTGATAGCAGCTGTGTCTCTACAAGGACATTTTTATGATAATTGATCTAAAATACCTGTCTCTCGGAAATACCATCATGGAGGCATCTAATCGGCTCCATATTCATTATGCAGCAGGACAATGATCCCAAACATACAGCCAATATCATTAAGAATTATCTTCGGTGTAAAGAAGTACAAGGAGTCCTGGAAGTGATTATATGGCCCTTATAGAGCTCTGATCTCAACATCATTGAGTCTGTTTGGGATTACATGAAGAGACAGAAGGATTTGAGCAAGCCTATATCCACAGAAGATCTGTGGTTAGTTCTCCAAGGTGTTTGGAACAACCTCCCTGCCAAGTTCCTTCAAAAACTGTGTGCAAGTGTATCTAGAAGAATTGATGCTTAAGGAAAAAGGAGGTCACTCCAAACATTGATTTGATTTGAATTTTTTGTCTGTTCATTCACTTTGCATTTTGTTAATTGATAAAAAATAAACTATTAACACTTCTTTTTTTGAAGGCATTCTTACTTTGCAGCATTTTTTTCCACACCTGCCTAAAACTTTTGCACAGTAATGTATATGTTTTTTTGGGGCACAGCCCATCATTATTAAGATAAATATACCAAATAACATTAGCTATTTAAATGCTCACACCATCAAAGATGACTGGATATGACATAAAGAGGTTGTTTTCCTTTATAAGTGTGATCTGAGTCCCCCAAAATGTATGGATGCAATTGATTGAAAACTGCTTTTTTTTCAAGTCTAGCAAATGTATACACACTTCTATATGTTAACTATAAAAATGCTGGCAAATTAAAATTGTGCATTATTTTTGACCTTTTAATATATCATGATCTTGATCTGTATTCCAATATGACACATACAATATCTCCTTGCCAACTATTTAAAGAATAAATGGTATATTTTGACTAAGCCATAAATAAGTGCTTGAGCAAAACTAAAAGAAGAAGGCTATGGGAAAGCTAAATCCTATTTCAGCTATAAAGTACTGTACTTAAAATAATCTTTGTAGATCGTTTTTGTAGATGACAGCTCTCTGGAACATGTATATATGCAGCCTTGTTTTGCCAATCTTCATGATCACTTTGAAAGTGTTAAAACCTTAGATAATGAAAATGAAAAAATGTCTATATCTTACTTTTTATGTCTTTTGGTTTCTTTTTCATTACATTGTACTGTAGATTGGCATCTGTCTTATCAAGAGAAAGGGCATATATCATTGCATAGGATTTATGTCAGAAGGAAATGGAACAAGAATGAATATCAATTAGATAAAGGTAATTTAGCACAGATCCTCCTGCTCGGTTTAGAAAAATCTGAATTCTAGATAGGATACAGCTTTCAAATCTACCACTTTTAATCTATTTACATAAATTTCAGGTCAACAGCTATCCATTTTATAATGGCAGATGAGAGCTAAGCCTAATTCAATCCTGTAAAAATCATTGATAGCTTCTCAGCACTGCTTAAAATCTGCTCAGCTTTTGATGAATTGCTTGAGTCAAAATCCAGAAAAATGGTTTATCTAAGCTATAAAAGAAAACATTGTAATAAACAGATAATCAGAGCATTGTGCAGCACACATACATACATACTTTTTGCAAACGTATTTTTATAACAAAAATACATATGTATATTTTAGGCACATATAATTTTATGGGATGAAGTATTAAGCAATTAAGCTTATTTAGAAACAATGGGGATTTAAATTTTAACACCCAAGTCTCTGCTTATTTATAATAGCAATCAAATTCTCTTTTGTAAATTGTGCACTTTATCAATTGGCATTATGACAAATCAATACAAATTATTCATAATGGGCAAAGAAAACTTTTTTTATAAACATCATTTTCTTGAAGGGAGAGATCACTTTGCTTAAATTTGTGTAAGACTAGTTATCTACTCTCAACTTTTTCTCTGTACAGGTTGAGTATCCCATATCCAAATATTCCGAAATACGGAATTTTTTGAGTGAGAGTGAGATAGTGAAACCTTTGTTTTTTGATGGCTCAATGAACACAAACTTTGTTTAATACACAAAGTTGTTAAAAATATTGTATTAAATGACCTGCAGGCTGTGTGTATAAGGTGTATATGAAACATAAATGAATTGTGTGAATGTACACACACTTTGTTTAATGCACAAATTTATAAAAAATATTGGCTAAAATGACCTTCAGGCTGTGTGTATAAGGTGTATATGAAGCATAAATGCATTCTGTGCTTAGACTGGGTCCTATCGCCATGATATCTCATTATGGTATGCAATTATTCCAAAATACGGAAAAATCCCATATCCAAAATACCTCTGGTCCCAAGCATTTTGGATAAGGGAGACTCAACCTGTATTAATTTCCTGCAACTGAGACGTACAACAGTGCCAAGTAACCAGTTGAAAGAAAAGTGCTGGTTATAGTCACAAGGGTTGATGTCGAATTAGAAGAAAATTGGGGTTGCTCAAAAAAAGAAACATGCATAAAGAAGGGAGCATGTAAAGCTGCACGGTTCTTTACATGTGCTGTATGTGTGGTGCGCAAAAGGGTCTTGGTATGATATGACAAAATATTCTTATTAGTTATTGAATATCCAAACAAAATAATATTAGTATAAAAACAAAAAGTGTTTAATGAAATATGAAAAATCATAGGATGTGCTAAAAGATATCTAAATTAAGCAGTTTTTTTCATTCCATGTGCTAGATGTATCATCGCTTGGAAAGTGATAAAATGGAGAGTGAAAAAGTACCAGCCAATCAGCTTCTAACTGCCTGTGACATGGCCGTTAGGAACTGATTGGATGGCACTTTTTCACTCTCCATTTTATCACTTTCCAAGCGATGATGCATCTAGCCCTATGACTTTTATCTGAGTCAAACTGGATGTCATGAATTATAATTTATGTTTCTATTTAAATATCTATTTGTGTAGGATTTTTGATGACAGTCTCTCAGTGCATCTATGGGTTTGTCTTCAGTCTTATTGCATCCTGTGTTATTGGCACTCCCTTAAAAGGAATGTGCTAGTGTGCAAGATAAGAATATCTTTATCCACCTTCTGTATTTGATTCCATGTGCCCTTTTAACTGGGCAGATTCAGAAAAAAATCATGTAACAATATACTGTATTTAAAACTACTTATACTAAAAAGTAGAACTGTCCGTGGACCCCCATGTTTTGGTTTTGCCAAAACCACCCTCAGTGTTTTGGTCTTGCCTTCCGGTTTTGGCAAACCACCGTCAAATGTTTTGGTTTTGTTTTTGGATCTTTTTATTTTTACATTGCTAAAACAACTAAAATCATGCAATCTGGCCATTATTTTGTACCTACAGTATTATTACCCTCAATAACATTAATTTCAAGTTCAATCTCCAATTTCATCTCCAATTTTGACCAACCTCACAATATTGTTTGCCAATATTGGCCAAAGGCTGGATGGCTAAACAAAGCAACAGCGCAGTGGCATAAACACACGGCAGTTACTTTACGATAATAGCACATCTACGAAACATTGTGGAACAGCAGTGGCAGATAGTATGGCAGTTTAATAAACTATATGACCCCATAGAAGGAATGTTTTTCCAAAAGAAGAGGCCCCAGGGCAGTATAGGGAAATTGAGGTGGAGTAAGTAGTAGCAGGCAGGTAAAGCATTGATTGATTGACTGATTGATTGATTTCTGAGTAATCATCAATTGAAGAAGCAGCAACTGAAATAAAATTGATACAAGCCAGTCACCTTTATGATGGATATTAAAAAGGACATGCACAGTTTAACAAACCAAGCATTTCAGCGACAGGGACTATTTTGGCTGAAGTGCTTGGTTTGTCTGGGCCCCCATAAACCAATCTACCAATGGGCTTAGGGTGGCAAAGAGTGTTGTTATTCATTATCACTTTTGGCACATGTCAGACTTAGACATAGCTAACATGGACACCCCTAGACCATACATTTGTGAAGTTTCTGACAAAACAGTTTGTTCTTCAGCCTTAGTGATCTTTTTTGGGGGAGTTACTGATTTGTCTGTTTTAAAGGTGACACACCTAGGTATTGAATGCGAGGTTACAGAAGATGCCCGACTGTGTTTGGCCCTGGCTCGTAAATTCTGGAATAGGCCTTTTATTGCATGAAACAGCAATAGTTGGACGAGCAATTGCAAAGGATGTCAATGGCTGGGGCCTTTCCTTGACACTGTGTGTGGTGTATGGCATGTTGGAAATGTTAAAACATTTTGGCAGTACATTTTCAGGTTATAACTTTTACTGTCTTGCTTATTTAATCAACTTGTAGAGTGGCTTTTATAATAATAAGACAAATAGTAAAGTTAAAAAGAAATTGGGTATTTCCTCCTAAATCCCCTCTTAACATGCTAGCCCTGCTCCCTCTATCACTCTAAAATAAATCCTCACCTTTTGGCATATGCGTATGCACCCACTTCCATAGGAATGCCTTGTGTGTATGTACCCTGTGACTTGTTGCAGCCGGGTGCGAAAAGGCGCTGCCTCAATCTGTTCTGACGTGCAACTGGATCATGGCAAAGATGAGGGTGGGACACATCTGTGAATGGTTTCCATTCATAATAGATAAAGAGATGTTATTATTGAATCTGGAAAAGAGAGCGTCTAAAAACCTCATTTACAAATTTCACACTTTCAATGTAAAAGTATCAAAATAATGATTTTCATACTAATTATTAACTTTAAATATATCCCCTCTTACTTTTCCAGGTGTACAGTATTTACTGTCTAATAAAACATCAATATGTCTGCAATATACCACTTCCAGTATGCCTGATCTAAAGTGATAATTCAAATACACATTGTTATAATAATATTTATTTAAACTTTTACAAAAGGTAGTAAAATCATGTCTAAAACACGAATACAAAATCATATTTTTACCATTATATTCAAGGAAGTCTTTGAATGAACAGGTATGAACCCTTTAAGAAAAAACAAAGCGCATTAATTATCTTGAAAGGTGTGCTGTGTCAATGTGCTGACAGATTAAATAATGCTAATTAATAAAGCTAGTCTATAGGGGCATATTAAATGTTTTGTTCAAAACAAGTGCAACATTATTATTTTTAGACATTGACAAGTAGCAGAGAACATAGCTAATCAACCTTCAGCAATGTTGTAGCTCTACAATTCTGCAATCTGAAAATCACATCACACGATGGATCTGATGTGACAGAGTATGTTTCCAAAAGTGTTGATTTCTCAGGTAGTTTTGCCTACAAAAGCTCCACTCGTTAAATTCTTGCAGAGTAGGATGTATGCAGGGCCAGTGACAGAGTGTTTGGCGCCCCCCTACAAACTATAAATTTGCACCCTCTCATACTTTACAAAAGAAAACCGTGCACCTTTGGCATGCTTCTATAAAAGGGGTGTGGTGTCACAAGGAATGGACATAGCCACACAATAGTACCCCCATTTCAAATTACGCCACACAGTAGCACAGTCTTATTCACATTACACAACACGTACTAGTGCTGCTTTTACACATAATGCCCCCAGTAGTAGTGCTGCATATATACATAATGCTCCCAGTTGTAGCTTGTGTTTGAGACCATCAGATGTGTTGTGCAAAGGTAGGGTTAGTACACAGTGGACACCCCTATTTGACTACTGTTGTAATCCACATTATGGCATGAACCACTCAACTCAGTATTAATCTACAAAATAATTAAAATAAATAAAAACCATTGAATGAGAAGGTGTGTCCAAACTGTATATATAATGCTCCCAGTAGTAGTGCTGCTTATACATAATGCCCCCAGTAGTAGCACCGCTTACACATAATGCCCCCAGTAGTAGTGCCGCTTAAACATATACCCCTAGTAGTAGTGGCACTTCTACATAATTCCCCCAGCAGTAGTGCCACTTACACCCATAATGTCCCCAGTAGTAGCACCACTTATACATAATGCCCCCATTAGTAGCGCCACATATACATAGTGCCCCTTGTAGTAGTGCTACTTATACATAATGCCCCCAATAATGGGGTCACGTATACATATTACTCCCAGTAGTAGTGTCACTTATACATATTGCCTGCAGAAGTGCCACTTATACACATAATGACCAAAAACACACACATTCTGTACATACATACAAACACACACACATACACACTTACCTATTACAGTCTGACTTGCTGTCCCCGTAGCAGCATGGACCCATGTAGCTCCACCTCCTCAGTCCCATGTAGCTCTGCCCTCTCAGTCATGTGTAGCTCTGCTGCATTTTTGGGTTGGACGCCTACACTGTCACGGGGGGACTTAAAGCTGCCGGTACCACTGCCTGTCAATTACAGAGTGACAGGCACAGCTGCCAGCAGCAGTAGGGGGGACAGGCGTAGCAGCAGGGATACAGAGCAGGGAGAGCAACTCTCCAGCCTGGCACTTCCCTCCTCTGCATCCCTTTGCTGAGCGGGTAGTGCCGGTCCTTGATGTATACATCTTTGAATGTATCAAAAAAACTAGTATCACATTGTCAGGATCTTATTGATGGTGGTCATTTTACCAACACCCAAACTCAAAGAGAGGCTAGTTCCTAACAAAAGCAAAACTCTAAAGAAGCAGGAAGTAGACTTAGTGGTGGGTTTTATTAGTAGAAGATTATGCAAGGTCAAATTAAACAAAGCATAATAATAACAAATAAATATAATCTCAATACAGATTTCTCTGCAATAGTTATTATGCTAGTTAGCTTGAACTCTACTAGTTAAATCTGTGAATCAATAAATATCTGTAGCTATAAAAGGTTGAGAACTTTAATAGCTCTCCACGCTCTCATTATCTCCTGCATTGATTATTGCAATAGTCTCCTAACTGGTCTTCCCAAAACAAGACTCTCACCACTACAATCCATTCTGAATGCAGCGGTGTGGCTTATCTTCCTCGCTAGATGTTCATCGTCTGCAGATCCACTCTGTCAGTCCCTCCTTTGGTTACCTGTACTCTACCACATTCAATATAAATTACTTTTACTCACGCACAAGGCCATTAACCAAACTACACCAACGTACATCACTTCGCTTATCTCAAAATATCTCCCAACCCGACCCCTTCGCTCTTCACAAGACCTGTGTCTCTCATCCACACTCATTACTCGCTCCCACTCACGATTGCAGGACTTTCATCGGGCTGCACCAACTTTGAGGAATGCCCTACCACGCACAATAAGACTCTCCTCTAGTCTCCAAACCTTCAAGCGTTCCCTGAAAACTCACCTCTTTAGGCAAGCTTATCAAATTCCAGAACCGCCCACATAACTTTCATAAACCTTCCTATCAATTTGCATCCACTCTGTACAGTCCACACATATCCTCACATGTCTTCTCATTCTTCACTTTCCCTTCCTCTCGAACCCGGTTCATCATTGCTGTATGACCATATCATACAGCCCTCCAAGAACCTTTGCAATCTGGCAAACAACTATGCAATAGATAGCACCTTTCCTTGTGTACACATGCCTATTTCCCTATAGATTGTAAGCTTGCGAGCAGGGCCTTCCTACCTCTATGACTGTTTGTTATCACCCAGTTTGTTATTGTTATTTCAAATTGTAAAGCGCAACGGAATTTGCTGCGCTATATAAGAAACTGTTAATAAATAAATATATAAATAAATAATAGTAACAAACACACCCACTTTACTGCAGGTCCTACTCTCTTGTTCAAAATAATTACCATAAAAATAGCTAATACACTAGTGTTAAACTTTAGGTATAGTACCTGGTCAAAAGCTCACAGCAACTTTGCTTTTAAAGGTGTTACCAACACACTTGTAAAGCACCTAGGAGAACAACTGACACAAGCGATAATAACAGGATTTTGATACCTACTGGTAAATCCTTTTCTCCTAGTCTGTAGAGGATGCTGGGGTCCACTTCATGATCATGGGGTATAGACGGTGCCGCAGGAGCCATGGGCACTCTTAAGACTTTTCAATGGGTATGAACTGGCTCCTCCCTCTATGCCTCTCCTCCAGACCTCAGTTATAGGTACTGTGCCCAGGGAGACGGACATTTCGAGGAAAGGATTTACTTTAAACTATTGGTGAGATACATACCAGCTCACACCTCAACCATGCCGCACAACATGGCATTTAACATAACACACACCAACAGGCATGAACCAATTACAGCAACATGCTGAAACTAATATAACACAACTTGTGTAATCTAATAACAAAACTGCAGGTAAAGTACGCACTGGGACGAGCGCGCAGCATCCTCTACGGACTAGGAGAAAAGGATTTACCGGTAGGTATCAAAATCTTGTTTTCTCATACGTCCTAGAGGATGCTGGGGTCCACTTCCTGACCATGGGGTTTATCATCGGCCAAGGTGTCAAACTTGTAGAATTTTGCAAATGTGTTTGACCCCGACCAAGTAGCTGCTCTGCAAAGTTGCAATGCCGAGACCCCCCGGGCAGCCGCCCAGGATGAGTAGAAAAAGAAAGGAGATCTTTCTTGCGCTTTTAACAAGTGTCAGCCTCTCGTCCCACACAAAGAAACCTTCACCGTGGTTTCACTTCAAGAACATACACCAACAGAAAACGTGAGGAAGAGATGGCGCAACTTGTCACTTCTATGGACACACAGAGATGCTTACATAAAATATTCTCACAGCCGGAGAGAAAATGGGTGAATCGAAATTCACCTTCCACAAATATGAATTCTAAGGATATAACAAAAAGAAACACAAAAACATAGTGTATTCCAAATAAATTGATTGATGGATCTTTATTACTTCTTGGTCTCACTCACATGATGGAATTGTTAAATTCACATGTAGAAATCCATAAGCGTGATGACTCAACTTCATAAATATGCAGAGAGCATAAAATCCAAATGGCACATAGAAAAGAGAAAATAAAAAATAGTGCAATCCTGTCTGTGTATATTTAAAAAGGTATTTAATAAAAACCACTCACAAAACACAGACTTGAAAACAGCATAAAATAAGGAAGGAATTGCATGGACATCAGGGCAAGAGGAAAACAGCCACCAGCAGCACGGATTATAGTCACCGCAAGTCCCGGTTTACTCGAGGTGTCCCCACGCTGTCAGGTCCGTTCTCCAAAGTTCCAGTCAGTCCAGCACACAAGAGTCCCCAGCTTAAGCGCTTTCGGATAACATATCCTTCTTCAGAAGCGTAGGGGACAAACGCTTTAGCCTGCTTTAAATAGTGTCTTAATTTTGAGCATTGATATCAGCTGTTCAGAGAATCCTCCCTCAGAACAGATCCGTGTTACAGGAAGTGACGTATGCGTTTCACCGGGCGGAAGTCGCGTCACCGAAAGTGACGTATGCGGAACCCGGCTCATACAATATGCGTTCCATTCCAGCCCGTTTTCATACATAGCTTGTTTCCAATACATTGCTCCACTCAGAGGTCCGGCAATCACCCAAAATATAAGACAAATATAGCAGGTGTAACTTATAACATTAAAAATACATTCTAAAAAGCTTTACAGCTTCAATATATAACTTTTTTTTATATTAATAAAAAGGTATAAAAAGAAATTTTTTAAAAAACAATCCACAAACCGCTTGAACAACAATAGAAGAGATTAATAAATTCATCATAAAAAACATTTGAGTTCAAAGTCGCTATTCAATCCCGATGGGACTAAGGTTTTTAATTTATATATCCATTTCATTTCTGTTTTCGATAATAAAATATCAATTTGATATTTTATTATCGAAAACAGAAATGAAATGGATATATAAATTAAAAATTAAAATTGTTGTTCAAGCGGTTTGTGGATTGTTTTTAAAAAAATGTCTTTTTATACCTTTTTATTAATATAAAAAAAAGTTATATATTGAAGCTGTAAAGCTTTTTAGAATGTATTTTTAATGTTATAAGTTACACCTGCTATATTTGTCTTATATTTTGGGTGATTGCCGGACCTCTGAGTGGAGCAATGTATTGGAAACAAGCTATGTATGAAAACGGGCTGGAATGGAACGCATATTGTATGAGCCGGGTTCCGCATACGTCACTTTCGGTGACGCGACTTCCGCCCGGTGAAACGCATAAGTCACTTCCTGTAACACGGATCTGTTCTGAGGGAGGATTCTCTGAACAGCTGATATCAATGCTCAAAATTAAGACACTATTTAAAGCAGGCTAAAGCGTTTGTCACCTACGCTTCTGAAGAAGGATATGTTATCCGAAAGCGCTTAAGCTGGGGACTCTTGTGTGCTGGACTGACTGGAACTTTGGAGAACGGACCTGACAGCGTGGGGACACCTCGAGTAATCCGGGACTTGCGGTGACTATAATCCGTGCTGCTGGTGGCTGTTTTCCTCTTGCCCTGATGTCCATGCAATTCCTTCCTTGTTTTATGCTGTTTTCAAGTCTGTGTTTTGTGAGTGGTTTTTATTAAATACCTTTTTAAATATACACAGACAGGATTGCACTATTTTTTATTTTCTCTTTTCTATGTGCCATTTGGATTTTATGCTCTCTGCATATTTATGAAGTTGAGTCATCACGCTTATGGATTTCTACATGTGAATTTAACAATTCCATCATGTGAGTGAGACCAAGAAGTAATAAAGATCCATCAATCAATTTATTTGGAATACACTATGTTTTTGTGTTTCTTTTTGTTATATCCTTAGAATTCATATTTGTGGAAGGTGAATTTCGATTCACCCATTTTCTCTCCGGCTGTGAGAATATTTTATGTAAGCATCTCTGTGTGTCCATAGAAGTGACAAGTTGCGCCATCTCAGCCGCCCAGGATGAGCCCACCTTCCTAGTGGAATGGGCCTCCACCGACATCGGTAACGGCAATCCAGCCGTAGTATGAGCGTGCTGAATCGTACATCTTATCCAACGCGCAATAGTCTGCTTGGAAGCAGGACACCAAATCTTGTTGGGAGCATACAGGACAAACAAAGACTCTGCTTTCCGTATTCGAGCTGTTCTTGCGACATAAATTTTCAAACCTCTGACCACATCAAGAGACTTTGACTCAGTGAAAGTGTCAGTAGCCACTGGCACCACAATAGGTTGGTTTATGTGGAAGGACGAAACCACCTTTGGAAGAAATTGTTGATGAGTTCTTAACTCTTCCCTATCTTCGTGGAAGATCAGGTAAGGGCTCTTGTGAGACAAGGCCCCCAATTCAGACACCCGCCGTGCGGATGCCAATGCCGAAAGCATGACCACTTTCCAAGTGAGAAACTTCAACTCTATCTCTTGTAGAGGCTCAAACCAATCTGATTGAAGGAACTGCAACACTACGTTAAGGTCCCATGGTGCCACTGGAGGCACAAATGGGGGCTGGATGTGCAGAACCCCTTTCACAAAGGTCTGAACCTCTGGAAGAGAGGCCAATTGTTTTTGGAACAACACTGACTAGGCCGAAATCTGGACCTTGATTAATCCCAATCGGAGGCCCGCCTCCACACCAGCCTGCAGAAAATGGAGAAAACATCCCAACTCAAACTCTTCCATAGGAGCCTTCTTGGATTCACACCAAGACACATATTTTCTCCAAATACGGTGGTAATGTTTCAACTTTACTCCTTTCCTGGCCTGAATAAGGGTAGGGATGACTTCCTTGGGAATACCCTTTCGGGCTAGGATCAGCCGCTCAACAGCCATGTCATCAAATGTAGCCGCGGTAAGTCTTGATACACACATAGCCCCTACTGCAGCAGGTCCTCGCAAAGAGGAAGAGGCTGAGGATTTTCTATGAGCAAATCCTGAAGATCTGGGTACCAAGCCCTCCTTGGCCAGTCTGGGGCAATGAAGATTGCTTGAACTCTTGTTCTTCTTATGATCCTGGACACTTTTGGGATCAGTGGAAGTGGAGGGAAAACATAAACCAACCGGAACACCCACTGGGCCACCAGCGCATCCACTGCTATTGCTTGAGGGTCTCTTGACCTGGAACAATATATCTGAAGCTTCTTGTTGAGATGAGATGCCATCATGTCTACTTAAGGAACTCCCCAAAGACACCTCTGTGAAGACTTCTTGGGGGAGGCCTTACTGTCCTGGATTTAGATCGTGTCTGCTGAGGGAGTCTGCTTCCCAGTTGTCTACTCCTGGAGTGAAAATTGCCAACAGAGCCTTTACATGTCTTTCTGCCCAGAGGAGGATCTTCATCACCTCTGCCATTGCCGCTCTGCTCTTCATTCCGCCCTGCCTGTTTATGTACGCGACTGCTGTTACATTGTCTTGCTGGATCTGCACGGGATGATCTTGAAGAAGATGTACCGCTTGTTGAAGGCCGTTGTAAATGGCTCTCAATTCCAGCACATTTATGTGAAAGCAGGCTTCCTGACTTGACCATTTTCCCTGGAAGTTTTCTCCCTGAGTGACAGCTCCCCAGCCTCAGAGACTTGCATCCGTAGTTACCAGGAGCCAGTCCTGAATCCCAAACCTGCATCCCTCTAGTAGGTGAGAACTGTGTAGCCACCACAGGAGCGAAATCCTGGCTTTTGACGACAGGATTATCTTCCGGTGCATGTGAAGGTGGGATCCCGACCACTTGTCCAACAGGTCCCACTGGAATGCTCTGGCATGGAACCTGCCAAACTGTATGGCCTCGTATGCCGCCACCATCTTCCCCAACAACCGAATGCACTGATGGATCGACACACTTGATGGTTTCAATATTTGTCTTACCATTTTCTGGATTTCCAGAGCCTTTTCCACCAGAAGAAAAACTCTCTGAACTTCTGTGTCCAGAATCATCCCGAGAAAAGACAATCTTGTCGTCGGTTCCAACTGTGACTTTGGATAATTTATGATCCAACCATGTTGTTGGAGTATCGACAGGGAGAGTGTGATGTTTTGTAACAACTGCCCCCTGGATCTCGCCTTTATCAGGAGATCGTCTAGATAAGGAATTATATTGACTCCTTTTTGACGCAGGAGAATCATCATTTCCGCCATCACCTTGGTGAATACCCTCGGCGCTGTGGAGAGACCGAAAGGTAACGTTTGGAATTGGTAATGGCAATCCTGAATCGCGAATCTCAGATAAGCCTGGTGAGGAGGATAAATGGGAACATGCAGGTAAGCATCCTTTATGTCTACAGACACCATGTAGTCCCCCTCCTCCAGACAGGAAATCACTGCCCTCAGTGATTCCAATTTTAACTTGAATCGTTTCAAGTAGAGATTCAGATTTTTTTAGGTTTAGGATCGGTCTGACCGAGCCGTCCGGTTTCGGAACTACAAAAAGACTTGAATAAAACCCTTCTCCTTGTTGTGACAAAGGTACCAGGACTATGACCTGATCCTGACATAATTTTTGGATTGCCGCTGTTACTGCTTCCCTTTCCGGAAGAGAAGCTGGCATGGTCGATTTGAAAAATCGGCATGGGGGAACGTCTTGAAACTCAAGCTTGTATCCCTGGGACACTATTTGCAACACCCAGGGATCCAGGCCAGACAGAATCCAATCTTGGCTGAACAGTTTGAGACATGCCCCCACCCGTGCGGCCTCCCGCAAAGGAGCCCCAGCGTCATGATAAAGATTTGGCAGAAGTAGGGGTTGACTTCTGCTCCTGGGAACCTGAAGTCACAGTGGACTTCTTTCTGCTTTCTTACACTCACCTGTCTTCTGACTTCTGGCTCTGTGAGGGGGTGACGGCGTGCTGTGTGAATGAGCATCTAGACATGGCTAGCGTTCAGTTCCCTTCAGGAGCTAATGGTGTCCTGTCAGCCAGAAGCAGAGCCATGAAACTCTTCAGGAAGTTGGTTCCTACTACTGCCCCCTCAGTCCCACGAAGCAGGGAGACTGTTGCCAGCAGTTCTCCCTGAAAATAAAAAACCTAACATTAGAATTTTTGAGAAACTCAGTAGAGCTCCTCAGAGTGCATCCAGTCTGCCTGGGCACATTTCTAAAACTGAGGTCTGGAGGAGGGGCATAGAGGGAGGAGCCAGTTCACACCCATTGAAAAGTCTTAAGAGTGCCCATGGCTCCTGCAGAACAGTCTATACCCCATGGTCATGAAGTGGAAACCCAGCATCCTCTAGGACGTAAGAGAAAAATAAGCTACATCAGAGTACATGAGAGAATGCGATCACAAAAAGATTAGTTTAAAAAGTAATCTAATAAACAAAAAGCACTAATCCACCACACTCACCATTCCTAGATTCAGGGCCGGCGCCACCACTAGGCAGCTATAGGCAGCTGCCTATGGGCGCCGGCCACTTGAGGGCGGCAGCTCACGCTGCCGATCAATGCTTCCCTTACTGAAGAGGAGTATGACGAGTGTTGCTGGCTGCAGAGAGGAGTGGAAGACAGTTGCTATAGCAACTGTAATAATAGCCGGCAGCACGCTGCTTACTCTATGTGCATAGAGTATTAGCGCCGCTGCCGATGGGTTACACTCACACTGTCAGGGCGGCCGCGGCATCCCTGCAGGACTGACAGTGTGAGTGTAACCCATCGGCAGCGGCTCTAATACTCTATGTACATAGAGTAAGCAGCGTGCTGCCGGCTATTATTACAGTTGCTACAGCAACTGTCTTCCGCTCCTCTCTGCAGCCAGCAACACTCATCATACTCCTGCCCCCCACAAACTCGCTCCACATATTCCACCCACCCGCTGCTGTGTGTGCGCTGCAGCCGGTGCTCTGCTTCCCGCCTCCACATGCTATTTCCTGGATTCGATGGCTGCAGTCTCTTCCTCCTTCATGGTTCCCCTGCCCGCTCACACATTGCAGCTCCCTGTAACAGACGGCTGCCCGCTCCCACATGGCCTCTCCCTGCAACAGAGCACTGCAGCCTCCACCCCTCCTCCGGTGCTCCGGTACCAACTCCCACATCCTGCAATGGCGGTCAGACCCAGGAGACTACCACACACAGTGGACTTGCGCTGTGCTATCCTGTTCAGGTAAAGGTGTGTGTGTGAGGTGGGCTTTGTTTCAGTGTGTGTTTGTGTATTTCGAGGGGGGAGGGTTGGGGGGTGTTTGTCATCTATTTTAGTGGTGGAAGAACCCACAACCTTGTTGCCCCTGGGCCCCCATCAGTCTTAAGGCCCCTACACACTGGCCGATATATCGTCCGTTCTCTTGAACGGCCGATATATCGCGGGACCGTCGGCCAGTGTGTACGGGCGATATGTCTGTGAACTCCGTCGTTCACAGGCGTATTGCGTCGGCCCCGCAGCACAGCCGACGGCCAATATATCTACTGATATATTGGCGCATCGCTGTGTGTGTACGGGCGACCAGCCGCCCGCCCGTACACATGCTGCGGCGGCCAGTGGTGATTGACAGCTGTACTGGGCGGGCGTGTACACACGCCCGCCCAGTTCATGATGTCAGTCCCCGACGGATCGGGCAGTGTGTTGAGCATACACACTGCCCGATCCGTCCATAGATATATCTGCCAAGCAATTGATTGGCAGATATATCTACCAGTGTATACCCACCATTAATCCTGCCCTGGAGGGGGGAAATACTTAAGGGGTGGGGCGGATCATTAAATCTATACAGTAA
The DNA here is from genome assembly GCF_028390025.1 of Pseudophryne corroboree. Taxonomy (NCBI): domain Eukaryota; kingdom Metazoa; phylum Chordata; class Amphibia; order Anura; family Myobatrachidae; genus Pseudophryne; species Pseudophryne corroboree. The sequence goes on along the minus strand of NC_086450.1, from coordinate 327,024,232 downwards.
AGGGTGGGGGTGAGGGTAGGTAGAGGTGAAGGGTTGCTGGAAGGGGGAAAGGAAAGACATACTATATGTAGAACACCTGCAGCAATCTGTCTTGAAGTTCCCACTAAGGAGGGTATTCAATTAGTGCAGTTTTTTCGTCTAAAAATTGCACTTATCGCCCTTTTGTAGGTTGAATTCACAATCAACCTATTCAAAGCCTGTTCCAATTTTTCAACTTGTCGAAAAATCCGCCCTGGAGAACATTTGTTGAATTTGCTGGTGTTTTCAACAGTTTTTTGGTCCGTTTTTGACCATGCCGATTCAACAAATTACATTTTTTTAATAGGCATGTCAAAAATGGAGCAAAACCTGTCAAATGCCCGCTGTTGAATACCCAACGGACGAATTAGTGCTGATTTTCCGACTGTCGGAAAACTTAGCACTAATTTAATATCCCCCTAAGAGTCAGCTGGACAGGATGTACGAACAGGAAAATGCAATAAAAACACGATTTTTGGGTTTTACCGCATTTACTGTATGTACTAAGACTCAGTGGGTGGATTGGGGTGGGATGGGGGGGGGCAGCAGGCTGAAATTTTGCCTAGGGTGTCTACAAACCTTGTGTCACAACTGAGGGCCTGAGCTGACGGGAGGCAGCCTCAGTTGTAGGGGCTGAGATGTACCGGAACCTGGGAGGTTGTATCAGACCCCTGGACATGTAAGTAACATGAATAATAACTGCCCGAAGGCGTGACCACGACAACTTGGATAAAAGTCAATGATGTTTATTATGACAACTCCGCAACACAGCAGCAGTAAAAGAAAACGTAAAAGTCAGCAAAGAATAAATACAGTTCCTGGGTACTACAGGATGGCAGGAGCCACAGGGCACTGGTAGTGTGAGATAGTTCTTATGATCTTCTAGATGGAAAGTCCTTACCAGGCCCGACTGTAGCAATGGAGATAACCCAGGATTGTGCCAGCTGGTGTTCCAGGAAAAGCTGGGTTGCTGAAGATAAAACAGCTGCTGCGGATACTGGCTGGAACCAGACTGTTGTTAGCATGGAGTGGATACTGGCTGGAACCCGTTAAATAATAAATGAACTTGGGAGCGATGAAATATGAACTGAAATGTAGAACTTGAGAGCGGAGAAATAATAATACCGGTGGAGAGTGGTAAAGTGTAGAAAGGACACCGGCCCTTTAAGGGAAGCTGTACTCTGCTGGAAGCTGAGCTGGAAGCAGGTAATGTTGTAGCTGAAAACAGATGAATCCACAATGGATTGGAGAGTCAGGCTACACCGCAGGTGGAATGCTGGTGCGGGTCTCTATGGTGGAAGTCTTGAGACAGGAGCTGGAACCTGGAAGACAATCACAGGAGAGAGACAAACAGGAACTAGGTTTGACAACCAAAGCACTGACGCCTTCCTTGCTCAGGCACAGTGTATTTATACCTGCAGCAAGGAAGGGATTGGCTTGGCAATTATGCAGATTAAAAATACTGACAACAGATTGGAGGAAATGATCAGCTGACAGAATCCAAGATGGCTGCGCCCATGCAGACACTTGGAGGGAAGTTTGGGGTGTAATCCATGTGGTAATGAAAACAGTAATGGCGGCGCCGGCCACTGGAGACAGGAGACGCCAGGCTGACAAGTGCACATCCAACCACGCGGACACAGCGGAGGCCGCGGCTGACGTAATCGCCACTCTGACACTCTGCATGCAGAAGCTCAGGGACGGCGGCGGAGGCCGCGGGAGACGCCATGCCAGATGTAATAAGGCGTTACTGTGACAGCGTCTCAGAGAGACAGGAGAGGATGCAGGAATGTGAACATTAGGATAACAGATGGGATCCGGTCCTGGAGCGCTGAGCCAGCCTTAGGAGGCATCTGATGGGTAAGAAATGGCGTCCAGATACCCGGATCGTGACAGCACCCCCCCCTTTAGGAGTGGCCCCAGGACACTTCTTTGGCTTTTGAGGAAACTTGGAATGGAATCTCCGGACCAAGGCAGGAGCATGGACATCAGAAGCATTGGTCCATGAACGTTCCTCAGGACCATAACCCTTCCAGTCAATAAGATATTGTAGTTGACCGTAACGGTGACGTGAGTCCAGGATCTTGGCCACTTCATACTCAACGCCTCGTTGAGTTTGGACTTTCGGAGTTGGAGGAAGTGAGGAATGAAACCGATTCAAGATCAGCGGTTTCAACAGGGAAACATGGAATGTCCTGGGTATTTTTAAGAAGGGAGGCAACTGGAGTCTGTAAGCAACAGGATTGATGACTTGTTCAATCTTGAAAGGACCGATATAGCGAGGTGCAAACTTCATACTGGGAACTCTTAACCTCAAATTCTTCGTGGATAACCATACCCGATCACCCACCTTGAGAGCAGGAACTGCTCGACGCTTCTTATCCGCAAACTTCTTGTACCTGAACGATGCCTTGAGCAGAGCTGATCGTACGCTCTTCCAGATATTGGCAAACTGATGCAAGGTGATATCCACTGCGGGGACAGAAGTTGCTGGAAGCGGTTGGAACTCAGGGACTTTAGGGTGGAATCCAAAGTTAGTGAAGAATGGTGTTGAAGCAGATGAAGAATGATACTGGTTGTTATGACAGAACTCGGCCCAGGGAAGTAATTGAACCCAGTCATCTTGAGAGGAGGACACATAGATGCGGAGGAAGGCCTCCAAGTCCTGATTCACCCTCTCGGTTTGACCATTGGTCTGAGGATGGTAAGCCGTGGAAAACTTTAGCTTGACTTGGAGGACTTGACATAAACTTCGCCAGAATTTGGCTGTGAATTGAACTCCTCGATCTGAGATAATTTCTTCAGGAAGACCGTGGAGTCGGAAGATCTCTTGTATGAATACTTGAGCCAACTTGGAAGCTGACGGAAGACCGGTGAGAGGAATGAAGTGTGCCATCTTGGTGAACCGGTCAACTACCACCCAGATGGTATTGAACTTGTTTCACATGGGTAAGTCTGTAATGAAATCCATCGACAAGTGGGTCCATGGTCGACGGGGAACGGATAGTAGAACCAGTTGCCCCGCAGGCGACTGGCGGGATACTTTATGTTGGGCACACTTTGGGCAAGATGCAATAAACTCCAAGACGTCCTTTTTCAGAGTTGGCCACCAATAGGACCTAGAGATAAACTCCAGGGTTTTTTGGATACCTGTATGTCCGGCAAAACGGGAAGCATGGGCCCAATGCATGAGCTTCTTCCTTAGCATCGGCTTCACAAAACTTTTCCCTGATGGGGGCGTAGAGTCCATCCCTACCGTGGAGAATGCCAACGGATTTATAATAGGATGCTTGTCTGAAGACTCTGACTCATTTTCTTGCTCCCATGAGCGGGAAAGGGCATCGGCCTTGCGATTCTGAGAGCCCGGACAGAACTGGAGTTTAAAGTCGAACCTGGAAAAGAAAAGTGCCCATCTGGCCTGACGAGGGTTGAGACATTGTGCGCCCTTCAGGTATAAAAGGTTCTTGTGGTCTGTAAGTATGGTGATTGAATGAGAAGCTCCCTCCAACAGATACCTCCACTCTTCTAGAGCGAGCTTGATGGCTAGCAACTCCTGGTCGCCAATGGCATAGTTGCGCTCAGCTGGGGAGAACTTCCGGGAGAAGAAACTGCAAGGGTGTAAATGGCCATCTTTAGCCCTCTGAGATAACACCGCTCCTACTCCAACGGAGGAGGCATCCACCTCTAAGATGAAAGGAGAGTCGATGTCAGGCTGTTTCAGAACAGGCGCAGAGATGAACCTTTGTTTTAAAAGATGAAATGCTTGCATGGCTTCTTCAGACCACTTGGACGGGTTATCACCCTTCTTAGTGAAAGCAGTAATAGGCGCCACAATGGTGGAAAAGTCTCGTATAAACTTTCGGTAATAGTTGGCGAACCCTAAGAACCTCTGGACCCCTTTGAGGGTTAAGGGTACCGGCCAATTTTGGACTGCTTGTAGTTTCTCAGGATCCATCTCTAGTCCGGACCCGGACACAATGTACCCTAGAAACGGAATGGACTTGACTTCAAAGACGCATTTTTCTAATTTGCAATAGAGATGATTGACACGGAGACGGGACAGAACCTCTTTAACCCAAAAACGATGTTCCTCTAAATCGTTGGCAAAAATGAGGATATCGTCTAGATAGACCACGACATGACGGTATAGAATGTCTCTGAAGATCTCATTGACAAAATGCTGGAAGACAGCTGGAGCATTGCTCAATCCGAAGGGCATGACGAGGTACTCATAATGTCCGTCACGGGTGTTAAAGGCGGTCTTCCACTCGTCACCCTCACGGATCCGGATGAGATTGTATGCACCTCGCAAGTCCAGCTTTGTAAAGATGGTAGCTCCGCTAACTCTGTCAAAGAGCTCAGTAATCAGGGGTAAAGGATAACGGTTCTTGATGGTAATGTCGTTCAAGCCTCTGTAGTCGATGCACGGCCGCAGACCACCATCTTTTTTTTTTACAAAAAAGAAGCCTGCGCCGGCTGGAGAAGAAGAAGGTCGAATGAACCCCTTTGCTAGGTTCTCTTTAATATATTCCTCCATAGAATGCGTCTCAGGCAGAGACAACGGATAAGTTCGGCCTCGAGGTGGAACCTTCCCTGGAACGAGATCAATCGGACAGTCCCATTCTCTATGAGGAGGAAGGATATCAGCAGAAACTTTACTGAACACATCCGTGAAATCTTGATATGGAGGAGGTGGAACATCAGACGACCTGGGGGAGGAAGAACAGACAGGCAATACTTTAAACAAACATGTCTCAGCACAGGAGGAACCCCATGCCAGGATTTGCGTAGTCGTCCAATCAATTGTAGGATTGTGAAGACGGAGCCATGGAAGGCCCAGGACCACAGGATGTGTGGCTCTTGGAATCACTAAAAAAGAAATAAGTTCGGAATGAAGAACTCCCACTCTCAGACGAACTGGTAGAGTCCTTAAAGAAATAACTGCATCAAAAATTTTGCTGCCATCCACGGCAGTTAAAGAAATGGACGAAGGAAGTCTCTCGGTGGGTAGGGACCACCGTTTAACATAGGCTTCGGTAATAAAGTTCCCAGCTGCTCCGGAATCAAGGAGGGCAATGACGTTCCGATAACGTTGAGCAACTTGAAGCGAGACTGGGAGATTACAATCTTGAGGAGATGGAGAGGAGATCATTACTCCTAGCCGGCCCTCTCCTTGGCGAGCTAGGATTTGGAGTCCCGGACGTTTGGGACAGGCATTAATGGTGTGAGACGGAACTGCACAATAGAGACAGAGAAACTCGGAGAGACGTCTTCGGCGCTCAGCAGGAGTTAAACGGGAACGGCCAAGTTGCATGGGGTCATCTTTAGATGGTGACAGTTGACGAGGAGGAGGAGCAGAAGATTTTGGAGCAGATGATCTTCCACGCTCAGTTGCTCTCTCTCTGAAACGTAAATCAACTTTCGTGCAGAGTGAGATTAGCTCATCTAACTTAGAAGGTAAGTCTCTGGTAGCTAACTCATCTTTAATACGCTCAGATAAGCCATGCCAGAATGCAGCATACAGGGCCTCGTCGTTCCATGCCAGTTCGGATGCCAGGATCTGGGACTGTATCAGATATTGTCCTACAGTACGTGACCCCTGGCGTAAACGGAGAATCTCGGATGAAGCTGAGGTTACCCGGCCTGGCTCGTCGAAGATGCGCCTGAATGTTGACACGAAGGCAGTGTAGGAAGATAGCAGGGTGTCGGACCTCTCCCATAACGGTGATGCCCAATCAAGGGCTGAGCCACTGAGAAGAGAAATAATGTAGGCAATTTTTGTACGGTCACTGGGAAAATTGCCAGGTTGTAGCTCAAACTGAATCTCACACTGGTTGAGAAATCCCCTGCAGAATCTTGGAGATCCGTCAAATTTTGCTGGCGTTGGAAGATGAAGACGTGGAGCAGAAATGGGTAAGGTGGGTGGGGTTATAGCTGGAGTCACTGTGGTTGACGCACCAGACGCGCCTGATCCACGGAGAGTTGTCTGAATCCCATCAAGCCGAGTAGAGAGATCCTGGAGACAGCGGATGATGTGGCCCTGTGCAGCCTCCTGATGTTCTAGTCGGGCTGCCAGTTCTTGCATCGGCCTGGCCGCTTGATCCTGGTCTCCGGCTGGATTCATTAGGTCAGTGCTTACTGTCACAACTGAGGGCCTGAGCTGACGGGAGGCAGCCTCAGTTGTAGGGGCTGAGATGTACCGGAACCTGGGAGGTTGTATCAGACCCCTGGACATGTAAGTAACATGAATAATAACTGCCCGAAGGCGTGACCACGACAACTTGGATAAAAGTCAATGATGTTTATTATGACAACTCCGCAACACAGCAGCAGTAAAAGAAAACGTAAAAGTCAGCAAAGAATAAATACAGTTCCTGGGTACTACAGGATGGCAGGAGCCACAGGGCACTGGTAGTGTGAGATAGTTCTTATGATCTTCTAGATGGAAAGTCCTTACCAGGCCCGACTGTAGCAATGGAGATAACCCAGGATTGTGCCAGCTGGTGTTCCAGGAAAAGCTGGGTTGCTGAAGATAAAACAGCTGCTGTGGATACTGGCTGGAACCAGACTGTTGTTAGCACGGAGTGGATACTGGCTGGAACCCGTTAAATAATAAATGAACTTGGGAGCGATGAAATATGAACTGAAATGTAGAACTTGAGAGCGGAGAAATAATAATACCGGTGGAGAGTGGTAAAGTGTAGAAAGGACACCGGCCCTTTAAGGGAAGCTGTACTCTGCTGGAAGCTGAGCTGGAAGCAGGTAATGTTGTAGCTGAAAACAGATGAATCCACAATGGATTGGAGAGTCAGGCTACACCGCAGGTGGAATGCTGGTGCGGGTCTCTATGGTGGAAGTCTTGAGACAGGAGCTGGAACCTGGAAGACAATCACAGGAGAGAGACAAACAGGAACTAGGTTTGACAACCAAAGCACTGACGCCTTCCTTGCTCAGGCACAGTGTATTTATACCTGCAGCAAGGAAGGGATTTGCTTGGCAATTATGCAGATTAAAAATACTGACAACAGATTGGAGGAAATGATCAGCTGACAGAATCCAAGATGGCTGCGCCCATGCAGACACTTGGAGGGAAGTTTGGTTTGTAATCCATGTGGTAATGAAAACAGTAATGGCGGCGCCGGCCACTGGAGACAGGAGACGCCAGGCTGACAAGTGCACATCCAACCACGCGGACACAGCGGAGGCCGCGGCTGACGTAATCGCCACTCTGACACTCTGCATGCAGAAGCTCAGGGACGGCGGCGGAGGCCGCGGGAGACGCCATGCCAGATGTAATAAGGCGTTACTGTGACAGCGTCTCAGAGAGACAGGAGAGGATGCAGGAATGTGAACATTAGGATAACAGATGGGATCCGGTCCTGGAGCGCTGAGCCAGCCTTAGGAGGCATCTGATGGGTAAGAAATGGCGTCCAGATACCCGGATCGTGACACCTTGTACCGGCCCTGCCTAGATTTAGACCAGGTAGCATACCTAAAGTTTAACACTAATGTAATACATATTTTTGTGGTAATGTTTTTGAGCAATAGAGTATGACCCGCAATATAGTGGGGTCCCTTGTCGGGGTGCAGAGCCCCTGTGATTTCTATTTAAACAATGCAGTCACATACTGTGTTGCACCCCAAATCTAGAAAAAGGTGAGCGCCATGGAGCAGTATATATATATATATATATATATATATATATATATACAGTAACAGTCAAAAGTCTGGACACACTTTCTCATTCATTTGAATGAGAAAATGTGTCCAAACTTTTGACTGATACTGTATATGTATATATATATATATATATATATATATATATGTATATATATATATGTATGTACAGATATATATATATATATATATAATGTGCAATATGTCCGGCACTCCCATGTGGTAATTACCTTGACCTGGTGCCCTTACTATGTAGATGAATGTAGCAAGCAGAGGTACGGCACTCAAGGCTCAGGATGAGAAAATAAATGAGGCGACCACCATGTCAGCAAAACAACAATGTTTCAATCTGTCAAGATTTTCATCAGGTTACAACATATACAGTGAATGCTCTTACCTTATAAAACATTCCATCACCAAGTGAACGCTGCTCAGCGCGGGAATTCGTCCGGTCGGCGGCGCCATCTGATGACATTCAACACTGTGCCCGACGAGCCCCTCCCTCGTCCCGGCACTGGGTGGCCACAGCAATTGCACATCATGTAGGCGCCCTCCTTCCTGGATCACCCCGGCGGCGGCGTAGTCTGATGACATCATCACGCATCCGCGTGATGCACGTCCACCCACAACGTCTCCATAGCAACCTGGGGACATGAATAAGTGCCCGAAATAATATAAAGAAAAACCAAAAAATATAAAAACAAATACATGACATCTATATCTATTAATCTATCAGAGTAATGAGTGAGGCTATAATCCCTAACCATGACGTAAATATGTTTATTAATTAATTGGACCCAAGTAATGGTTCCTAATAATGATAATATTATGTAAGGATAAATAACATTTTTTATATATAACATCTTATCTAATGGAATGTTGCTAGGGAAATTCCTAAAAAAAAATTATTATTTTTTTTTTTAAACTTATAACCCCAGTCATTACTCATAACTGACACTTCCTGAAACTGTAAACTTTATAATAATTGACCAAACACCAGTTTATCATTGAGACCCCTTGGTGCCATCGCGCCCAGTCGAATGATCCATTCCGCTTCCTTTTTCATAAGGAGTGCACCTCTATCCCCACCTCTCCTAGATGGTGGAACGTGGACTATCATACGATAACGTAAACTTGCCAACGTATGTCTGGCAACCAAAAAGTGTCTAGCGACCGGTTGATCGCTCTCTCCACTTTCTAGCGCCAATTTAATCGATGACCGATGTACCGCCATGCGTTCTTTAAATTTGCGTTGTGTTTTTCCCACATATGTAAGCCCGCAAGGGCAGATAATCTGATAGACCACGAAACTACTATTACACGTTAAATGATCTCTTATAACGTATTTCTTGCCACTATGTGGATGACTAAACGTGTCTCCAACTATAAGGTATTTGCAGGTGGTACATGCGCACCATGTACATCCTCTTACGGTCCTAGAGAAAACATCATTAGCAGTCGGTCGAGTAATCGAGATGTCATTTTTAACAAGAATATCTCTCAGATTCTTTGATCTGGTATAGCATGGCATCAGGGTCGTATCAGACAATGGAAGTTCTTTGTCCGTCTGTATCATTTTCCACAAATTTTTAGAGATCTTATTAATGTTGGTCGAGTGTACATTAAAATTGTTGACCCAAGGCATTCTCTTGCCAGTATCTTTTTATTGGATTTCTGCAGAAGCATGTCCCGATCTAATGCTAGCACCTTCTGCTTGGTGGACTGGAGATTTTCCTTATTATAACCCCAGGCTAAGAACTTATCAATCAGCTGATCCAATTGTAGAATGGCCATCTCTTGGTTGCTGTTGATCCTCCAAATCCTCAACATTTGTGAGTAAGGAAGTCCCAATTTCAGACTTCTAGAATGACAACTATTATAGTGTAATAAGGTATTTCTATCCGTTGGCTTTGTATATACCGAAGTACCCAGGCAACCTTTCTGTAAGGTAACCAACACATCTAAAAATGGTAACGAAGTTTGACTCATGTTGAGAGTGAGTTTTACAGCCGATCCTGAGGAATTGTGCATGTTAATGATCCCCACCAATTCTTCATAACTGCCCGTCCAAATCATGAACAAATCATCAATGAAGCGGGTGTACTACATAATTTTGGAAGCAATCTCAGAATTCATGAAAAACACCTGTTCCTCACATTTGAACATGTATAGATTAGCGAGTGCTGGGGCCACCGACGACCCCATTGCGCACCCGCTAATCTGCAGATAAAATTTATTATCAAACAACAAGTAATTCAATTCCAATATTAATCTTAATAATTTGCATAACACATTCCTTTGTCTGTTGCCAAACTCACTCTCAGTGCTCAAAAATTCATCTACGGCCATAATTCCATCCTCATGTGGAATTATAGTGTATAAACAAGTAACATCCAAAGATACTAGACAAGCATCATCCGGAATTAGTGGAATATTTTTTTAATTTATTGAGTAACATTGTGGTGTCCAATAGGAAATTTTTATGACCCTGCACAATCGGTTGAAGTATTGAGTCAAGAAAGATCGCAGTAGGCTGTAACAACGACTCCCGAGCAGACTCCACTGGTCGTCCTGGCGGGGGATTTATCCCCTTATGCACCTTGGGTAAGGTATACAAAATAGGGATTTTAGGGAACTCTGGTAACAACAATGCAAATAGTTCTTCATCAATGAGCTTGACTTGTAATGCTTCCATAAGAACTTCTCTCAATCTAATTCTATATTCAGCCGTGGGGTCCTTCTTTAAACATCTGTAAACAGTTTCATCACTCAGCTGCCTCATAATTTCTGCTTTATAGTCTGCTCGATCTTGTAGCACAACCCCGCCTCCCTTATCAGCCGCTCGTATGATAAGGTTGGAATTCTGAGATAAATTTTTTACTGCAGTTCTTTCAGCTTGGCTCAAGTTAGGGTGTGTTGAAGGAGTGTGTTCAACACACTCCATGACTTCCTCGTCCAACATTCTGGAAAAAGTCTTGATGGTCGCACTTGATGATGGTGGTTCAAATGTGGACGTTTTTTTTAAAGCTAATAATTTAGGAGGAATCGGATGTTGATTACTGGGATTACCCATGGGGGTGTTTTTCGCAAAGAACTCTTTTAGTTTCAGTTGCCTTGTTAGGCGGTGTTTCTCTATTTGCCAATTCATCTGATCGACACCTTTAGTAGGCACAATAGAGAGTCCTTTGCAAAGAAGACTCTTCTCACTATTAGTCAGTTCGTGTGAGGATAAATTGTAAATTACTTGTTCTTGGACGGTGGTTTTTTGGTGGCTTGCTGCTCTTTTGTTTTGCCCGCCACTCCGAGTAGATCGTCTGAGCTGCCGCGTGCTTGCATCCTGGTAAGTCGCCCTAAAGGGACAACCGGTATTTTGGCACTCTTGTTCTTATTACCGGTGGTTTTGCGTCATGCACCACCTTTTTCGGAGCCACTGCTCTTGTTCTGTGTCTCATATGACGATTCAGTGTCTACTGCTGTTCTCGGGTAACTACCCCGTCTGAAAAAAGGTTTTTTATGTTCGTTTTGTCGACCCCCTGTGAGCCATTGATATACCTGGTGGTTTTCATAATCACCTTCCACTTTTTGTAATTTTTCTCTTTTAAATTTCACCAGGTCTCTCCTATATACAGCTAGTTGACTGGCCATTAATTAATAAACATATTTACGCCATGGTTAGGGATTATAGCCTCACTCATTACTCTGATAGATTGTTATGCACACCAGTGCCAGCAGGAATGTACTGGTGTCTGAACGGAGAGGGATGCAAAACAAATGAACTCACAGACAGACTGGGGAATATGACATTACATACACAGAAGGTGATAGGGTAACAAAATAAACACAAAGTGAACAGAGAAGCCCAAAGGCTAAGAAACTGGGTGTCTCCCTAGTATTAGGAATGCTCAGATGGAAAGAAGCGAGATGTTGTGATTTAATACGTAGAGAACCCGAAATGCTGTTGCTAAGGGCAACAGCAAAACCCTAAAGGGTTACCAACGGGTGTGGCAGTAAACTCCTAGGTCAGAGATGGAATAATAGACACAAGGAGAGTCTCCACAATCCTAGACCTCACTTGCAGTGCACTGGTTCAGTTTACTGCCACTAAACTGACACCTGAACACCTTGCACAGTGAGAAAGGATTTTGGCAGGCAAGTCTGAGAATACAGCCGCAAACTTGCTAGGTTCACAGAGTAGCAAAAGAACCCCAGCAGGTTAAACGACTGACTCCAGTCTTACTGCTAGGTCTGGATTGGCAGAGTGTAATACCAAATCCCAAGGCCTGTTTGCAGTAAGCAACAAACAAATACAAAGTTTACACAGTACTAGCTAGCTTTCAGGAACTGACTAACCAACAAAGATTCAGCAGCATCTGCCTAACCTGAGAAGAGGGTTTATATAGCAGGTGCTGTCCACGCCCCACTCAGACCTCACAGACTGTGAGCACAAAAACCAGCACCGGATCCCTTGCCGTGCACAGAGCCTGTAACCACTGCACAGGTTACTGCACTGAACCGGAGTATCAGCTACGCTCAGGTTACTCCGCTAGCACTTGTCTCCCGGTTGCCATGACGACGTGGCAGCACAGAGCAGGAGATCCTAACATAGATTAATAGATATAGATGTCATGTGTTTGTTTTTTTATATTTAATCTGTCAAGAAATTTACAATTTATCCTCACACGAACTGACTAATAGTGAGAAGAATCTTCTTTGCAAAGGACTCTCTTTTGTGCCTACTAAAGGTTTCGATCAGATGAATTGGCAAATAGAGAAACACCGCCTAACAAGGCAACTGAAACTAAAAGAGTTATTTGCGAAAAACACCCCCATGGGTAATCCCAGTAATCAACATCCGATTCCTCCTAAATTATTAGCTTTAAAAAAAAAGTCCACATTTGAACCACCATCATCAAGTGCGACCATCAAGACTTTTTCCAGAATGTTGGACGAGGAGGTCATGGAGTGTGTTAAACACACCCCTTCAACACACCCTAACTTGAGCCAAGCTGAAAGAACTGCAGTAAAAAATTTATCTCAGAATTCCAACCTTATCATACGAGCGGCTGATAAGGGAGGCGGGGTTGTGCTACAAGATCGTGCAGACTATAAAGCAGAAATTATGAGGCAGCTGAGTGATGAAACTGTTTACAGATGTTTAAAGAAGGGCCCCACGGCTGAATATAGAATTAGATTGAAAGAAGTTCTTATGGAAGCATTACAAGTCAAGCTCATTGATGAAGAACTATTTGCATTGTTGTTACCAGAGTTCCCTAAAATCTCTATTTTGTATACCTTACCCAAGGTGCATAAGGGGATAAATCCCCCGCCAGGACGACCAGTGGTGTCTGCTCGGGAGTCGTTGTTACAGCCTACTGCGATCTTTCTTGACTCAATACTTCAACCGATTGTGCAGGGTCATAAAAATTTCCTATTGGACACCACAATGTTACTCAATAAATTCAAAAATATTCCACTAATTCCGGATGATGCTTGGCTAGTATCTTTGGATGTTACTTGTACACTATAATTCCACATGAGGATGGAATTATGGCCATAGATGAATTTTTGAGCACTGAGAGTGAGTTTGGCAACGAACAAAGGAATGTGTTATGCAAATTATTAAGATTAATATTGGAATTGAATTACTTCTTGTTTGATAATAAATTTTATCTGCAGATTAGCGGGTGCGCAATGGGGTCGTCGGTGGCCCCAGCACTCGCTAATCTATACATATTCAAATGTGAGGAACAGGTGTTTTTCATGAATTCTGAGATTGCTTCCAAAATTATGTTTTACACCCGCTTCATTGATGATTTGTTCATGATTTGGACGGGCAGTTATGAAGAATTGGTGGGGATCATTAACATGCACAATTCCTCAGGATCAGCTGTAAAACTCACTCTCAACATGAGTCAAACTTCGTTACCATTTTTAGATGTGTTGGTTACCTTATAGAAAGGTTGCCTGGGTACTTCGGTATATACAAAGCCAACGGATAGAAATTCCTTATTACCTATAATAGTTGTCATTTTAGAAGTCTGAAATTGGGACTTCCTTACTCACAAATGTTGAGGATATAGAGGATCAACAGCAACCAAGAGATGGCCATTCTACAATTGGATCAGCTGATTGATAAGTTCTTAGCCTGGGGTTATAATAAGGAAAATCTCCAGTCCACCAAGCAGAAGGTGCTAGCATTAGATCGGGACATGCTTCTGCAGAAATTAAAAAAAAAAAGGATACTGGCAAGAGAATGCCTTGGGTCAACAATTTTAATGTACACTCGACCAACATTAATAGGATCTCTAAAAATTTGTGGAAAATGGTACAGACAGACAAAGAACTTCCATTGTCTGATACGAGCCTGATGCCATGCTATACCAGATCAAAGAATCTGAGAGATATTCTTGTTAAAAATGATATCTCGATTACTCGACCGACTGCTAATGATGTTTTCTCTAGGACCGTAAGAGGATGTACATGGTGCGCATGTACCACCTGCAAATACCTTATAGTTGGAGACACGTTTAGTCATCCACATAGTGGCAAGAAATACGTTATAAGAGATCATTTAACGTGTAATAGTAGTTTCGTGGTCTATCAGATTATCTGCCCTTGCGGGCTTACATATGTGGGTAAAACACAACGCAAATTTAAAGAACGCATGGCGGTACACCGGTCATCGATTAAATTGGCGCTAGACAGTGGAGAAAGCGATCAACCGGTCGCTAGACACTTTTTGGTTGCCAGACATACGTTGGCAAGTTTACGTTATCGTATGATAGACCACGTTCCACCATCTAGGAGAGGTGGGGATAGAGGTGCACTCCTTATGAAAAAGGAAGCGGAATGGATCATTCGACTGGGCGCGATGGCACCAAGGGGTCTCAATGATAAACTGGTGTTTGGTTAACTATTATAAAGTTTACAGTTTCAGGAAGTGTCAGTTATGAGTAATGACTGGGGTTATAAGTTTTTTCAAAAAAAAAATGTATTACATTTTTTTAGGAATATCCCTAGCAACATTCCATTAGATAAGATGTTATATATAAAAATTGTTTTTTATCCTTACATAATATTATCATTTTTAGGAACAATTACTGGGGTACAATTAATTAATAAACATATTTACGTCATGGTTAGGGATTATAGCCTCACTCATTACTCTGATAGATTAATAGATATAGATGTCATGTGTTTGTTTCTATATTTTTTGGTTTTTCTTTATATTATTTCGGGCATTTATTCATGTCCCCAGGTTGCTATGGAGACGTTGTGGGTAGACGAGCATCACGCGGATGCGTGATGACGTCATCAGACTACGCCGCCGCTGGGGTGATCCAGGAAGGAGGGCGCCTACATGATGTGCAATTGCTGCAGCCACCCAGTGCCGGGATGAGGGAGGGGCTCGTCGGGCACAGTGTTGAATGGGGCGTACTGACGTCATCAGATGGCACCGCCGACCGGACGAATTCCCGCGCTGAGCAGCGTTCACTTGGTGATGGGATGCTTTATAAGGTAAGAGCATTCACTGTATATGTTGTAACCTGATGAAAATCTTGACAGATTGAAACGTTGTTGTTTTGCTGACATGGTGGTCGCCTCATTTATTTTCTCATTCTGAGCCTTGAATGCCATACCTCTGCTTGCTATATATATATATATATATATATATAAAAACAAAAATGGCCTGTTTTGAACTATGGAAACTGACCCACACCTCTAGATGAACCCTCTATCGGGTTCAATAGAGGAATTAAAAAAAATCGTGGATCTGAGGGCGCTAATTTAATCACAATACCTGTGATGAAATACCACTTTAGATATCATACATTTACAAACATGATTAAAAACTTATTAATATTTAAATTTTTTATAAAATTCCAAAACAGGTTAAAATACATTGAGATACAATAATAAAGGAGAATTAAATAACCAATGTTCACAATAGTATCGTATAATTTTGGAGCATTCAGGATTTACACTTGATTATTGGCTCAAGCAGATACAGATGGAATTCATAAAGTAAACGCAATGTGTTTCATCAAGATGACTTCATCAGGGGTAAATCCCAAATCTGTAATAGACAGAGGTATGAGCAAAATGAGATAAGAACCTTCTCCTGATTGTATCTGCCCAAAAAGAGGTTCGAGTTGCAAATTAAAGCTAAAACACGTCCCTTAAAGGACCACAATCCAGTAGTTCCAAATAATTAGGACTACATATAGAATAAAATAGAATTATCCATCTTGAAGGTGCAATCTTCAAAGTACACAATTTAATGTGTCTAATACTATTGTATAGTAAACTGGTGCATGTGCCTCCTTTAACAGCAGAAAGTATATATTACTCATGGAATTTGCATCAGTGTATCAAACATGGGGCTGAATGTAAAGATGCCCGAGTTCGGTGGCCCATGGTATTTATCGCTTACTAATGTCCTGGTGTGCAAACAATTTACATGTACTGTATAGTATAGTAATAGTTTGTTAGGTGACTTTTAAAAAAATCTCCACTCACCTGTTTTTTATGGGGACCCAGATCCCAGATTTTCCGGCGGAGCCGTCCTACATTTAAAATTCTGCATGCCTTGGTCTTTACACAGACTTTGTACAGTATATGGTGCTTTTGTTCTCTTACACTTTCTTAGAGGAATAGATGAGACTTGATGCATTTTCTTTTTGCAGCAATTCTATCAGAAGCAAGCTTAGTTTCAGGGGGGGAAAAACACAATTTGGCTTGCTTTCCTTATACTAATGTTTTAAACCAATTCAGTTATCACCTTTAAAACGCTAATCTACTCACAACATTGCTAGTGGCACAATTGGTACATGAGACAATTCTCCATCTTATCTCCAAGGCCACATATACAGTACTAACCAGTAGGTCAAACCACTTTTACCTCTGAAAATGATTCCTACAGCATGTCAGGTAAATCAGAACTTACAGTCTTTATTTGCATCACTTATTAAACCACTTTGTTAATACGTTCAGGCTTGTCAACGAGTGATTATATAGGCATCTCATATTTGCAGCCTTTTATTTATAAGAGTTAATTTTACATTACTTTCTATAAGAAGTAATTGCAGTAAAGTACCACAGCTCAAAGCCATGCTGGGATCTCACTGGATTACAGAACCCTCAAGTGCTTATTCAATACACATTTAATTGGATCACTTTCTAATTAGTTTACTTAGTCTAGTCATCTACATAGGGAATTCCAAGAAATTAGGCATTGTTTTTTTGTCTTTGTGCCACATATGACTTTTTAATAAAATTATTAAATTCCCTATACAGCAATCAATCTTAAAATGTATTTTAGCTGCTAATTTATCATATACTTTATTTGTTTATCTGTAACTGTTTGACTTTAATTCCCTTCTAATACATATTCTGTTCATATGCAAACATTTATTATATACTGTAGCTATGTTGACACACATTCCTTTATTGTGTATGGCTTAGTTACGCACATTTAATGCACTTGGTGTCCAGTGTGCAAGGTGCCAGGGGTAGCATTCTCTGTGTTCTTCCTAATAGTCATGAGCATCGCCTAAATCAGAGAGTGGAGTAAATTATTATTTGGTGGGCCTCCACCTAATGAAGGGAACCAGGCACCTTCCTCTAGTGCAGTGTTTCCCAAAACCTAGTCTTCATGGCCTACTCACAGCCCATGCACTACTAAGACAAACCATGTACAGGTATGAGGTTTGTAATGGCCCCTATATATCACCCAATATTTAAAATGTATATAACACATATAACTGTGACAGGGAAGAGGGCCCCTCTTAGCTCTGGGCACCTATAGCAGCTGCACTCCTTGCACCTATGGTAGCTATGCCCTTGTTATTACCTCAGTCAGTTTGATTTACCCACCTGTGCTAATGCAAGGATATCCCTAATATCTGCACATACCGCCATAGTAACTTTTTCCTTTAAGTACTAAATAATAAATACATTGCTCATTATTCTTATTATTATTATTATTATTATTATTATTATTATTAACAGTTTCTTATATAGCGCAGCATATTCCATTGAGCTTTACAATTAGAACAACAGTAATAGAACAAAACTGGGTAAAAACAAACAGATATAGAGGTAGGAAGGCCCTGCTCGCAAGCTTACAATCTATAGGGAAATAGGCATTGATACACAAGGATAGATGCTACCTATTGCATAATGGTCCACCAGATTGCTAGGTTCTTAATGGGTTGTATGATGATACCCCACAAAGTTGGCCAAGTGTCAGGAGGGTGTGAGACTAAAGAAAGACAAGATATGTGATGTTATGAATACTCTACAGAGGATGTAATTAGATAGGGAAGCACTGAAGGTTATGTGGGTGGGTCTGGAATTTGATAGGCTTGTCTGAAGAGGTGAGTTTTCAGGGAACATTTAAAGGTTTGGAGACTAGAGGCGAGTCTTACTGTGCGTGGGAGGGCATTCCACAGAGTGGGTGAAGCCCGGATAAAGTCCTGTAATTTTGAGTGTGAACAAGTAATGCGTGTGGATGAGAGACGTAGATCTTGTGCAGAGCGGAGAGGTCGGGTAGGGAGATATTTTGAGATGAGTGAAGA